>NC_060235.2:3578770-3942520 GCF_021155775.2 Neodiprion pinetum
TCAGTGATTTTATATCTGCTTTTTTCAACTGTAGAAAAAAATCGGGATTGCATTACAGGGTGAAAATGTTGATAGTACAAGATTCAATGCAAAACAGGCAGTAGAATCAAATCGATATTAGAGACCCGTCGCATTGAAAAAAAAATTTAGCGCCATGTCTGAAATATTTTAATCATACTAAATCATGTTATGATAATTTGACTAAAAGTATGAAATACTTTTTTTTAACCGCAGGTACCTCCAATATTTCCGCAACTTCATTGTAGTCTTTTTTAAGCTTCACGATAGTTTCCTCAAGCTGCTGTTGTATAAATAACAACTCTTCCTGAACTTTTTCTTTCTTATCTAATTCCTCGTTGAGACTAGCGATCGTTTGCTTCGTTGTTAGTAATTCCTCACTTTTGTCTAAACTTTCGGATCGTGCAGTAACGAAGAGTAGTTTTTCCTTAACGGCAATTTTTTCATTCAACTCTTGATTCTTTTTTTTTTCACCAGCCAGGCTTGCCTCAAGCTCTGAGAGTTGTTCTTGGTAATCCTTTTTCTCGTTAGCAAATCTGGAATAATCATTGAGCGTTTTGAGCAACAACAACAACAACAAAAAAAAAAAACAAAAAGGAAAATAAAAATAGAACGGAAAACATTATTCAATTCTTCTTGCATATGTGCTTTCTTTCTTTCCTATATTGACAAACGAGAATCAGGTCTTAAATTCGTATGTTCTTACTTTTCTAAAAGTTGATTTGTCTTCATTTCCGCATCCAACTTGTGCCGGGTAAGATTTTCCTCCAATAATTCGTTGCTTTCGAAAAGATCTTTTTGCATGGCGAGAGCGGCTCCCAACTTTTGTCGCATCTCGTGCATCTCCTGTTGGTACTTTTCGTTGTATTCTGTTTCCGCGTTTAACAGCTTATTCAATTCGCTCATCTCGTATTTTAATTCTTCGTTAGTTTTTTTCTGATTCGTTTTTAACGAGCTATCATCCCCGCCGTCGAGCATTTTTTTAGGTTAGGTGTATCGCTTGATTTACGAATTTCAAACTTATAATAAAATAAAGCTACGGAATGAAAAATTAACGAGTGTAGAGAGACAATTTTTCAACTCATAATTTCAACCTGCGTTTCTTCAACTTTCGCCGAAACCTCGGTTGTTAGAAATTTTATATTACACTGAAGCCCCAACTGACACTGGATTGAATTTCAAATCGAGGTTTGTTTACCAGCCTGCAAGCTGCTAGCCTTGCCTTTCGTCTTAACTTACCTCTCTGATTCAGTCGATAAAGAAGTTCACTTGGGTTCAATTCTCAAATTGGATTAAACCTATTTGTTTTCCATTTAATTTATTAACTCGAGGGCTTACAGTTTTACTTTTAGCAAGCAATTGATGGACAAAAACAATTGAAAAGTGGATTTTTATGAAAGTGATCCTTTAGTTATTTAAAGCAGAGCATAGTGTAGCCTTAGCACACTCTGTAAAATTAACATTGACCTGAAGATGTATGAAGAAAAGAAATTGAATAAATTTTTTTACATTACCTTGTTTTATTTCAGACTACATTCACGTTTCAAATACCGCACAACATCACACCGCACCAACTACTGACGCAAATATTGAATAAAAAGGCTAACATTTTAAATTCGCGGGGCGAAAGGCCTGGGGATTTTATACTCAAAGTTTGCGGTCAGGAAGAGTACCTGATCGGAGATCATCCGCTTATACAATTCTTCTATATTCAGGATTGTCTGGCTCGAGATATAACGCCGACTCTAGTTACATTGAGCGTTATTAATCTGTCCATCAATCACTATAGTATTTGTGAATTGCCAGAAATTGATAGTCTTAAACGTACCAGGCCGTCTTTTTCCACGCTCACATTGCGCAAAAAAGGCAAGCATATATCTGCCTGGAAACTGGAGGATCAGTTTATGTTCAACGTAAATGGCATATCTCGCCTGAATTGCGACTCTGTACACAATACTGTAGAGGTAATTTCCGTATTCGTTGACTCATATGCAAAGTTTGTTTTTTTTTTTCTCTACAACTAATGAGCGATATCGACATTTCATATTTTTCCACAGATCGGCGTACAAGCGGGTCTTTTTCACGGCGGTAAATCCCTCTGTGAAAGTCAGAAAACTGGTGAAAATATTGTGAGAAACGAGGGAAGCTGTGAATGGGAAGAAACTCTGAAATTCGACATCAAAGTCAGAGACATACCTAGGATGTCGAGACTTTGTTTTGTTCTTTACGAGATAAGCAAGACTGCGCGAGGGCTGAAGAGCCGGAGGCTCGTCAAGGACTCTAAACAAGAATATTATATAAATCCATTGTGTTGGGCGAACACGACGATATACGACTTTAAATCTCAGCTCAAAACCGGCGCTATGACACTCTACACGTGGACGTACGCCGAAGACATGCAGAACGAAGATCTGCTTCACCCCCTCGGAACCGTTGTTTCCAATCCGCATATAGATCACGCCGCGGCACTTATGCTCACCTTTCCGAAGTAAGTTTTTGACAATTAAAATTTTCATTCAATCACGGAACTTCGTCGAAGCGATAATATACTTTGCTTAATTCTATTTTTGATAAATATGCTCATCACATTTCGGTTTTTTTTTCAGTTACGGTAATGAAAATTCAGTGCTTTATCCAACCCTGGAGAAAATTGTGGAATATGCTAACAGCTTGCGGGAAACTGAAGACGAGGAGGAACTTTATCAGGATTTAGATAGCAACAAGTTTCAGCAATTGGAACAGTTGAGAACGCTTGCCGATAGCGATCCGATGCATGAACTGCACGAGCAAGAGAGGAAAACAATGTGGGCGCTGCGGTATCACTGCCTAATGAAAATACCTACACTATTAACAGAGCTGTTACATTGCGTCGAGTGGAATGATCACAGGTATGCTTGAAGAGAGTTTTTGCTCAATTAGTAATGAAAACTAATGAAAATACGATTGCACAATTCTAGGGAGGTGGCAGAGGTGACGGCGTTGGTTCAGCAGTGGCCTAAGCTGCCTGTGGAGAAAGCTTTAGAGTTACTGGACTATGCGTACGCCGATCAGACTGTACGGAGCTTTGCTGTACGGTGCCTGATTGATGTTAGCGACGAAGATTTGAGCCTGTATTTATTACAACTTGTCCAAGCTCTGAAGCACGAAAATTATCTATCGTGTGAACTAACAGAATTTTTGCTCAGAAGAGCGCTAAATAATCAGCGCATAGGACACTACCTGTTCTGGCATTTGAGGTGAGTTTTCTTGAAAGCGAATTTGCGAAATATCGATAAAACTTATCTGAATTTTGCTGATAAATATCGAGTTCACGCATGATTCGCTTTTACAGATCCGAAATGCAGGTGGGTTCGGTGTCCGTGCGTTTTGGGTTAATCTTGGAAGCTTACTGTAGAGGAAGTCAGGAACATATGCGTGCCCTTACCAAGCAAATGGAATGTTTAGACAAGTTGAGAACGACCTCAGACCTCGTGAGGCAGAGAAAAGACCGCAAAGCCGCGCTGCAAGAATTTCTCCAAGAGCCTCACTGCCGAGAAGCGGTTTCTAATATACTAAATCCCCTCGATCCAAGTTACAGATGGAAATATGTAAAGTGAGTAATCACTCCTGTGTCGTTAAAGTTAAACCTATACAACAGACGAAGATTTGAAATTAATTCGATATCCTACTCGTGACAGAATGGAGAAATGCAGGGTAATGGACAGTAAGATGCGACCCCTTTGGTTGGTCTTTGAAAACGCAGATCCGTACGGAGACGATATATACTTGATACTAAAACACGGTGACGATCTTAGACAAGATATGTTGACGCTTCAAATGCTGCGAATAATGGATAAGCTCTGGAAGAACGAGGGTTTAGACCTGCGCATGAGTCCCTACGGCTGCATATCTACGGAGCACAGAGTCGGAATGATCGAAGTTGTTCTTAACGCTGAAACTATAGCCAATATCCAAAAAGAGAAAGGAATGTTTTCGGCGACATCGGCTTTCAGGTATACCCTCATGTTTTATGCCGTTTTCATATCGATTCACCTAATTTCCGGCCACTCACCTTATCCGCAAAGCAGAATATCCAGTCGATTGTACATAAAACGGTATCCCTGTTTAAGTCTGATAACAGGGAGTGCTTTTTCTAGTAGGAAAAAAAAGGTGATACAGCAATGCAAATAATGGTAGAAGGGTACCTTTAATTTCATGATGTGAAAACGTGAGTGTCGCATGAGTAATACAGTCCCTAGGGAATTTCCCAATGTCATAGTATAGGTCCTCTTTGATTGAAAGTTGATGTTGCATTGAAAGTATCTATATTGCCTGCTGTGATGGTACGCGGTTAATTGATTTGCGTATGTTATTGACAATGATGCAGGAGAGGTTCGCTGCTCGCTTGGCTAAAGGATTACAACCAAACCGAAGCTGCGTTGAATAAAGCCGTTGAAGAGTTTACGCTGAGTTGTGCGGGATATTGTGTCGCTACATATGTGTTAGGTATAGCTGACCGCCATTCGGACAACATTATGGTGAAAAAGACGGGGCAGTTATTTCACATTGATTTCGGTCACATATTGGGTCACTTTAAAGAAAAATTTGGCTTCAGAAGGGAGAGGGTCCCTTTTGTATTGACGCATGACTTTGTACACGTTATAAACAAAGGTCAGCAAAAGAAAGGTCAGGCGGTGGTGGAATTTCAACGATTTCAAAGATACTGCGAGCAAGCTTTCCTCGTTTTAAGGAGACACGGTGGACTTATTTTATCACTCTTTGCTATGATGATCTCTACCGGTCTTCCTGAGCTCTCGTCGGAAAAGGATCTTAATTATCTGAGAGACACCCTAGTACGTATAAAAAATTCCCAATATATATACATATATATATATATACGAATAACCTTGAAATAATATTCAGTAAAAAATATAGCGAAAAAGCATATTTTATGAATAGTTTGAAACTTCCCGCTTAAACAGGGAGACTAGAGAAATGATATGAAAATCTGTAAAAATTAAGGAGTATTATTTTCGACTCCATACAAGGGCCACCCTAAGTTATATATACACATAGCGATTGTAAATCTCGTTTTATTATTCCAGGTTTTAGAAATGTCAGAGAACGAAGCACAGATGCATTTTCGTAGTAAATTTGACGAGGCGTTGTGCAATTCTTGGAAAACTTCGTTGAACTGGGCTTCCCACAATATGGCCAAGAACAACAAAACGGCATGAATCTTTTCTCATTTCGTTATACTAGGTAAGACTGTCTCATTTTCGTTTCGTTTTTTTTTTTTTTTTTTTTTTCTTCTTCTTTCCCCTTCCTAATTTTTAAGCTATTACGTAGAAATGCAATGAAATATTACGGACAATATTTTATTCACAAGAAGATCTCATACACTCAGATTTACATATAAAACAAAGAGAAGAAAAAGCAAAAAAAAAAAAGTAAATAAATAAAACGGCGTTACTAGATCTATGTACTAAGGGAAAATGAGAAACGTTAACGACGGTAGTTTTATTCCGTCAACGTTTAGATTTTAAGAATTATTCACTCACTTGTCGAATCGTAAGATTGATAAGTGATAAGGAAAAAATGAAACAAGCAAAAAAAACCAACAAGAAATCTTGTATATTTATCTTATACATACGTGTATCACATCGTACATTGTAACATAATCATTATTCTAAGTTCCTGAGGGGAAACTCAGTATCTCCGAGTTGTTGCAAAAAATAGTCTATTTCTCGCAACGTCGTTTCATATTTAAATGTAAATAATTCACAAACCTTAAATAATCCTAATTATGTATATTATTTATGCGCAGCGCAAACCGTGTATCTTTACGCTAAAAAAGAAACAAACCAGCAAACAGACAATTGGAAAAAAAAGAAACACGAAATCTTATCTCTCAAACATGTCGTTATTTTTATACCGTATCTTGCGATAGTGCAAAGTTTGTTTTCTTTCATCGTGAAATTTGTCTTGTGAAAAAAGGCTAATTTGCCTAGACATGCGAATACTAGATGCGCTTTTGGATAAAGGGTATAAGAAAAGGAAATTGAACGATACTTGACAAATGTGCGCAACGTCAATCGGGTAGACACAATGAATTTGAGACGAACGTTGATTATCCCATACTAGCGCCCACACGTGTTCAGTTTCTCATCTGAGAAATGACTAAAATGTTTGCGATTGACTTAATTTTTGCTTATCGAAACACCCTAAACGAATAGCTATAACTAGACACGAGATTACATATCCACTCTACGTAGTCATAAATTTTTATTTATGTTGCCTTGCTGTTATATTTGGCGAGAGATTGGAAACGGTAAAAAGAAGAAAGAGGTAGGATCATAAAGAAATGCATTATTTCGAACATTAGTAAATTGCTCCTAGGGCAGTGAGGTTCAATGAGAATTGAATTTTATTTCAGGTGACTAGATCCAAACGTTTTTCTATCCTGGATTAACAGTTTTCAAAGCTCGCTTTTACGTTTAATGTATAGGTGAAGTATACATGTATACACATATGTATATGTACATAAAATTTACGTATACATACAATATAGTCTAAATATAGTATAGACAAAAATTACGAGGAAATGATAAATCGATGAGTTTTTAGGTCTCTTGTCTTCTTAGAAGCAAAAAAAAAAAAAAGTTTCAGTTATTATCGTTACTTCTACTTCTACTACTATTATTATTATTATTGTTATTGCTATCGCTTTCACTATTATTATTTTTCTCTTTTTTCTTTTTTCTCCTGTTACGTGTCCGAAAATTTATTCTACACATATAAACGTATATTTCACTTTTACTTCACATAGCTATAATTCACGACGGAGCAAAAATGAAAACAATTTTCAAAAACTCCCGTTTTGTTTTTCTATATGTTTGTTTGTTTTTTTTTTTTTTTTATATTTTATTTAAATTTTATTTTTTTTTATTTCTTCCTAATCAATTTTGATATTAACCGATTAGACCCGGAAGAAAAACAGGTGTCATGATTTGTAACCGATAGTGGCAATGTGATACCCAAAGCAATATGTACAATTCCATTACAGTAAAGCGGTTACGCATGTATTTGAATTACACACATTGATCAAAGTTTGGTCACCCAAGTATAGTTATTATAATAATTATTATTGCTGCAATTACTGCTACGATTACTTTAGTCGGTAAAATTTTAATCATTCTGTGCTAGTAAAGTATCTTTTATTGTTTTTTATTTATTTATTTATTTTTCTTTTTTTTTTTTCCTCGTTTATCAATCTCTTTTCTCAAATTCCATTTCCATCGCGTATGTCAAGAAATATTTTCACAGAATGCACACTATACAGAGAGTTCACGTTTGATAAACACATGGCGGAATTAATTATGTACGGCATTGTTTTGTTGTTTTGTCGTTTTGTTGTTTTGTTGTTGTTTTTTTTTTTTTTTTTTTTTTTTTGTTTTCCTTCTTTTTTCTCCCGACCGCGACAAGATTAGAAAATTACTTAGCAGCGAGAAGTCTTGTCTTCTTTTTTGAAATAAACAAAAAAAAAGAAAAGAAAAGAAAAGAAAAGAAAAGTGATGTAGCACGATACGTAGGTACATACGAAAATTGCTAGTTTGAATGTAATACGCGGAGATGAGATGATAATAGCTTCAAGTATATACATATTTAGGTGTATAATATTACACGATAGATGAATTGAATAGAACAATGATTCGTAATAGCGTATCATGATTTTTTTTTTTTATGTTTTCTTTTTTTTTTTTTTGCTACTATTACTATTACTATTATTACTGCAATAATATATATGCAACTCGAAAGATTTGTACAATCAAGAATGTGTCAACTAGGCGTTTAAAACTGTAATATTGTAAAACTGTAACAGCGTAACACATTCTCTCACACACACATGTATATATGTACATGCATTTTTTTATTTTTTTTTCTTTCCTTATAATTGTATATTATTATTATTGTTGTTGTTGTTGTTGTTGTTGTTGTTGTTGTTATTGTTGTTGTTGTTGTTGTTGTTGTTGTTGTTGTTGTTATTATTATAATCATCATCATCAATTTATAAAGTATCGTTTCATATTCTTCAATTAGGTAATATTTATTTGTCTCTAGTATAATAACAATAATAACAATAACAATAATAATGATAATGATGATGATGATGATGATAATAATAACAATAATAATAACAACCATAATAATAACAATAATAATAATGGCATCCATTCTCTAGCGATATACTATACGTATACTATATGTATATATATATAGTATGTCTAGTGATTAAGTAATTCGATACCCATTACAAAGTCGTGTGGTATAATTAGGTATATTAAAATTTAGAAATTTTAGAAATACGTGTGTCAAGGTAAAAATCGTTTGTTGAGATGGATTATGGTTTCATCCTACTCAGGCCAGATTATAATCATTCGCACGTTTTTCTATCACGGGAGGAGACTGCGTAATTGAATCGTGGTTGCAATTTTGTTCAACATTTAATGCGTGTACATTATTTATTTGTGCGAGACGTTAGCTAATAACGCTATAATTCGAAATATTTGGAAGAGAGGTTTTTTTTTTTCTCATCCCTTCTCCCCCACCTCACTTTTCACTTCTTTTTTCCATTTTTATCCCTCCTCGGATCGTTGGTGAATTATCACTTGAAATGTAGAGAAAAAAAAAAACACAAATCAGACAAATAGATTGTACACGAGAAGTTATGATCTCATCAAGAATAAGTAATTATTCGCAAAGAAACAAAAAACTAGTTCTGTATTATTTTAAATTTAATTTTGTTTATTTTCCTTTCTTTTTCTCTCTCTTTTTTTTTTTTTTTTTTTTCCTCAGGGAAGAATTCAAATTCACGTTTATATCACCAATCGCAAGCGTTGTATTGAAAATTCAATTTCTATATCACATTGATTTTTAGGTACTTCGATAATTCATGTATCTTATTTATTTTATTTTTTTTCAATCGCTGTCAGATATCACAAGTCGGCGAATTGTTTTCGGTGTCTACCTAAAATTTCTCTGTCCCAAGCGCATGCGATGATTTTTATCAAATTTTCTTACACTCGTGGTACATTTGTGGTTTACGATTTGATTTTTCACGTAATATTCAAAATCACGGTTCTACCGATTTGATATCCTTCCAGTTGGCGACGAAAATAATAAATAAACAATTCAATTTAACAAAAAAAAAAAAAAAGAAATAGCATATTAAGCTTCCGAAGACACGCGGCTCAAGCATTGTTAATAAAGGCCCTATCGATGCTATGTTTCATTCGCTCTCATTTTGATTTCAATATCATAGATAATTAGATTAATACCGAAGTAGAACGGGAGGATTTGTTTTTTATTTTTTTCTTTTTCCATTCATTTTCATTCACTAGATAATGGAACGACGCGTGGAGTATAATATGGTTGAATCGAAAGTTTTTAACCACTTAAAAAAATTTATAGAAAGAAGTAGTTTTAGATGGGAGGGGAGGGCGGGAGACTAAAGACGCTGAAATGAACTGTGACATTTAGGCTAATCGCTGTTATCGGAAGAAATTAGTCAATGAGTATTTGTTTTTTTTTTCTTTTCTTTTCTTTTCTTTCTTTATTTGTTCTCTTTCTTCCTTTTCCTTACATCTATTCTCGTCTTAGTCGAATTGGCATAAGGTGAACGCATTTCGGTCTTTATACGTATTGTAACGACGATAATATCTAGATTAAAATAAATGGAAAGACTAGGAATGGTAAATAACTAGCTTTGGTCGCAATGCAACCGAGCACAATGCAATTAAATATTAAATCTTGAATACAAGTGTATACAATTAGATTTATTTAACGTTGACGTTGTATTTTTTATCTAATATAAGTAATAAGGAACTAACGAACAGTACCGTCAAGATCGAATGAGAGATATGATATTTCCTTGCGCACAAGCGTGTGAAAATTTTTTTTTTTACCTCGAGTGAGAATTATTGTTTCAATTTTAAAACGTTGCGAAACATCGAGTCAAATTTTGAAACGAACAAAAAGTAATTTACCATTTAGCAGTGACAATTGATGAAATTATTGTAAACTTTGTACAGAAACTATCGATCGCTTACGAATTTTGACGGTGATCCTGTTCCACATCTTCGAATTAGTATTAAGTAGACTTTAGGTTCGATATAACAATGATTTGGGCATTGTATTTATCATACCTATCATATATTATACATACAAAACAAATCATTATTATTATTATTATTATTTAATGTTAGTAGTCGGTGTAACTTCTTCTTATGACTTCTTGGCTATTTTATGCGTTACGTGTATTTAAGAGGAGAAATTGAATTCAGCAAATGTTAAAAATTTAGGTCCGAATATTGCAAAGCATCGATGATTGTAACGACGATGGCCGATCGTTTAATTTATGACAACTTGAATATGCCATATTTCCATAAAGTATCGAGTACGCGTTGTTAAACTCTCTATCAAATTACAAATTCACCGTTATATGTTTGTTAATATATTTAATCTATGGTCGAAAATTTAACGATTAAAAACTCCCGACCGAAATGAATGATGAAAAAAAGATTGTGAAATATGCTCGATGAATAATTATTATCGTATCGAATGCGTTGAATTCAACAAAATTCGAGGCGACGTTTGGATGAAAAAAAAAAAAAAAAAATTCAATTTTTTTTTCCTCTCTTTTTTCAGTCCCTCGATCTTAATCTCGCGCCTTGTAAACGCTAATGATCAAGTCAATTTACCTTTCATTTGAATCGTGACGTTTGGGTTTCTTTTTTGTTTTTTTTTCCACGTTGTCATCATTATCATTATTATTATTATTATTCAGAAATTTATTATTATTGTTATTTTTCAATCGAACGAAAATCGTTACTTCGAGTTCCTAGGTTTATGTGATCGTTAAAAAACGAAAGCTCATCGGTTTTCCATATTATATCCGGTAATTTGAAATATAGCGTTCGCGCTGGCGAAGTGTAATAGAAAAAACGAAAGAAAAATATGAAATATGAGAAACACATGTCTATATTTGTACAGAATATTGCAATGAAAAAGAAAAATGACAGTGCTCAACTGAAAATTTCGACTAATGTGATATACGATGAAATTTTCTCGGCGAGTGAATGAATTTTGGTCACAAAAGGGAAAAAAAAAAAAAAAAAAATATAACGGGAGAAGCTCGCGCACCGAAATTTAAGAACGTGTGTATTAGTTGCGGATAAGAAAAAAAAAGAAAGTATTTTGAAAATGATGAGAGAACATAGAACATAGAACATTTATTTATTATAGAGAGATATTATATACGTTCTACGTTCAATCTAATTATTAATACTATCAGGATAATGTTCGTTTATTTTTGTTGTTTTTATTTTTGTTTTTTTTCATAAATTTTCATTTATTTACACCCCCCCCCCCCCCCCCCCCCCTTACTTTTCGTCAGGCTTTGTCCGTATAGAAGGCGAAAGATCGGACGATAAATATCAGAGAATACTTTTGAATCGGATCGTTTTTCAAGTAAACATGTATAGATACAGACCAGGTAAACTGATTTCTAAGTACATGTATAAAATAATCTAGTAGTAATAGCTTTAAAGTATAATAATTATACACGCTAATCGAGTTTACTCTCTAAATAAATCTAATATCCATAGGATATATATATATATATATATATATATATATATATAGATAATTATCTTCTATCGTAACAACATTTATCATTGTAAATACAGAGTTAGCTTTTAAAAATACCAAATGCAATGTATTTCAACCTATTTATAAAATGGATTATGAATTAAAAAATGAGAATGCAGAAAGAGAGAGACAGAGAGAGAACGAGAGAGAGAAATAATAAAAAAAAAAAAAAAAATAGAAAAATATTAAGAAGAGAAAAATGTGCCGATGAGAGTGTAACAATTATTTCTTTCACGGTTTATTTTATTTAATCCTGTTTTTATTTATCATATTGTTTGAAAATTTTATCATATTTCTAGGCAGATATTTGCGGTATGAGAGAAATAAAAAAATATATAAATAAATAAATTAGCGAAAAGATTTAACGAGAATGTTTTTTTTTTTCGATTTTTCCTTCGTTGAGAAAAATTAAAATAATAAATAAACAAAATCACGGAGCTGAAAATTCAGTGCTTCGTAATATTACAGAAAATTCAATTCGTGTCGTAATTTATTCCCGGAACTTATCTTCTTGTTGGCTAATTTAACTGTCTCTTTTACAAACGACTGTAGGATTCATCGAATATTGTAACGATTTTCATTACTTGTTTATAATCACTCGTATCATTTTAAATAATCCAATGTACGGTAAGTATATGATAATAAGAACAAAAAAAAAATAAATAAATAAATAAATAAATGAACAAACAAACATGTGCGGAGAAGTTTATTTACTTTTTTTTCGCGTGAAGAAAAAGGATGGATCATTTTTATACAAATTTCGACCGATTAAAAAAAATTTTAAACAAATCTTATCTTGAACTCTTCAACTATTTTCTAAGGTAATCCTTAAGTTTCGTTTTCTAATTTATTTATTTATTTTTTTGCTCGCAATTAAGGAACAACGAAGTACTATCGAGTTTGCGAGTTCAAAGTATAACATAATATTAAAATTGGCTGAAATCTATAAAAAAAAAAAAAAAAGAAAATAGAAAACGTCGCAACTAATTAATTACTCGAATCAATCTGATTTTTATCGAATCAACTAACTCGGTAGTTACGCATCTGAAACGTTTCTTTCGTTTTGCAAAATTTATTTTACCCTTTGAAATGAAAAATTATCAAATCTCTGGCAGTCGGCTTGCGTGAGTACATCACGCGTATCGGAGTATCTCTTAAAAATATACACCTCGAACCCTTATTTTTAGAAGTGGTTGCACGCCTTGCCGTGCAATCTGATTTTCTTGACCTCGAAACGCGCTTTCGTCCATAAATTTTCCGTTTGTTCCCCTGTTTCGCAATCTTAAACCCTCACCGACGCTACCGCGTGTATTACGTAAATTAGAAAACTGATACACGCGTCTGTCTCGTTCTATTTGTCCCTTTGTTAAATATCGTATAGCAATTATTTTATCGTTACGCTTAGCATTGATTGCACGGTTTCTGTACGCGCTTGTAACGACGAAACGATTGTTCGAGAATTCCGTGCTCCCGAGCTTTAAAGGAACGGTTTTATTTCCGAAAAGAATATTCCGTTCCAGAATAAACGGTGTTTTATTATTCTCTTTTTATTCTCTCTTGGTCAGAGCTGACGATTAACTTTGGTCGATTCATTTTCTTTTCCGTCTCGTAACGGGCGCGTGGTAAAAGCAGAAAACAGTGATTCACATTAATTTGACTAGCTGTCCGAGCTTGCGTGACGAAGCTTCTACCTCTATTCGTAATTAACTGCACAGCAACGGCTTCTGTTCCATCCAGAAAAGGTCAGCATGGCCAAGCGTCGATATCAAATACTCAACGAGGGTGGCTAAAAGTCCCCGGTATTATCCGTCTTGCATTTAACTGTTTTCCCAGTGACTGTCAACCTCGTGTACGATAAAAATCGTATTTACAAAACGCGAGCGTATCGTCTTATGCGAACGCGCGTGCGCGGAGTGCGGAAAATACCACTTTTAACTCCGGACTGTTGAAAGTGGACTTTTCCGCACTCCGCGCACGCGCCGTAGCGTAAAAAAATCTTCCATCGCGCGATCCTAACCTGAATTTCATGTTTCGTGAAAAACCGCGCAACATACTCGCGTTATATATAAAGAACCGTGCGGAACAAAGAAGCCACGGTCTTTTACCCCCTTGTTACACAATGTACCATTTCGCTATATTTTCTTGCAACTGTTGCGAAAATTTAATGCTCGCGCAACGATAAATTGACGTTAAAGACTTGTCTGACTAAAAAAGTAGAGTAAACCTCACAAACTGATTTTGCGTTGCGTTTACCAAAAAACTACCGACAATAGCGCAAAATAGTTAAGCATACCTCATTTTTCGTAATTCTAACAGTTCTTTTAACGATACCCGTTTTAATCAATTTCTCCAGTTACTGTAACAAATGAAAATTTTCTCAGTGTAAAACAGCCAAAAAAAAAAAAAAAAACCACTCGTACAACATTTTCTTATCCAATCTCAATCGAGCTAATGGCATATAAACTGTGTAATTAGCGACGAAATTTTTCTCTGATCGTAAGTATTTTTTTTGTTTTTTTGGGAAATAAACGAGGGATCGTGTCTTCGTCCTTTTTCGACTCGCCGGGTACCGCACATCGAATATATGTATTTTATCGGCGGAATGACACATATATACAATATACATATATATATATATACGGTGCGATAATATTAGCTTTCAATTTTTCTCGGGTTACGTAAACAAAGCGCGTTTCCTCTCGCCACTCGAGCGTAATTATATAAGGGTAGCCCGCAACCCCCCCTCACCTCCTCTTTGCGACTCGTCCACAGTCCCTGTACCTTTATTCCTCTTCATCTTCTTCTTCTTCTTCGTCATCGTCGTCATCATCATCATTATTCTCACTGTCCAGCATCCCGCCTCTCTTTTAACTTTTCACCCTTATTCGCGTCTCCGAACACCGATCCGTCCCCCTCCCCCCTTCCGTTCCTCTTCACGTATCTCACCCTGGAGAGATTTGTTCGCCTTACTTGCTCAGTCCGCGTGTTTAATCTTGTTGTTTGCTTTGCGTCGTCGTGTCGCGGCATTCGTGCAGCGGTGACTCTTATTCGCCAATCGATACAAAATAATGTTTTGGTAATTGTATTCGTGCAGGCATATTCTTATTTCTTGCTATTTTGAAATTTCACCGGGACGCTGACGATATTTTATTTTTTATTTTTTTTTTCTATTTTTTACAAATAATAGGATCGTAGACCTTGTGAAAAAAGTACAGGTACTCTATCCAAACCGTGAATTAAAAGCTTGTCGTTTCAAATGTACACATTTTTACTCAACCTTTAGCACAGATATATTTCAATCGTGGGATTAACTATTTGCAAAAAAATCAATCAGCGTTGATGCTACTGTTTGATGAAAAATGTCAAAATTTTTCATTGTTTAGGTCGTTTGATAAAAAATTCCATTAGGTTCGTCGGATAAAACGTCGAAAAATAATTCATACGTTTTTTTATTTTTCTTTTTTCAATACAATTTTCGTTAACAAAGATATAGCGGTTTGATCATTGACACGTGACGTCACATCGCGCGTCGATACGGTTGTAATACAATGTGAACATCGTGACGTCGCGCTAATTCAACTCGCTATTATATTTGTTAATGAACGTTGAATTGAGAAAAGAAAAATATGTGTCAATTATCTTTCGTCATTCTATCTGACGAACCTGATGGAATTTTTCATTCAACGATACAATTGTCCTCCGACATCCAAACGCGTTAAAAGTTCAAATTATAATTGGCTACAGGTAACGCGATAGAATCCTTCGTAGAAAACGTTGATCTTGTTTAATAAATATTAGAATCAATGCGCAATGATTTTTCACGGTAATGAATTTTTGCCCCAAACAATTGGAAAGGAGAATTGAAATAATCGAACGAATTATTCATAACGTAGAATAATAAACAGAAAATATTCATCAATATGCTTTTAGAATGATTGAATTATTTTTTCATTTACATGTTTTTATTTCTACCTTCGTTCAAAAATTCACGAATCTCGTCGAAAAATCGATTAACGTAATTATATTCCGTATCCATTTTTTACGTTCGCAAATAAAGAAGTATAATATCCTAAAATTGTTTCGATATGCAAAAATTAAATTTTCATCAACAAACTATATCAACGTATCATTGATTATACGTTACGCACGCTCGTAAATTGAATACGTTCGTTATAAATTTATCGTACGTAACAAAGGTTTTCGCCTTTTTCCCCCGTTGCCTAGGAAAGGGGAAAAAAAAAAAAAAAAAACCACCGACAAAATAGAATCGCGTTTTTTTTCCATACAATATAGATTTCATCGATTTGTTTAATTTTTTTTTTTTTTTTTCCCCTCTCTTTTCTCTTTTCTCCTGCTTTACCAATTTTTTCCTCTTTCTTTTTTCTTTCGCCAGACTCGACCTTTTCTTTCTTCCTTTGCCCCGTCTTTTATTTCTCCCCCCCACCCCCCGTTTCTGCTATCTTCTCGCGTAGAGGTACCTTGTTAATAGGTATGGGAGGATGGCTAAGACCCTAAGGGGGGGGGGGAGGGAGGTAATGGAGCATTTGAAAAAGCTCCCCGGTAAGGATTTATTACAGCGTCCGTCCCGCGGAGCCAGAAAGGAAATCGGTTGTACAGGCGAGAGAAGGACCGGAGATGAATGAAACGAGAGTTAAGCAGGGCAAGGGTAATAAATTTTTTCTAACTAAAGAAAAAAATAAAAAAAAAAAAATTAAGAAATAGAAGAAAGAATGAAAAAAAGCAATTCACCGCAATTCTTGCACCCAATTCGAGAGGCGTTCTTTTTTTTTTCTTTTTTTTTTTTTATTCCACTTCTTCCTTTTTTCTTGCTTTATTTCGGTACGGTGGGAGAAACGTAAATACCTGCGAAATTTACCCTTATCTCTCTGCACCCTTATAACGAGCCACTCTTTTCGCCACGTGTACAATGACTTTGTTACGATATAAAGCTGTCGCAGTCAAACGCTGAGCGAGCAAAAAAATTTCGCAATCTATCGCATGTAATAGATAAGAGATGTAAGAGATGGAAGAAAAGAGCCCGGCGGAAGGGGGGGGGGGGGGGAGAAAAGAAAAAAAACTGATCGTTGCTTTTGCCCGATGTCCGACATTGTTCTTTCTTCTTGTACACTCGCGTTTTCTCAACCCTGCGAAAATCGCCACGGCGAATTGTTTTCTGCAATATATATATATATATATATATACATACATATATATAGACATATTATATTACGTGTAGGCGTAATGACATGATACGAGACACGCGCTGAGTATTCTATGTAATATTGTAATTTAATACGTGTGGGTAGAAAATATACTGGGGAGAAACGAATATCGGAATGAATAAGGAAAAAAAAAAAAAAAAAAGAGCTAAACAATAACCGAGAACAAGACAATCCATGTCGGTGTTATTCTTCATCGGTCCAGAAATACTCTTCTGCGAATGTTTTTTTTTTTTTTTTTTTTGTTTTTTCTTCCATTATAAACATCGGTGAACATGACGCATTTTTTTATATACATATATATATATATATAGAAGTTTGTGTACTTGTATAATATACATACTGTTATTCAACTGGTCAATTATTTATAAATATTGAGAGTGATTTTGAAAAGGATCTTTCTTCAAAAACTGTGAAAAAAATTTTCAGCAATCGTATTTTCTATTCGAAACATTTCAACACCGAGTCCGTTGGACGGGACGACTTGAGTTAAATTTTTTTTTTTTTTTTTTCCATCATCTTCGCAACGAAACCGGTCTGCAGGGATGTTCCGATCGAAAGCCAGAAGTTTTTGACAATTTTTTGATACGACAACGTATAGAAAACAAAAAGAAAAAAAAAAAAAAAGGAATAAAAAAAATCGACCCATCGCGAACCCGGTCATCGAAACGTTATTGCAAAAGAAAGTACAGTTTCCAAGCAAACGTTGAGAATTTCAGAATCGGATCCTCACCAAAATCGCTCTCAATATTCGCGACGAATAACTGACCGGTTTGAATAAGAAAATCGAGAGAAAAGAAAAAAAAAAAAAAAAAAAAAATGGGGTAACTTTTTCAGAGTTTGGACCAATTTGCGTAAAAAATTTTTCAACAAAATCAAAAAACGGTGAGCGTCAGACGTTGGTTGTCGGTTAAAATACTCGCGATACTCCCCCCCCCCCCCCCCCCCCCCCCCCCCCTATACATACTCGCTCTCGATCGTCAAGTTTAGCACAATTTTGAAAATCGGTTCCAATTTCCTTTAAAGAACGAGAAAAAAGAAAAAAAAAAAAAAAAAACGGCGTCGCGTAAAAAACCGATTCGCCGATCGACGACGTCCGCGGATCATCCGGCTAGGTTTATCCACCGGCGTCGACGGGCGCAGGAGGAGGAGGAGAAGAAGAAGAAGAAGAAGAAGACGGGTCGGGGTTGAACGGAGCTTTGCCCTTCTCGTTGAGGGGGATGCTGCTGGACGAGCGGACTGCGCAGTGATCGATATGAAGTGGTGGGGGATGGCGTTGGCGGAAGGGTGTCGGGGTGGGGAGAGGAGGGGTTGGCGGCTCTGGCGGAATAGCTCGGAGCTCAGTTCGTCCCGCGCCGCGTTCGTGTTCGGTTTGAAGCTAAACGCCGACCGACGCGCGAGTCTCTCAACCCCCTGAGACCCCCTTGAAACTGGGTCACTTTTCCCACGCAGGGTAAACTGCGAGGGCGGCGAACGGAGGAAAATACGGACAAGGGCGGGGGGGGGGGAGAGTGGAAGGGGGAGAGAGAGAGAGAGAGTGACGTCGGGCGGAAAGGGGGGGGGGGGGGGTAAAAGAGAGAGAGAGGGCGAGAGGGAAAAAGAGAAAGAGTCGGGGGGGGGGGGGGGACGACTCGCTTGGTCCGGACAAAATTCTTCTTCTTCTTCTTCTTCTTCTTCTTCTTCTTCTTCTTCTTTCCTGCAGGTCGTAACAGCGTCTTTCCCGTTTCGTCGACCGTCCCGAAAACGGTATAACAATAATCACGTAATTTATTTGAATATACGTTATTGGAGGGAGATTTTTCGTTTCATTAGTTTACCAAACGTCAGACTACGTCCGTCCCGCTTTGTTAATCTTCGCCGTACCTTTCACGTGTCGTTTTTGTTTTTTTTTTTTTTCTCCCGCACCTTTTCGACTTTTCATCTTGTTTTTTTTTTTTTTCATTCCTTCGGTCGTGACTCATCATTAATTTTTTTTTTATTTTTCTCCAACTTTCACGCACACACGCACACGCAGTCGACACTATTGCGCTACGATATTCGGTTAAAATTATAATTTTAACTCGTACCATGCACGTTTGTACGTGTAAAATCTACGCACACGATTTACGGTGTCTTTAAAAACTTTTAACAGCTGCAATATTGTTTTTCTTTCATTCGTATTCCTCGACGATATCGAAACTTTTGCGGTATAAACTCGTTCGTTAGGCTAATGTTCTGTTTTTTTTTTTTTTTTTTCTTCTTCCTGTTTCCGGGGGCCACTTTTCATTATTTGTTTCTTTATTTTTATTTACTTTTTTTCTCGTCCTCTTCTTCCTTCTTACCGCGCTCGCGTCTCGAGTGAGCAAATTTCGCTTTTTTCATCCCCGGGCAGAATGAAACCCACTGACGACTCTTCAGCGTTTACCAACCTTTTCGTGCTACTTGTGCGTGCACGTGTGTATATATATATATATATGTATATATGGTGAGGCATTCGTATGCATCATTGTACATGTATGCGTGTATATCGTCCTTGCAGAGTTTTGACTTCTTCTACCCCTTGGCTTTTTCGCACGTTTTCTCGTACAATGAATACCGTCGCGTCGCGGCGAGTCAACGAGGGTCTGAAGAGCTTCACTTTCTTTTCTCATCTCTTTGCCTCTTTCCCTGATTTTTTTTTTTTTTTTGTTCCCCCACTTTTCTCTTTTTCCACAATTTTCACACTATTCGCAAAACACCGTTGACGAGATACCGAGTACCTGACGAAATATTTCAAATTCCTTACACACGGTTTTCAATCACGCCGCGAATTGCGAATTTAACCCGGAGATTGAAAAGAAAACAAAAAAAAAAAAAAAATCATCAATTCAAACGATCGAATTAAAGGAATGAGTTGAAAAAATTTGAAACGTAATTTTCGTCCTTTTTATTTCTCATTCCTGTTTTATTTTTTTCGTTTTCTTTTTTTTTTTCTTCTTCGCCTCGTTCCGCTTCTCAAAATTCAACATAACCCAATTAATTTATTTCATTACAATTTGCGTTACGCGTGTCAGGAAGTGCGAAGGAATTGCCGCGGATATTCGGATATAAAAAAGATTTGAAAAAAACAAAACAAAGAAAAAAAAAAAAAAAACAGAATGTGTGAATAATTTTTGGCAATAAATAAATTCGGTTTAATTATAAAAATTTCTCGACGTTACAAAACTCGCGGTTTGATATTAATAACCGAATCGAAATTCAGCTATACCTAACTTGTCGCTTTCGAGACGAAGAAAACCGAATCTTGAGGATCCGATGAATAAGCCACTTGACTTTTAATATCGGTTCGTCGTCACGCGGAGCAGCGCGAATCGGGGAACTAATTGCGAGCGGAATTGTTCTAGTTGTCACTTTGAGTCGTGAAAATAAAAGAGGGGAAAAAGTTGGAAAGAAGAGAGAGAGGAAGAAGAAAAAAAAAAAAAAAAAATTCAATAAAAATATCAAGTGCAATTTCAACCGACTCATTGTCAGCTGATGTGAAAATCTGTAGATTGATCCGTATTCCGAGTTTGAAAAAATTCTGCGAGTTTGTTAATAATAATAATAATAATAATAATAATAATAATAATTAATCGAAGTGTCGGTATTATAAAAATTTCTCGTCGTGTTTCTAATATATCTCTTCGTATGTCATGTGTATAAATTGTACCTAAATATACGCGTTTGGTGATTTCAGTGGTGATAAGTTATTTTCCCCATCTGTAACACGGACGGATCTCTTTGTTCGAATTTGAGGAGGTGGAGGATTTTTTTTTTCCCTGGAAAACTTTTGAAATCAACGGCGGCGTGGAAAATGAACGGTGAGTGAACGCCCAATTACTGCAATTGATTATTTTACAATTTTTCAACCGTTAAACCTCGTACACTGAGAAAAATTACTTTTCATTCTTTACCTAGAAGTATATTTTGTCGATTGTGGTAAAAAATGAAAATAGTCATGGACCGAGCGGTAACCGTAAATAAAAATTTCCCCCAGTGTACAGAATTAATAATTTCATCATTTTCATCCCAACATCGAATTATGTAGACAAATTATTATTGTCTTCTTTGCTTTTTTATATTTTTTGTATGTCACCGTGTTTTTTGTTGGTTTTTTTTCACTGTAATGTGAATTATACACGCTTAATGTACGTATATATATAATATACACATGTAATATGTATGTTGCACAAAGCCATGGAACTCGGGGAATATGCAAATATTTAGCAAAGTGGCTCCCGGGGAGTTCTTCTGATGCATCCCTCGGGGCGATAATTTCAGGACTTTTTACCCCCGTCGAGACTCGGTAAACCCTTTTGAATAATCAACGATTATTTATCCAGAATTCATTTATCTTTATTACACGTGTTATATCAACTATTGCGGAGTAAAACTCTCGGCGCTTACTCTTCTACGCATTTATTTTATAGGTAAAAATATCGGCCGGTAGGTTGGTAAACAATAATGTGTCTATGATGCAATTCTTACGGGCAGAGATCGTCCGTCGAAAATCCGGCTTAAATATAATATAAAACGTTTAAATCGGCGGATAAAAAATTGATCGATTAGTCGGCGAGGCTGCAATTTCGCTATGAATTTATTAGCCATTTGGTGTTAATGTAGAACCAGACGCCGATCAGAAAAGCGATCCGGTTTCTCGGCTGGAGGTTTCAATCGGATTATCGGATATTCGATAGGGGATATCAATAAGCTCCACAGTTGTATGATCGTATTTCCAGATAAAATATTCGTTCTATTCCCAACTCAAAATAATAATAAAAAAAATTTAACGAACAATGTAAAAAAATTCAACCAGGTAGAAGTTGTGATTCTTGTAGGCGTAATAATAATAATAATAATATGTAGAGTTTAAGCATTGCAGAGAATTATAATTTGTGGTAAAAGTTTAATTCTAATTAACCTTTTCATTTTGCTGCCAAGTCTGATCGATTTCAAAATTTTTCACTCGGCCGTTTTCAAAATGATAGCAAAAATTTTTACACTCTTCCCTTTTCATTGCGATGATAAGTATCGCGGAGAAAAATTTTTTGCGGATTGTTTAACCTGATTTCAGGGTGAAAATTTTTACACTACAATGTAATATTGCGAAGTTGAGGAAATCGATCGGATAAGAATCGATATATTTGTTAATTTTGTTATGATAAAAACGTACTTTGAGTATATTTGTCGGATTGTTACGTTAGCAAGCTTCGAAAGTACAAAATTAGAAAATACTGTAATTTATAAACAAAAGCTTAAAGTATATATATATACAATACATCGATGCTTTATTTTAGATTGTTTAAAAAATTATTATATATCGTTGAAATGTTGAGAAATTAAATGGTTAACCACGTCAACGTAACGGAAAAAAAAATTTTACAGTGAATTTTGAACTTTACAGCTTACGAATAGAATCTGATAAATACTCATTTAATAAACGTGCGAATATTTCGTAATAAGATTAGTAAAATTATGTCGATTTTTGGCCGACTAAAATTTCCTTGACGATTAAAAAAGTTACTGTAGAAATTGTTAGAAAAAAATAGAGAAAAGAGAAAAAACATTGCTGTTATGATTCTTGTTGGAAAATTCAGCCTAAAAAATTTTTCCAACGCGCGAAATGTATAGTCGATCCCAATTCAATGGCTTTTCTGTTCTACATTATTTAAAGGTAAAAATATACGTGCTCGTACTTCTTTCAAAGGCGTTAACAAGCAGTCGCAAAATTCAGAGAGAAATACTCGCAAGTTTTTTTGATCGTTGACCATGTTAAACTATAACCGCCAGCCGTTAACAGGTTTGCTCACTGTTCCGGATATTAAAAAAATTGTGTGTAATTTAATAATGTAACGAACGCTCTCTCCATTTTCCACCGTTGGCGGTGAGTCCTTGATCATTGCAGCAATTATTGGCATTCCCATCACTCTACAATATTGTATACATGGCTGTATCTGCAGGTAAATTATTTGCCATCTCAATTAATGCACGAAGTCGGCAGTGAAAGTAAACGGATTCGGTTTCTTGTCTGAATAAAAAAAAAGGAGGAATTATAAGCGGAAAAATAAATTAAGGGGACGGGGTTGAAGTTCCGAATTTGAAAAGTTTCGAAAGCGCTTAATTCCGAATTATTTACTGGCGAAAGTTGAAGTAAAGAAATCAAACTTTGGAGAAACAACAAAGTTTCGATTGGTCGGAAAGCCGGCGGCTCAAAGTTCCGAAATACAAGATTCCGAAAATTCAAGTAACGATAGAGCAAAATTTCGAAAAATTGAATTTCGATATTTCAGATATTTTAATTTTCCAACTTTTGCACTTTCGAAACTTTGAGCGTCGGGTTTCGGGCCATTGAAAACTTTCATATTTCCTCAAAGTTTGATTTCTTTACTTTGATTGTCACCAACAAAAATTTCGGAATTTCGCGCTTTCGGGACATTTCAAATCCGAAATTTGAACCCCGCCCGAAATGAATTGTTAAGTTTCACGATTTTATTGAATTGCAAATCTGCAAATTAAGCTCGATATTCATCAACTGAATACTCACACAGAATCATCTGTATTCAACTTTTTCTATCGTACAACAATTTTCGACTACAAATATCACCCGCATAAGTTTCCAGCCATTTACAACAACCACGAGCCTTTATTCCAATCGAAAATCCGCAAAAATTTGTAACCCTTATAACATTGAGAGATCGAATAATTTTATTTCAACTTCTCTTCCCTTTCATCTCTTCGAATTCCTCTCTTTTATTTCTGCACTCCTTTCCACCGTCGGTATCTTCCCACGTAAACGAAAAAAGCAGAAAACCCGCAAAAATTCTCCTCCAATCACCCCACAATTGTTACACGCAAAATTTCTCCCATTAAGGAAACCCGAGCAGCCTAATAACGCGAATATCGAGAACAAACGTAGAACAAGAACATTTGCGTGGGTGTCGAAATGTTGAAAGCGCAAGGGCTTCTTGATTTACAGGGGAGGGGGAGGAGGGTTTTAATTGTTACCCAAAACGCGTATGATACACCTACACAGATATATGCGTACACATAATTCCGTGACGATTTCCGTCTCCTCTTTCCTTCCCACCGCAGATGCAAACATTTCCGTTTGATCTTTCGCTCTCGGTGAGACTCCCTTCGGGTTTGTTGTTACGCATATATGCGACGTATGTTGCGTGTCGTACGTACACACACGACTGCTATTCTCTCTCACGCCCTTTACTCGAAGGCTTTAATTTTCTCGCCTTTTGTTTACCCGACCAGAGTGTCACGGTCTTGTTTGCCAAACGCGCGTAAGTATCGTACAAATATATACCGAGACAATCTCTTGATACTTGAAAATCAACCGCGCATGCGCGAGTTTTATCGGCTCTTCGCGCAGGCTTGCCATCCCGAGTTTTCGGCTGCCAAACTGTTTCTGCCTTCGATGTGGTTGACACGAATTTTCGAGGTTAGAATCTCAAATAATCGAGGCAGCGACTCGGAAAGGTTTGGGAAGCGTTTTGTTGTCGGGTCGGAAAGTCGATTCTTCAAAGAACGGTCGGAATTTAACGCTTACGCTCTTTGAAAATTCAAACGTACACGTTTTGCGTAGGTTGGCACGCCTGCATCGCGGACAAGAATATCGCTGCGGGAATATTTCGCCGACCAATGATATTTAATTATTTGGCGCACGCGCGGTTGGTTTTCAAGTTTCAAGAGATTGTCCCGGTATAATATGTTCGTGTTATACGTGTCTACACGTGTACGCATCCAGGACACTCGCTATAAATCTCTTTCTCATGTTTTTTCTTATCTCAAGAAATTTGGTTCACGGTAGAACAGTGAAAAAAATTGTTTGACGATGAATAGGGCTGTTTTTATGCCCGAAGAACAGATTCGTGAATTAGGTGTGTGAGTTGATTTCCCTTTCGAGTTTTGTGATTTTTCTAATAAGCAGAAGTCATTCGTTAATTAATCAGGCAGAAATTATATCATCCTTTTAACAGTGCCGAGAACCGCCGCTAGAAAATTATATCCCAACCTTTGAGTTGTTACTCTGAAAAAATGGAACGCGAGAAATTATTTGATACGATAATTTATGTGTATGAGAATATTGCGCTTCGGTTTGATCGGATGATTTTTTATTCAGCCTGACGAAAGACGATTAACGTAAAACGGACGTAATGCCAATAAATAATCATGCATGCGTGTGACGATTAATGTGGAACCCGGTATTCAAAGTATATGAGAGGCTGATTACGAATCTGAAATCGTATTTGAAAAATTCAAGATGGCGGATCTAATATGACGAACAAAAATTTCAAATTCGATCGAATCCGGAGAAAAAACTCCGTCAAGGGGTTTTTGGGGTCGCTGATTACGAATCTGAAATCATATTTCGAAAATTCAGTACGTCGAATCCAATCGGCGACCCTGAAAACCCTTGCATAGAATTTTTTGACCGTAGTCTATCAAATTTGAAATTTTCGTCCGCCATATTGGATCAGCTATTTTGAATTTTTTAAACCAGATTTCAGATTCGTAATCAGTGAAACCACAAAAACCATAATAACGTGTGACAAAAAAAGGGTTAAACATCAGCTTTAAATCAACACCATAACACTAATTCAGCAAAATTGTAGACTTTGTATTAACAAGATAATTTTTGATAATTGTAGAAGAATTTCCTCTCGCAAAGATATAATCTTAAACAAACCGTAACAATTGATAAAAAAAAAAATGCACGATGGTTCCGAAAAATGAAAACAATCCTTATTCATCGTTATTTATAACTCTTGCCAATTAAAAGTGAAATAATCAATATTCAAATTTCAATCCGTGAGCAAAGAAAAATTTTTTTATCATCATCTATATTACACAACCTGTTTAACTTTCCTTCAGTCAACCCGAAAGGATTCACCTAAATCCTCATCGCGTTACGCACCAATAAGCTTTTCTTTTTTTCTTCCCCTCCTTCTGGTTATTGACTCTCTTTCTTTATTTCAACCGGCCGCAACCCCGTTTCGTGTTTCGTCGCTTTGATCCCAAAAATTCTCGAATCAGGGGTGAGTGGGGGATGAAAAAAGTTTAGGGAGGCGAGCTTGCAGGCTTTTCGTGCGTTTTATTCCCCCTCCCTCCCTCCCTCCCTCTCGAATCTTTCTCTTTCCGCCAGATTATACTCCTCGCCGCAATTCTCTTCGTTATTCCTCCCCCTCCTCACCGTCCTTCGGTTCAACATAAACTTGTTTCCGCGATTCTCGTCGCTTCCTGTGCTGTGTTATGTATCCCTACGTACGTACGTAACAACCCTCCTCGGATCTCGCGGCATCATTTTCGGCAAATGAAGGTTCTCGGGTGTGACAAGTTCTTGAGCAAATCCTGCAGCACTCGAGAGTCTCGCCTCTAATCAACCCCGTTTTACCCTCTTTTGGTTAAACTTTTGTGCAGCCTCCGCGTCTCGTTTTTCGTCATTCGGGAAATTCCTGATTGTTATTATCTGCGGTAAATATGATTGACGAAAAAAATCTTTCGGAAAAGTTGTTCAGTTACAGATTCTCTAGATTCTCTCTGCTTTTTGTTTTTTTCTTATTTTCTTCTCTTTTCATCTCTTTCGTTACTTTTATTACGTTTAATTCATTCATTGCTCATCGTGGAATAACTGTTCAGGTAAAAATCGCGTTTACAACTAGACAAATCTACAGACTCTGTTCGAAGTCGTCGAATGGATAATAGAGCAATTAATTTTATTCAAAATTCACGCCGTTATTATTATTTCCCTCTTTACATATTTCAGGCATATTTTAAATGTCGCTTGGATACTTTACCTCCTATATACGGAAATCGCAAACTAACCAAATTTTTGCCAGTACAAGCTTATCTTATAAACTTTATCCCGATCATCGTACAATCTTTTTTTTTTTTATGTTTCTCATTTTGCGAACCAAAACTGCTCACTCGCAACTATTCGCGCTATTTTCCGCGATATTTAATTATACAAATTCTTGGCGTTGCGTTCCTAAAATCCACGAACATTATAATATAGTTGATACCTGGAATATGAAATTCATTTCCCAGTAAAACGAAATTTTCTACTAGCTGATTACTTTTCTTTATCTCTTAGGTAAATATGCGTTATGAATGATAGGAAATAAGAAAATGCGAGTAGAATGCAAGATTAAATAAAACGCGTGTCGAACTTGAGGGTTACCCCTCGATAAAAAGAGGACGAAGAATGAGAAAAAATAAGGGATGAAAAAAGAGGCTGCGCAGCGGATCTTGAGTATTATAGATTGCATTATTACGGGGCATTTCTGCAGCGGCTGCACACTGTTTATGCACCTCGTGTGCACCGCTCCTTCAGCTTATATGGTCCTTCAATTAATACGCCTTCCGACGCTTCGCGCTTTTAAGCCTTACATACGACACTATGTATATATATATATGTATATATAGATATTCAGGTATACTACGGATAAGAATGCAGTTGAGGTTGCTGCACCGTTTTCATCACGGTGGGTTGGACATGCGCGATACAAATGAAACCCCGTTTTTTAACTAATTCCAACAATATTCGAATAGTTTTTTAAACGATACCTGTTTTACTCAATTTTTCTAGTTAAATTACTGTAACAAATGAAATTTTTCTCGGTTTACATACACGCGTGTGTGTATGCACGCATGCAGGCGCATATGTATTATGTACACGTACGTGTCGTTGTATACGACGTCCCTGTACGCCGGTAGAACGGCGAGGCTTCATCCCTCGGGATCTCAACACCACTCGGATAGATAAACCGTGCACTTTGCTACCGAGGGCTAATTTACGATCATCTGCTTTGATCGTAGCTCCCTTGCGGTTCTATGCTAGACACGCGTGTGACTCTGCAGACTTGACGTGTATTTTAATTGCATGAAACTTGACAAAGATTCGAGAATACGATTTTACTAACTCTGATAAAGTACCTATTTTGAATTTTTATAGTTTTTTTTTATCGAATTCCTGAATTGTTTGCAAGTATTTAAAGTGATTTTGATAAGGAGCTTTTTTAAAATTTTCAAAAACTGTAACCGTGGCTGAAAGAAAAATTCCGAGTGTATCGAGGTTCGTGATTTTAATCTTAGAAATTGAATTCAGAACTTAGAAAAAATGGGTTTCGTGGCTTTCGATCTTGTGGATTTAAAACCAGCTACGGATAAAAAAACAAGCTTCTTATCCATCTGAATTATCGTAAGACAATCTTGCAATATATTTCCATGTAAAAATTTTTACTGAAATCGTTTCTGCACGGTGACATTTATACGTATAATAATTATCGGTATTATATTAAAACAATAAGGCAAAGAAAATTCATGTCATAAATATAGGACGACATCAAAGTAGCGACTAATTGATTAATTAAAATTTATTATTATATAGGTGCGTACATAAAATCTATTATATTCGTGTTTATCTTCGATTATTTTATATAATGTAGGTATAGACAGATAAAACGAGAGTTTTCATTCAGGCATTTTTAATAACCAACCGCCGTGAAAAACCCGAAGCTATTTCAACGAAGCAGCGTCGGAGCTTCTGAAGATATCGACAAGCTTTCATATTTTAAAGTTTTCAAGAAATTTCATCCCCCAATTACCGGATTATTGTCCCTTGACGTTTTTTTTTTCTTTTTTTTCTCATGTAACTTTAAGCGACGGGAACGAATATTTTACGTTCGTTCAATGGGCTGATTTTTTACCGCAGGGGTAAAGAAAATTTTCGAAAACTTTTAAGGGAATGAGAGCTTTTTTTTTTTTTTTTTTCATGCCTCCTCTTTCAAAGATTTTTCTCCGACACGCGTTTATTCGGTTTGAAGGAAGAAGGAGGAGTTGGAGGACGAAAAAATAACTCGGAGAAGTTTGCGACATAAATTTTGACTGATCCCTGAATCTTGCCTCGGTGCGCGAAAACTACCGACTTGGCAAAAATACGAGGTAATATAACTCACGAGCTGTGGGGAATTAGAGGAAAGAAAACTCCGCGTTGCAACATTAGGTGTGTTACCTTATATATATTTTACTTCGCTGTTCGCGAGCTCGTCGTTAAGTATACAACGAGATTGCGGTACGAACGAATAGGAAGGAAAAAAAATTAAATAAAAAATCGCCTTGTAAAATGTAGATCAATGATTTGTAATGATTGTCGTTTTTCCCTTTTTTTTTTTTTTTCTTTTTTTTGACAAGGCAAAGAAATACACAGTTTGAATTTGGAACCCTAAACGAATTTATATCTACCATAAAAATCGATTTTTTATAATACATATGTATATTTTTTTTTAATCAGAAGATTCTAGTATCATTTTTTGTACCGTCTGACCGATTTTTATCAATTTTTTTCACGATAAATGACGGATTTTTTTTTTTTTTTTCGCCAATTAATTTTCTTATAAAAATATTTTTATTCGGGGACGTTAAAAATCATCGTATTTCGTAGATTATGATAAGTAAACTTTACGGAGATGAAAATCGGTCTTCGAATTTAGATCCAAATTCTGCCGCGTACTTAACTTGTCTGCCATAATTTTTTTTCTCTCGCGTGAGAGAGATGCGACATCTGGCGGTTTTTCATAAATTAGCGGATTTCGTAAAAAATTATACTTTCAACGAAATTCTAAACACAATACGAGAAAAACAATTTATGTTCTCTGTGTCCGAAATTGTGATTATTTTTCGTACAAAATTACGTTAATTTTCATCTATGTTTGTAGAAACTGGCAGGTTTTTTTTTTTTTTCAACGTAATGTCACGATTTCCTACGACAAAAAAAAAACTATTCCCTACGTGTCGGAAATTGTAATCATCTTTTACAGATAATAATAGATTTTTCTAATTTTTCATAGAAATTCGCAATTTTCTGTCCAAAATACTACAATTTTCTACGATTTTCGAACATCCTCTTAGAAATAATTCTTTTCGTTAAAAATTGCCGAATCTTGTGGATTTTTTTTTCGGTTTTTTTTTTTTTTACCGAAAAGATAAAAATCTTTCACGAAAATTTGCAAGTTTTATTTATTTGTTTATTTATTTATTTTCTCTCTCTTACGTGAACTCACGCACGCTTACAATTTTCGACGAAACAATTCGAAATGTTTAAATTTCTGTAAAAATTTGTAGCAGTAGAAACTTTCATCGTTTCTAATATTATCCGAGCGTAAATTGTGATAAAAAATGTAGCTGGAATATTCCGACAACAATTTGATAGTTATTCATTTATTTATTTATTGTTTTTTTTTTATTCTCAATGTTTGCCGCGCTATGTAGAACTTGAATTCATTCCTCCCGTTTGTAATTCATCCGGGCAGAGGTCGTAATTTTCGTACGCCTTGATGCCTGCAGCTCTCTTTATCCATGCTTGTAACGAAATTCCAAGGGAAAATTCATGACTCCTGTATTCACCGACCTTCTTATACGATCGTCTTGTCTCTCCATCTTTGTCTCTGTCCGCCTCGTCCTCCGGGGATTTCTGTAATCCTCGCGTCTCGCCGAAGGACCTCGTCCTCATCCTCCTCCCACTTCTTCTTCTTCTCTTTCTTCATCTCCTTTTTCTTCTTCTCCACCTATCTCGAGACGTCGAAGCGTTGCGGAAATTTCTTGACCGCACGCTCTTTGGGGAATATCGCGCACTTCGATATAATGCATATAAATCTCGATCCCTCCCTTCGTCTTCTTCGTTGACTTTCATCTATATTCCTTGCTTTTCCTTGCTTTTACACGTTCTCTTACTTTCCCGCCCGATGAAATTCTTTGTTTTATGTTTATTTTTTTTTTTTGGAAAATTCCTTCTTTTTTTATTCTTCTGTTTCGTTGCGTCTGATTTAGATTAAAAAATTTTAAAAAATAAAAAAAGGGGTAAAATGTGGATCAGTTGTAATTAAAAAATATTTAACTCGTGAAGTTGGCGTTGAAAAAGGTTTTTCCACTTTTATTTTACATCGTCTCGTTTCACTCGATCTTGCGAGCCTGAATTTAATTAAACGTGCTTACGAGTTTGAGGCGGTGATTTTAGAACTCGATGTCGGCTCTCTTTGAAACGAAGATTAGAGCGAGTATGTATTACGTACATATACATGTACGATGCAGGTTCATTACGGATTACTCCGGGAAGCTTTTCCACTCTTTATATATGCGTATACTGAATAATTAAAAGCTTAAATTCTCCCGATTTTCAGCGTATTATATCAACTTCTGACGCAAATGTAAAATGCAAGATACGAATTACGGTGAAATAACATCGTCGTGATCATCCTGATACTGAATTTCGAGGATCTTTTCATACCGCAGGAGATTCAACGAACTTAATCCAAGGATAATTATTAACGTTATACAACAACGTGCGAAAATTTGCGACCCTATATATTCGTTGGAAGATAAATTTTCATTTCGCATATGGAATGAATTACGACAGTTATTGCAATTGCGAATTTATAATTAAATAAAATATAAAAAATTGCGGTTTTATCGTAAAATTTTATAGCGAATGAATTTGAATCGTAGAAAAGTCAAATGGCGTAAAAAAAAAAAATAAAAATAAAAAAGAAACAACAAAACAAAATACAGAATTACGATTATTCGGTATATATTTTAACTCTCTTCATATAAATTTTACCTTCCACTGAGAGACGTTTTTAATTTCTTTAGTTTAGACTTGTAAATTTTTACTTTTTTATGCACCCATTCCGGTTCAATAATTCACATTTTGAAATTCTACGAAATAGATTACCGCGTGTATTTTTGAAAATTCGATATCGCGAGTCAAATTCCGTCGTCGTTTGTTTCTAAAAATATTTACCCCCCCCACCGAAAAGGGTGCTTCTCTCTCTCTCTCTCTCTCTGTCTCTCTGTCTCTCTCTCTCTTCCTCGCGCGCGCTTTTGCAATTATCCAGGAGTGCTTACGGCGAGATGAAACGAAGTCTGCCGTCGGTTGAATTTCAGCATCGCATCATCACCGAGACGCGCAGAGATGTAGATCCAGGTTTTGGATGCAGATTCTATCTGGGATCCCAAGACAAAGAGGAGCCGTGCATCAAGGGACGCGCCTGCATCCGCAATCTCGCCACACTTACAATTAGTCGGGTTTCAAACGCCTCGTCCTTTTATAATAAACGGAATCCGCATCCCATAATACCGTAAAATTACACAACGAATTGATATTCACGGTCAGATCGTTTCTCAAGTCGCAGAGAATCTTTTTTTCGTTTTTTTTTTTTTTTCATTCATCTTTCTCGGACGTGTTTTTTTTTTTCTCTCTTCGCAATCGTATTTTTCATCAGTTTCAGTGATTCGTGTAGTTTTCAATCGTCCATGCATTTTATACATATATCGGGTGGTCGTTAATTTTCAACACATTCTTCTAAACTCCTGAAATCGATGTATAATGTCGAAAAGAGAGTGTAAAAACGGTGCCGAAATTGTTTTGAAAAATGTCGCAATTATCGAATAAGAAAGAATAGAACTATGATTTAATCAATCTGACTTTTTGCTCACTCGAAGATTGAAAAAAAAAAAAAAAAAGGAAAAACGTTTTCTCTTGTCTCGAAGTTGGAAAGAGTGTCGAAATCAACTAGACAAATAAAAATCGTTTCACAAACGACCGCGCCAAACTTTTATTTTTTTTTATTTTTTATTCTCTTTGCCGCGATTATTTACAAACCTATCAATGACGTGTCATATGTTTTAACGTTTATACCATAGATGGGAATTTTATATAAAACAAAATCAGTCTGTTCGAAGTTTCAACGCGATGAGAACACCGTCAAATACATTTTTCTGTCGAAATCTATGTTTCCCTGTTTTCCGACCGAAATATCGATGAATCGAACAATTTTTTCTAGTTACCGTAACAAATGAAATTTTTCTCAGTGGGTGAGAATTATACGTTGAAAATTAACGACCATCCTGATCTATAGACGTACATATACATGTATACACACAGTGTTTGACGAGTGTAATCTCGTCCTTAGACGCGGTAAAACCACACGCCTAGATGAAAACAGAAATTGGATGCTCGCGGACGAACGACGTCGCAAAGGATCGAGGATACAGGAGCCACGGTGGTATTTCTTAATTCCCAAAGCGTCCGAGCCTTGTGGACTTTTTTTTGCATTTTTTTTTTCTTTTTTTTTTTTTTTTTTCCGCTACTCCTTTTTCTCATTTCGAAAATCGTTTAGTTTCCTTCCATTTTTCCTCCAGCTCTATTCGTTTGAACCGCGCATCGGTGCTTTTGAAATATTTCAATCTCAGCAGTGATTGCGGATTTTTTTTTTTTTTTTATCTCGTGGTATAAAAAAAAGAACTCGAATTTTATCGGTATCTAATTTTTTTCTTTTCCATTCACGTCGAGAGTAAGCAAAAACTTCTTTCACGTCGTCGTAGTTGTTGTATCAATAATTGCCCGGTTTTCCTCTGCTCGACAAAAAAGACTGTTTATTCGCATGATCGAATATCGGCGAACTCTGAAAACTCCGAACAAATACCAAATAGCGTAATATTGATCCGTTCGCTTGTATAATATATAATAATCACAACAGTCGAACCGAGTCGTTGTCCAGGGTAAAAATTTTCTTGTCTGCAGCGTAGGAAAAGTTTAAAATTATGCAGCCGGAGTCATCCGCATAAAAGCTATAGCTGTATCTATAAATAAAAGTGCAGACTTCGAGGCGAGCTTATATACATACATACATATATATGTATATATGGGGCATTCCAAGTCAAATTTGTAACCTGCGTACCTCAACTCTTTTCGAGTTTGAACATTTTTTAGTACGATGTTGGCTACCGACCCAAAAGGGTCTCGGAATTTTGTCGGACTTTTTTTAGCCACTCGTGAAATTTGAAACAATTTAAAAACCAATTCAAAAAACGCCATTTTCATAAATTCTTACTGATTTTGTGATTCAAAATATGATATTTAAGCACAATATTTACTAATTTCTTGCACAAGTTTTTAGTTTGTTGCATGTTGGAATTCGTTTTGCTTTTTTTTTTTTATCTTTTACGTACGTGGATATATTTTTATACGTATAAAATCGTCTGCGGAATCGCGTGTGAATTTTTTCAGATTACAAAAAAATGGCGTTTTCGAAATTGATTTTTCAATTTTTCGAAATTTCATTTTCCGGCTTGAGAAAAAATGTGAAAAAAAATTCCGAGTCCCTTTTGGCTCGGTCGCAGCATGATATCGGTAAAAAATTATGAAAATCGAAAAGAGCGAGGCACATTGGTTGAAAATTTCACACGGAATGCCCCCTATACGTCTGTATACACGTAAACCTTTTTGCAAAGAAATCCGTTCAAGAGGCTGACTGTGTCTGCGAGAAATTTTCCCGCTGGGAAATCATCGCGGTGTCCATTTTCAGGACCAACTAAGTTTGTATATAATTCTAGATGTCATTGTCACATATGTATTATATACCGTATATATATATACGTAAACATGTCTTTTTCTACGTGACTCGACCTTCGCGCGAATCACCCATACATACACACATACGCACGTATATGTATGCGTACGTAAGATTGATCAAGCCGCGTTAAAAATATGAAGTGGGATCAATTTTTGTCGTAAAAAATTCAAACCAGCAGCTTATTTTTCGTTTACTTTATTTTAATTTATTTTATTTATTTTTTTCACTCTACCGCTTATTACCTTTCACCGCAGCGAATTTACACGTACGTACAAAACGTATTTACCGCGTTGTTTTTTTTTTTTTTTTTTTTGTTTTTTTTTTGTCAAGGTTCGCGTCATACCCGCGACTACTGCCGCAGGAGAACTCTCGTCACGCGATTCCGACACGCGATTTTCTAGACGCGGGTAAACCTGTAACTACTTTGCAAAAAGTTGGAACGAACGCAACGAAGAGGAGAGAGAATTGAAGAGAGCAGAAGAAAAGAAAAAAAAAAAAAAAACCGCACGCGATTATAAAAATAAACGAGCAAAGATGGTATAAAAGTCAAGAGGTCTTGATACCGTCGTTATTGTTATTATTACAATTATTATTATTATTATTATTCGTACATACGTTGCAAAATATACCTGAACAAGAAAAAAAAAACATTTTGAGAAATTAGAAGGAAGAAGATTTATGAATTATTTTTTGGGAATTGTGTTGGTATTTTTTTGTTTTTTTCCTTTTTTTTTTTTTTTTCTTTGGAAAAACAATCAAAATGGACGGCATTCCCTCGCTCTTTGTGCATTTTTCTCAACAACTTCGTAGTAATACGAGTAAATTCTGCAATCTTGCCGTTCAATATAAATACCCGTGCCTGTTATCCTTCCTTAACGTCCACGTAAGATACCTATATTATATTATACAGATATATGCATACATATATATGTATATATATATACATATAGAGGTTCTCCATTTCTTTACCTAACACTGCAGACAAAATCGCGCTGCATAAGCGCCTTCTTATTCAATGATGCGGCCATTACCGACCTGTATGTATGATAACATATATATAATATATATATATATATATACCCCGACTACATGTATACGTATATAACGCAGATAAGGAATCCCTTTTTCTCACCCTTTCGGACGAAATTTTTTATTTTTTGATTTTTTATCCCAACCTAACCTCATCCGTGCGATTTTTTTCTCAACGTTGTAGAATTTTTCCCTTTTCTTCTCTTCTTTCTCAGACATTTATCCGATAATTTACCAATCTTCGAAAACTTTTTGTACACACGATTAGAAATATTTTTCTACCGATAATATTGTCTGTAATTCATGGCATATGAATTAAGGAAAAAGTAACGAAAAGAAGGTAAAAGAAATAATTCACCGTGTAAACCGACAAGTGTGAACGAATTATTCATAATTCATATGCCGCGGTGTTTTAACCGCAGAGCTTGCGAAAGTTTCGTGACCGCCGAGTTGGTGTCGGCTCGAGTATGCTCAGCTAAATATCCAACCGAGGCATTCAAGTGCACTCTTTGCGTCGTCGGACCTTGCGCGAAGAATCCGAGCACTCGAACGATATATATGTATAATCGGTGTGAACGTGGCTGCGTGCAATCCGTGCCCTTCGAGAGAGAGAGAGAGAAAGAGAAAAAAAATTCTAATTTTCCAGCTAATTTTATTTTCTATTTTTATTTTTAATTTATTGATGACGGCTCTGAGAGGGATATTTTTTGTCCATGGAAAATGTTGGCCTTGGCACGTTGTATACGCGATACTTTGTGAAGAGAAAAATGTTTTTGAAAGAAGAAGAAAGGGGGAAAAAAAAAAAAAAAAATTACACGCACACAACATTTTTCAATTTACCTCCGTACTTGTGCACGTAAATTATTTTTGTCGAATTCATTTGAACGGCTTGCATCTTGATTCGGATAAAAAAAATTTCTAACTCGGGACGATAGGTGTTGTTTTGTTTTGTTTTTTTTTTTTCCTTCCGATCTATGACAAGAACTAAAGCACAGAATTTCTTTCGCTAACGCAAGAAAAAGTAAAAAAAAAAAAAAAAAAAAAGCGATACGACCAGCAGAAAAGAGGAAACGAATCGTGGGAGAGACATTTTTTTTTTAAATTGTCGCAACTACTGTTTCGAAATTTTGCCAAATTAATGCGGCGAAGCGTAAAAGAATAGAAGGATAAAGTCTGTGAAAAAAAAAAGAATAAAAAAACGCTATTCCTCGTCGGGTTTTCAGTCCGGCGAACTTTGTCGATTGGTAAAATTCGATTTTGGTTATTGCTCGAACCGCCGTGTACCGCAGTTGCGGTTTTACAGCGGCAGTTTGACCGAGAAGGAATATTCTCGGTATCCCGTCGGAGGAAATTCTGAACTCTTTTCCTCTCTTTGTCCGAACGTTCTTCGCTTTAGACCGCGGTAATAAACCGAACTAGAGAATTTGACCGAGCAATTTCACGTCCGCCATTCAACCCGCGAGAGTTTAATTGGGTACCCTCTACAATATAAACTCGCGCGTTTGTTGCATCAAACTCGGACAAAACGTTTTTTCTTTTATTACTATTGATTGTAAATAAAATTCTGCCAGCGCGTGAGTTGATTTTTTAAGTTCACGGATGAAGAGAATGAAAAACAAAAAAGTACTCGTCAAACGCTCCGCGTAACGAAGATATTTGTCGGTTCGACGCGTTGAAAGTTTTTCGAATTTTCAAATCTCTCGAGAAACAAAAAAGGCGGACAAGAAAAAAGAAAAGGAACAGATTTCGAGTTTTACTCGGTTCGACATTTTGAAAAACTTGAGTATTTAATTTTGTACCGCTTTAAAAATTTTGAACTTAAATTCGATCCTTGTTTTCAGTCGGTTTCGCATATGCGGAAAATTCATTTATGTTTCAAAAAAAAAAAAAAAAAATAATAAAACAACCTTTCTGTCTTTCCAAAATCGTAGGTATAGTGTTGAATTAATTTGCCAAAAAAAAAAGGAAAAAAAAAAACGAAACGAAAATATCAATTCTTTTCACCTACGAGCAATAAAGAACTGAGAAACAAAAATCTCGTTCAATATGTACTGATAAATTAATCTGTCGACAAACGCGATTGAATCGCATTTATAATGAAAGAGTTGCTGTGGATTACACGATTTTGATTTTGCAAATCTGTAACCTGATCGAGTGGCTCAACGATGAGCGAAATTTGCCCACTTTACCTGCTGTATCTACGCGTGTCGCAAATCTCTGGGGGCTTATAAGCTGGGCAAGGGCAGCAATGTTACCCAAACATGTAGAGAAAGAGAGAGAGAGAGAGAGAAATGGGGGAGATTATTCGCAAAGTTTCAGGTATTTCAACGCCTGGTGATATTTTTTTCTAATTTCTAAATTTCTTGAATTCACCAAATATGGCGATTGGAATATTTTTTCGATTCAACGAAACGCCGTTTGATCTAATTGTACGAAAAGCGTTGTCAAAACAATAAACAATTTTTTTTACCAAATGAAACCAAATTTATTTGAATCAATGAAACGTTATTCTTTCGCCGTATTTGGTAAATTAAACCAGTTTTTAGTTTTTTACTGTTGGTAAGAAAAGTTATAAAACAACGATAACTTGACTTTTGTATTTAATAGATGTTTCGTTGCGTCGACGCTACCAACTTCAAACGTGGTGGGGTTGACATTCCGAATTTGAAAAGTTCCGAGAGCACCAAATTCCGAGTTTTTTGTCCGCGAAAGTTGAAGTAAAAAAACGAACTTCGAAGAAACATCAAATTTAAGTTTCGAATGTTCCGAAATCCGAGATAAAAGGAGAAAATTGAAAAATCCGAAACATCGAAATTCTGAATGATCAAAAATTTTCGGTTCCGTGAATTTCTAGCTTGGTGAAATTTCATCATTTTGATCTTTTTTTTTTTTTTTTTTTGTTTTGGTTTTTCGATATTTTTACATCCACTTGTTTAGTAAACTACGCTGTGCGAGTATATTTTAATTTCCGGAATTTTTGCTCTATCGTGACTTGAATTTTCGGAACTTTGATCCGTCCGTTTTCCGACCATTCGAAACTTTGTGGTTTCTCAAAAGTTTGATTTCTTTACTTCAATTTTCGCCACGAAATAATTCGGAATTTGCCGCTTTCGGGACTTTTCAATTTAGGAACTTCAACCCCGTCCCTTTTTTCAAACCAACAGCTTAGGCTAGAGCTTTATAGCAAAGGTTGCGGTTGTAGGTACATAAAGTCCACCTAAAGGCGAATGGCGAATATATACGTACGTATACCCGAGTACCTTGGCAGAGTTAACCCGTTGTGTTTGAGCTACGTGAGCGGTGGATTAACGAGGTTTCATTGCTAGTCCTCGGGGGTGAATCTTTCCCCCAAACCCCGTGCGAAGAGCTTCATTACCTCTACCTGTCGACGGTGTAATTCCGGGCTGGAGTTTCGGGTTTCTCATTATTTATTTTCCCTGATTTCTTGCTCGTTTCAAGCCTGCCAACGAATATCGTTTCTTCAATTTCGCTTTTCCTACACCTGATGTTCAAATCATCGGCCTCAAGGGATTATTCATCGGAGTTGATTGATTTGCGCGTTAATTACGTACGGTCATTAGCCTTTTAAATTTCAGTACAACCCATCCATTTCTGACATCTTTTTCCACGAAATTTTCAATCAGTTTTTAGAATTTGGATGCAGATGTTTTTATTTCACCTAAATCAAAGGCGACTAATTCCGAATTATTTGGTGGCGATAGTTTGAGTAAGGAAATCACACAAAGTTTCGAATTGTCGGAAAGCCGGCGGCTCAAAGTTCCGAAATTCAAGTTACGACAGGGCTAAGTTCCGAAAAGTAAAGTTTCGATAGAGTAAAATTCCGAAAATTAAAATATACTCAGACAGCGTAGTTTACTCGACTAGTGGGTGTAAAAAATGAGAAAAACCAAAAATCAGAATGATCAGAATTCCGAACGTAAAAATTTCGAAAATCCAAAACAAAGAAAGATCAAAGTTGTGAACTTTCACGAAGCCAGAAATTCATGGAACTGAAAATTTTGGATCATTCGAAATTTCAGTGTTTCAGATGTTTTGAATTTTCTCATTTTTGCACTTTCGGAACTTTGAACGTCGGGTTTCGGAACATTCGAAACTTTGATGTTTCGTCAAAGAATGATTTCTTTACTTCAAGTTTTGTCGGCAAAAAAAAAAAAAAAAATCGGAATACGGCGCTTCCGGGACTTTTCAATTTCGGAACTTGAAGCCCTTGCCAACTTTGTGGGAAGAAAAAAAAAGTGTCACCAACTAACCGGCTAAAAGCTTCTCTCCTCAAGAGAACGAACGAAGAGGTTTTCCACCCCTCCGGGCATCGCGTCCTTTATTCGCTGGCAAATACTTGAAACACAATTGCACTATAAAGTCCTGCAAAGCAGAAAGCTGCAGGGAGGCAAAAGTTGCGGCCACCTCAAAAATTTCGGTCGTTGCTCTCTCGTCGTTTCTTGATTAACCGGAACGAATTTGCGGCCGTTTAATTCCGACCCCTTACATTCCGAAGAGACTCTTCTTACCGCAAAACTGCTTCGTGTTTGTTCCAATTGTTATTATTACTTCACCTAACTCTGGTCGGCTCTGTGTCTGTCAATGTGTGTGTGTGAAAAGTCGATAAAAGAGGCCGAAAGATCCAGCATCGAGGGTGTGGATAAAAAGTTTCGAAATAAGGGTGAAAAAACCTCCAGCAATGTTATATTATCGTCAATTATATAGTCGAAACTGAATAATAAATCTGACTGTAAATTTCGAACAACGGAGTCAATCAGCTGATAAAAAAGAAATTTTGAAAATTTGAAGAAAATTATTAAGCTTTGCTGCTTTTTTTTTTTAAATCCTATTCTCACGTTTTCAAGCTTATTTTGTCCGCCATGTTAGTCCACAGGTCTTCAGAGATCGTCTGAGAAAAGAAACCATCTTCTCGGTTTTTACTCACCGTACACTTTACGTTATTGTATAGCTATACACTCGACTCGGAACGATCGATCCGTAGTTATTTCCCTGTGTTTAATAAAAAGGGAAACTGCCCCTGGCTATTTCCGGCCGCCGAGAACGACGATCCACCCTCGAAGTAACAGGGTGAGATCGCGATTTATCGAGCTGAAGGAAAACCTAACCTATAATACGTCTCGCAGCTTCGCGTATTCGTCTTACGTTTATTGTAACATGCTTTGCCTGTTTTACGGTGAAATTTTATTCCCCTATCGTGAATCTTGGCTAAATTGTCCTTGATTCGTAATCAGCGACTCCAAAAACTCCTGGACAGAGTTTTTTCTCCGGGTTCGATCGTACTTGAAATTTTCGTCCGGCATTTTGAATTTTTCAAGTCCGATTTCAGATTCCTAATCAGTCACCCCAAAAACTCACAATTTATGTAAAACGTAAGTTTATCGGAAACGAATTATTCCTTCCATTGTAACGATTTTTTTCAATCAATTTATTTCCAATAATAAAAATTTACATCACATCGCAATAATTACTCTCGAGTATTGAAAACCAATTAGCATACTGTCGGAACTATCAAAAATGTTTTCAAATTATCTTTTTGCATACAAAAAATTTATATAAAATAGTCTCAAGCTCAGAATGAATTTTCCAATTTCGTATTCCTTCCAAAAAATCAATCCAGATTATAACCATTTTTATAAAATCAGAAGTATAAATTTCAATTCTTCTTCTTCTTCTTCGAATGAAAAACGACGCGTAACGCAACGTTCCTCACTCCGTCACTTAAATTTCTCCCCATTCTGTGTAATATGGCTGCAGCAACCGCGATATCTGCAGAATCAGGACGCTGACGCTCTTGTCTTTTCTCTCCTTCAATCCTCTCTTTTTTATTCTCTTCCCGCCTCTCCTTTCATACGTTAGTACCTTGCTGCGGGCTTCTGCGCGATCACTATTCACAAGTTATGACCTAAATCGTCAAAAGTTATCGTCCCTGTTATTATCATCATCATCATCATTATTATTATTACTATTATTATTATTATTATTATTATTATTAATAATAATACACCGGATCCTCCCAATCTCTCTCTTGCCTATCTATTTATCTTCAAATGTGTCTTCTTATCTTCTTTCTTGTTCCCTTTTCTTCTATTCGTCATTGAAAGTTTCACGTTTATTATACACTTTTGTTGTTATTAGGTGGGTTCCTATTTTTAATAAACGCTATTCTCTCTCTCTCTCTCTCTCTCTCTCTCTCTCTCTCTCTCTCTCTCTCTCTCTCTCTCTCTCTCTCTCTCTCTCTCTCTCTCTCTCTCTCTCTCTCTCTCTCTCTCTCTCTCTCTCTTTCTTTCCGTTCGTCTCTTTGTTGCTCACTTTTTCTTCCGTATGTGAAATGTGCAAACATTACAAACGTTGCGTATTAACAGTACGCATTTACCTCGTCCTGAATTTGTATTTAATTTTTTATTTTTTCGACAATGATTTTATTTCTCTTTCGCTCAATTCGACTACAGTAAATGATTGCATGGAGGAAAATAAATTTGACATTTCATTTATACGACGTCATTTTCACACGCTTACTTTGAAATCGCATCTTTAAACGCGTGTTAAACGTATAAAGAAAAATTAACGTTAAATCTCTTTATTTTATCAACAAAATGCCGAGAGAAATTTGTCCACAGGTGTGTGTGTGTGTGTGTTTTTACCGTGATTCGGTGACCCGCAACTGCAGCGAAATGCACTTTTAAACTTTTTTCATAACGTTGCAGAAATAATCCTCGAGTAGGTTGTACCTACTTCTCTTTATAAAACCGTGAGTAAACAGCCGGAGAACAGTCTGCGAATCGTTGCGCTTTTTAATGGTTTTCAAGCTCGCTCCCGAGTTAAAGTGGTACCGGTATTTATAGTTGGCTAAGTAATTTTTATACGCTATATGGATCATAAACTGGTTTTTCTTTCTTCATCTTCCTCTTGTTCTTTTTTTTTTTTTTTTGTTTTTTCTTTCAAGATTTTCAAGCTCTCACAGTTTCTCCAGCTATTCCGAAAGTTGGCTGGAATTTTCTTTTTTTTTTCACACCTAAAAGTATAAGCGTGCTGATTAACAAATTTCAACTTTCGACACCGAAATTCTTTCTCGACACTCTGTTTTTGTTTTCATTTCAATTGTTCTAAATCGTTTTTTATATTATTTTATTTTTTCATTTCTCGTACCCAGTCCAAGTATAATAATTATTGGTAGGTACATTAACGAGAACCGTATTGTTCAGAAAAACGTTCGTTGCATTGCTAATTGTCGACAGTTTTAGTAACGGTTACTGTAACAGTATGTATAAATTTATTCGCCTCGCGTTTGGTAGGACGAAAAATTTTGCCACGCCACTTTTGTGGAATAATATATATGTATATAATATATGTATATACATAATGCAACTGGAGGGAGTTTATAAATGCTTTTTTATATTGAGATCGCAAAAGGTAACTCTCGTGGAAAATGACCGTCGAAAAGTCAAATTATTCGGGGTGGGTTTAGAATTGAAGATTTTTCACTCGAGTAGCATATATATATATACTTTTTACATCGGTACGTACTTTATTCTTTATATTATATATTACATACTTTATATACATCACCAAGTAACAGGTTTCTCTGCCAGTCCACCCAAAAAGTCAAGAAATTGAAGAGGGTTGTTTCTTTTCATTAAGAACTGTCCTTTGCGTCAAAATAAGCGTAACGTGTTTGAAACGAAGAAAAGTGGAAAAAAAAAAATATTTACAAGAAATATTTACACAGCAGAGAAAATCACAATCAATCAATCGGGCAATTATTTTCCAAGGCTCGTCATTTAGTTCGATAAACATTTTCACATCGCGTTTACATATATCATTTCGTTTCAACCAAAAACCTTGATTAAAAAAACTCTTTTAAACGAAGAATGTTGCTGTATTTTTAATTTTCTTATACCTCTCATCACCCGGTTGGCGATATAAAAAATAGTATTTCGTTTTTGCGTCGAAAATCATTTCTTCCTTCCAATTTCAAAGAATCTTAAACCTTTTTCTGTACTTTCAAGATTTATTTTTATTCATTTTTTACAAATTTTTACGGTCTTTCGGTTAAATTTTGAAAAAATTCCAATACGAGTATCAGTGTGCATATACTATATATACATATATGTATAATATTCTACAGTGAAACACGAAGTTTCGCAGACAAGTCTCGATAAAGACGATTGATCATCACACTTTTGTTTCCGAAAAAGTTGCAACAGAGTGCCGACGAGGCGGTTTGACCCCCCCCCTTCCCGCCCCATCTTTCATTATTTTCATCTTTCCCGCCGAGCGGGGAGAGGAATCTGGATTCGGGACCCGGGACCCGGGACGAGAACGCGTTGCGGAAAACGGCACGACCAACGGGTTGTAATTTAATTCGTACCACTTAAACGAAGGAGTGTGACCCGGGATTAAGTCAGACGCCGCGTGTGCACGGCAAACAGGCCCGTATTATACATGTATATACCACATATGTACGTACATATATATATATATATATATATATACACATGTGGCGCAGCTATCCTTCTCTCTCTCTCGTCTCGACTCATCTCATCTCATCTCATCTCATCTCATCTCATCTCAGTGGCAGCAGCAGCCACAGGCAACGACACGCAGAGATAGTCGAGAAGAAGAGGCTAACATGCGAACGGCCAGGCAGCACCCGACGGCTATAGTGAATGCGGTGCTTTAGTGGTGGTTGTATTGATCCACCAGAGCGAGAGCGTAAAGGAGAGAGAATACGGGGGAGAGAGCGAGAGAGAGAGAGAGAGAGAGAGAAAAGGGTGGTAGGGAGGGAGGGAGGGAGGAAAAGATCGGGTGAAAAAAGTGACAGTCGGAATACCCGCGCTTTCTGGACCGCGTGGCTTTTACCCTCTTCTTATTCTTCTTCTTCTTCTTCTTCTTCTTCTTCTTCTTTTTCTTCTAACCTCTTTATCTTTCGATATCGCGCCATACATGCTGCAGCGGGGATCTTTCGTCATTGCCGACAGCGCAGCTTTTTTTCTTTTTTCTTTTCATTTCTTTCGTCTCCTCGTTCTCTTACGTCTCGATCTTTTACACGGCGTTTTCACCTTTTCTTTCTTCGCTTCGAAACTCTTGCACGAAATTTTTTTATTCCCTTTTTCTGTGTGATTTTTTTTATACCCCTTTCTTCGGATTCTTCTTCCATCCCCGTTTTTTCCACCATTCACTTCAGGTGTTCTCTCAACCGTTTCTCAGGATGCCGGGTTTTCGAGACGCGAGAAGACTCTTTTTTTTTTTTTTTTGGTTTTTTGGTTTTTCTTTTTACCCTTTGTTATACGTTTAAATCTCGGTACATGTACAATAATATATATGTATAACATTTCATTGTATCGTGTGACAATATTTTTTTCTGTGAAATTTTCTTACGTCTTATTTTTATTTTTTTCTGCATAAAAAAATGTAGAAACGATTATCGTTTTCCTTCAATTTTACCCAACTTGATTTTTCTCTATTCTTTTCACCATTTTTGTCTGTTCTTTCCGATTCAATACTGCAATAAATCGTAGTGAAATTCTTAGTAAAAAACGTCAATTTTCAATCTATTATATCGACCAAGCATAAATAAATTTTCAAAGTATCATGTGTTATACGTACGGGTATAATGGGTGAAAGGATTACGAGATAAAGAGAGAGAGAGAGAGAGCGAGAAAAAAAGAAGAATTTATCGACGAATATGATACACGCAGTGTGCGTGATTTTGAATATTCATAATTCAATTTATGCAGAACTTTTTCGTGTCAAAAATCGCAATTTAATATTATTGTATAATAATTCCGTCAAAATACCATAAAAAAAACTCTCTATATTCCTGTTAGTTACAAATATGTAATACGTGACGTGATTTTATTTTTTATTCAACATTCGCATACTCACGTATTTACTCTTTCGGGTATTGCAGCGTAAAACTACCCTCCGCAAACTATACATCTGACCCGGGTGAGGGCGCATTCGATTTTCAACTTGAAACCATTTCACCTCCTAAATTTACACCCCAGACTCGATCAGAGCCGGTCCGAAGTTGTTTACCACCCCATTCAGCCTTTTATATACTAGGTACATACATACCTACACATAAGTATACCACTACTTACACGTATACCTATCCATCTGTCTATCTATCTATTCATTTACTTATCTATCTATTTCTTTATATATATATACATTGCACACGTATGAGTTTTAAAACAAACACAAGCCAAAAAAAAAAAACATGCGGAAAATCAATCTTTTTTGTATTTTAAATATCGTATCATTTTATCTCATTCTTTATTCGACTTATTTAGAAGGCGGTTGTGAAACAGTGTATTGTCTAAAAATAAGACAAACTCGGCCTTTTCGGATCGAACGTACGTTTGCAATATGGATTAGACTGAACTAGGACTAGGATTGTTATGCTTCGATTATTCTGATTGCCTGATTCCGATTAAACCGCGACACTTTTACTGTATACACTTTCCTGCAAGGATAAAAGAGGGATATTCGAACTGATTGCAAAATTTTCGTCGGTAATAAACTGCCTGTATTTACTTGTTAAAAATAGTATATTGTGTAACAAGGAGGAAAACTCGCCGCGGCAAAGGAGCCGAAGACGAACATCGCAAACACGCGATGCGAAAAGACCGTCGCCTTCTTGTTGCGCACGATTCTTTGTATACAACGCGAGTATGTTACGCGGTTTTCGCGAAGCACGAAATTGAGGTTAGGACCGCGTGATGGAAGATTTCTTTGCTACGGCGCATGCGCAGAGTAGGGAAAAGACCACTTTCAACACTCCTAGGACATAAAAGTCGTCTTTTCCATATTCCGCGCATGCGCATTCGTAGAATGACTCTACCGTCGTAGAAACGGCTACTTTGTGTACCGAAAACACGCGTAAAACATGTTCGCGTTGTGTAAAAGCTCCTCCAAAGCTTTCGCTGCGAGCTGAAAACCGATGCTGTGACGGGTACGTGATGTCTCTCGCGTTATCTATAGTTGAAACCAGTTCGCGGTGAATAATATTGATTTCGAAGGTTTCGTCCTGCGCAACCTTCTTCTTTCTCTTTCAAATAATTTCATACATATATACATATACAAATATGCATATATGTATATATATACACACACACTTATCTATAGAGTTACCTTGTCGTTTAAGGTTGACAAGGTTAGGGTCTCGCCGGGCTTTTCGGGTCTCGCGGTATAAATTTGTTCCGGGATTCGCGGATGGTTATACCAATTACACCGCAGCCTGCGTTATGTAAACATTATTACATTGAATTCGAAGCGACGACGTGACGTTGAATATGAATAGTGTGGTGAAAGCTGAGAGGGGTAAAAAAAAAAAAAAAAAAAAAAAAAAAAAACGCAAGAGGAATATGAAAGAAAATCGAATGACTGATTATGCGGAAACTCCGCTGCAACGTAAACGAAAAGATTTATTGCTTGGATGATTAGTGATCGTATAAAATATATATATATATATATATACATATGTGTGTATGTATGTATGTAGGTATGTACATATATATATATGTATTATATACAGATGCATGTAAATTATAATATTATGAAAAGTCTCGTCGAACTTTGAAAACTGGGGAAATTTTGAAGGTGGAATTTTTTTTTTTTTTCTTTCGCTCCTCTCCTGCCGTACAAAGTAATTAACGCCAAAAGGATCGTACATCTGAGCCTATGTATACAGGGCATTACTTGTCAACTCGACCATTGAATATCCTGTGTGATATTTGATTTCGATTTTTTTGTCTCGGTTATTTGTCAGCAGCGAGAAAATTTGTCGAAAATTACCAAAACTTCTGTCTTCAGTTCCGAATCATTTGACGCAAGGACGCAGAATTTTTGGTAATTTTTTGCGACTTGAGACGAACGCACGTTACCGATAATTAATTGTTCCTCTATCGAATCAACAAATTATCACTTACATTCTTATTGTTCGTTATTATGATCATTGTGAATTACATTTTTACCGATTAATGAACAAAATATAACCGAATGTTCTTTGACGATAAATAATTCTAAACACGGCAAGGATAATTAACGCGCAACTACCATTGTCTAACAATAACAATATCAATAAAGTAAATTCGAATAAATATCGACGCTATCAAAATCGGTTGGGTTTGAAAGAAAAAAAGGTAAAATTAAATCAAATACGTAAAAAGAAAAAAAAAAAAAAAAACGAACGATTTAAAAAATGATTTTCTCAAAAGCCAGTACAGGAATCGGAAATACCGCATACGTGTAAAGGGTGCGTTTTGAACTTTGATATCGCTTCATCCAGCTGCAGGTCACACGGTTATATTCCAGCTGCTGCCCCATTTACAGTTAGCTGTTCGGCCCAGATTGTTATAAGCCATTCCTTAGGTCATAACGCTATATACCGTGTAAATACAAATGCACATACACACACACACATATATATATATATGTATATACTGAATAATATTCTAACAACGCTGCTTTTTCTCCCACTCACTCAGAGCTGGCAGATTTATGCCCAGCCTTTGCGTCTGAATTTGTGTGCTCTGTAAGGGACGTGGTTAAAATTCCGAATTTGAAAAGTTCCGAAAGCCCAGGAATTCCGAATTTTTGGATGGCGAAAATTGATGTGAAGAAATCAAACTCTGACGAAACATCAAAGTTTCGAATGGTCCGAAACCCGACGCTCAAATAAGTATACGAAAATTTTCGCAAGGAAAGCTCGATTTTCTTTACTGTCTTATTTTTTGTTAGGGGCTGCCTTTTTTGGCTCAGCATTTGAAAATTACAGAAAAAAAAACAAACCACCAGAAAACTACGTTTCGTATTTTTCACGTTTGTGGAATTTTTTATAACCTAATTCAGAATTATTCCTGCCCATCTAGAAGTGGATGTCGATCGTTTCATCCGAAACGAGGATACAAACAATTAATAAAGTCCTGCGAGCTAGGCGTGAAAAAAAGAGCAAAGAAAGAGAGAAAGAGAGAGAGAGAGAGAGAAAAACTAAATAAATATGGAGATAGGTAAAAGAAGAGAACAGTATTCTCTGAGTCAATTTCATCCGACAGTTGCATTCTTCCCGCTCTCTTACTCAATTATCGGCCCTCTCCCCCCCCCCCCCTTTTTTTTTTTTCTTCCCACGTTCCGAATCTATATACAAAAACGTTCCGAGAGCAAACCCGTGAACTACCCCAACAAATTCGTCTAGCCGAAGTTATTCGGTCCAATTCGTTTACGTGACGCGTGTAATACGTTATTTCATAATGTCATCCTGTACGTTAGGGTTGGTCCTTGAAAGGATGATTTTTCGATTTATACCCATTCGCCCCTCAGATTGGTTCCAAATGAATCGAAGAAAAAATCAAAGACTGTGTCAAACGATGAACTCGGTGTCAAATTTGTTTTTTTTTTTTGTTTCAACGGAAAATATATCGAACTTTATTAGCCAATTTGAATTGCTGCAATTACTTCCGTTTTTGGGCTGGTCGAATTTTGCTCAATTTTGAATATATTCGTGGAATAAAAGAAAGGAATGTTAAAAAAAAAAAATATGTCACCAAGTTCATCGATCCGCAGTAGCACGAAGTTTATCACAAATAGCCGAAACAATATACATTGGATTCAGAGAATTATTGATTTTACGAAAAAAAAAAAAAAAAAAGAAATAACGACCGAACGTATGACAAAAATCTCACGTTATTCAAATGGTAATAAATCCGTGCTTCCAGGCGACCCTTTTTCAGTTGATGGGAGGCTGAAATTTGACACAGATTTGTTCTTTTTTTTTTTTTTTTTTTCTTTTTCTCTCTTTTGATTCATTTGGAACAGATCTGAGGGGGTGAATGGTTTAAAATCGTTAAACCACCCTTCGAAGGATCACCCTACTGTGCACATCTAGGTATTATATTACAGCAAAAAATTGCTAAATCACATCGGCGAAACGATTTTATTTGAAATGTCTTAAAGCTGACTCTACAACTTGTTATACCGTCCATGAACTTCAGAAGGCTTGTCAACCACCTCTCTTCTAATACGCTCTTGTTTATCGCCCGAGTCACCCGGATGTGACGTCGACGAGCGGTACAGACAAACTGGGTCATTCTCTGCAGCAGGTACATACATACATACATACATATGTATATACGTTGTATATAATATGTGTATATATATATATATATATGGCACAACTCCGCGTCATCGGGCAACGGAAGGTATGAAGAAGGGGGGGTGGGGGGGGGGATCCTCATCTCATGCGACGAGGGAACCACGACCGCAGCTTCGTGACCCAGAAACTTTTATTGACCTTTTCGCCCATGCAACGTCCAATTAAAATGATTTTTATTCGTTGAAATGATTTTTGGCAGGTTGATTGGGGAAGAGAAGGGAAAGATGAAGAGAAAAAAGAAATATACGCGCGCATGTACTTTATTGATAAATGATCGAATCAATCGGCGATAATGTTGTAGAGATCTGATTTTTATTCCGATTCGGAAAATTTCATCTGCGTCATGTTTTAACAGACGCGCAACTGCGGAATCGTTTTTTTTATTTGTTTCAAGTAAAAAGCTTGGTTAAAATTTGAAAAAAAAAAAAAAAAAAAAAAAAAAACGATCCTTGCAGTCACGGACAGTTGTACGAAAGTGGGAGTAGAAAAATTGTTTTTTTTTTTTTTACATGTTACGAGGAAGCGAATTTCGCGTGGTGATTTTGCCGATATCGAAGAATTACGGCGGAGGGGGGAAAAACGGTCAGGCGGAGAAACGGTGGGGGGGGGGGGGGGGGAGGGGAGGGGAGGTAGGAATTGGTTTTCAAAGAGCGTGATGATTAGGTCAGGCGGCTTATAAGGTCACGGGTTCTCCCGGGTCAGGGAAAAAAGACGGGGAGAATTTTTACCCCCGTAGACGGCAGGTATTATCGGGGTTGAAGAAAAAGAAGAAGAAGAAGAAGTAAAAAAATTAAACAAATAAAAGAGAGAGGAAAAGAAGAAGAAGAAAAAAAAACACAGAACATGAACACGAAAGGAGAAAAAGGAAAAGAAACTAAGATCAGAGAAAAGGCAGGGGAAAATAAATATATCGAGTTGGAAACTTAACTGGGGGATGTGCAGCTGACCTCCTCCCCCCCCCCCCCCCCTTCTCCCTCACTCCCTCAATGCTTACCGACTTCTCGGTACCACGCGATATATATGTATATATAGGAAAAATGGGGGAGGTTGGAAGAGAGTCGATATAACTCAGCCCCTGAGAATCGATATCGGCTGTGAAAACAGTCGCACAAATTGAAGGAAAAGAGTTCGAGCGAAAAGCTCCCGAACAGTGATGCTTGCAGCAAAGGGGAAAAGACAACTTGACCGAAGGAAAAAGAGAGAGAGAGAGAGAGAGCAGCTGTTCACATGTAACTTTCGTTGAGCTGACGAAACGAAACGGGCGCAGTAACAAAAGAAAAAAAAAAAAAGAAAACCAAGTATTTTGTCGAAAATTGTTAGGAAATTTTCGAAAAACAATGACACAGTTTTTCTTGACGAAAATTTTGACACTGCAGAGCCACTCAAATTCTTACTTTTTTCGTATATCACTTTTGGCGATGTAAAACAAAAACGTACGTATTGGTTTCGGTAGAAAAACATTTTTTTTTTTTTTTTCCACCAATTTCAACACATGAAAAAATTTGAAACTTACGGGATTTCACAATCAAATGATGGGTGTGAAAAATTTGCAAGGTCTCATTTAACTTGAACTCACGGTTCTACATCGGTAACGAATCAATTTTCAATGTTTTCCCCGATAAGCGTATACTTCTTTCTCCTTATATCAATTTTCACAAACGAACGACGGTGTTTCTCTTTTTTTGTTCGAATTTTTGTTTCAATATATTTCATTCGCCTGACAAGTTCCGAGATAGTCTCATTGTCAGATTTTTCAGTCGGCGGATTCTTTCACTTTTCACGGCGATGAAAAACTGTTTTGCCGCGGCTTGTTTCTTTTTTCGAATTGTATTTTCTTTTTTTTTTTTTTTTCTCTCAAATTCCAATTCCTTCCGTCTGAATAATTACGGTCAAAATATGCTAGTAAAAAAAAAAAAAAAAAGAAAAAGTAATCGGAGGATTACGGCAATAAAGGTACATATATATATATATATGTATGTATATATATCAAAGCCGATGAAATCGGTTTCGCCAATTTTCACCGCAGGCAATACATTTCTTCGTTTTCTTCATCTCTCCACGTCTGGCAATCTTCTTCTTTTTCCACCCACCTTTTACTCCCTCCGGATTCCTGGGTTTCTTTTCCACTAAAATACGGCCGAGACGGACTCCTGTGAATGATTGAAACGTCAATTAAGGATCCCATTATACTCGGTTCAGCGTGTCGTCGTGCCGCACTTGCAGCTTCGAGACGTGCCTTCTTCTTCCCCCTCTTCTCCCTTAGCCCTTCGGCCCTTTTACCTTTCTCTCTCTCTCTCTCTCTCTCTCTCTCTCTATTCTCACGACACAAAAGCCGTGTACCTTGGCGATAGAGGCGAGACAATTACTTCCCCAGATATACGCGCGTTCATCTCTCTGAGCTTTTCGTTACGTGTCCGTTTTGTCGTATACAATTTAGGGTGGCCCCTATTATTGGTAATAAGAAATTTCTTCCTCTCATCCCTTAAATTGATTCGAAATACTAAAAAAACGATCGTTATACGTGAAATCCGCTCTTAATTTTAACATCAACCCGTGCCCCAAAGGCCCCCTTCAAGTAGTTAAAATCGGTCAGGAGCGATCGTCGAAATAAAAAATTTACTAAAAAATAAGTCTCACGCAGTTTTTTCTGCACAAATAAAAACCCTCGCGAGGCTTGAACAGAATGACTTTTCTTTCGCGCCGTACGATGTGGGTATACAAATATAATTTACGAGATTATTTTCGTTGTATTTTAATGAAACGTAAACGCAGAGCGAGGTATCTTTCTTTCCTCTCTTTATTTCTTTCTTTCCTCTATTTATTTCTATCGTCCTTTACTCAACGTCGGACCTTTCATCGCCCTCGAAATTTTCCATCCTCTCGTTGCATGCAAGGTACGCGAAACGACCGTTCGGCTGCTCGTTGAGATTGATTGTTCAGCGGGCCTTATATTTTGTCCGGTTGCCCGCCGTCTGTCCACCTAACGAATTAAATACCGTCCCTTCGCCCTTCGCCCTTCGTCCTCCAACCTCCGCCCTTTTCATCCCCGTATTTACCGCACTCGGATTCCGCGTACAATCCATGGTCTCCAAGGGTTCGCGGTGATTAATTAGTCTTCTTACCTGCGTATAATAATAATAACCTGTGGATCCGTCCAAACATGTTCCGCGAGTTAAAGTTAGACGAATAAAAAAACAAAAAAAAAAAAAGGACAATAATCATCGTCGCCAAGAATGCTCGAGACTCGATGGGGGAAAAAAAAGCAGAAAAAAAAAAAAAAAAAAACAACAACCAACAATTCGGCAACAAATAGAATTGTGTTTCTCGACTATTTACGTGTGTATTCAAGCGAACTATATTCTGGGGAAAATCCGAAACCCTAACTTCCGATCCTGATCGATATCTCGCGTAATGCCCCGTATGTGACAAAAAAAAAAAAAAGATAAAAAAAAACGTTGAAAAGTTATTTTGCAGTTTTTATCCTCCAACTTTCCCCATCAGACTCTTCTTTATTATTTATCTATACACGTGTTCCATAAATCCCTAAGAATCGAGAAAGTTTTCAATCCCCAAGCGAGACGAACAAATCTCACTTGTATTATGCAGCATCTGGGACATGATTTTTATTTGTTTTGTTTTCTTTTTTTTTTTTCGTTTTTCTTTCTCGCAACGCGCACGGACAATTTTTGCCAATGAAAAAGGCACACCGAGCGAAATGTTGAATATGTCGCGAAACGGTTTTCACATTGTTCTCTCTCGAGGAGAGGGGGAGGACGAAGAAGGGAAGGGTAGGAGATTTTCGGTGGAAACGCGTTACTCAAGCTCGCGGTTCTTCCGCGTTCAATAATGCAGGAACCATGTTTCCGAATTTAATGACTTATACCGTCGCATCTCGATTTGCGACCGATTATTGCTGCGACATTTCTATCCGTTCAAATTATCAGATATACATAATATATAATTTTCATAAAAAATTTCACTCGTTTCTGCGTATTTAAATATAATTATTATACAATATATAATACGATAAATCGCGAGGAATTAGAACGTGAGTTTAAATTTCACGTTGGTTTTCTTTACAAATTTTATACCTTTTCATTAAATTTTTTTCAATCATTTTACTAGCAATTTTTCATAAATTGTTTTTTTTTTTTTTTCATTCATTGTTTCTCTGTTACGAGCAAATTCGTTTTTGTTTTATCACAATTACAAACGTGACGATTTTTAGCGACCGCGGTTTGTGTGTTTGGAACTCTTTTATTTTTTTTTCTTGTATTCGAATGTTTATTCAATTTCGTTTAACCGTCGCGCTGAAAGTGATTCTTAAGAAAAAAAAAAAAACGATAATCGTAACAAGCAAATGACGGATTTCATTTCTTGACGAATCAAATCGTTCGGAGTATTCATTCAAACGCGGTACGATTTTGAAAAATCCTATTAATCGAGTGTGTTCAGAAGCTCCGGCATTGTTATTAACCCGGAATTTTGGAAATTCTGTAAATCTCATATTGCATGTTGTTGAGTTTTATTAAGTTATCAGCGAAGCAGGTTTGCTCGTTGCTTATACACGAGAACAACGATAGCAATAATGGTAACAATAACAACGAAAACAACAACAACAACAAAAACAATAATAACAACAATAATAATGATAGAACAGACGCCGAGATCCGCACGGTGGGAATATCGATGGAAATTGTTCGGTGTGTTTCCGAGATAACAAGCAATTTATTCTTGGAAAGCAACGCCGATCCCGCGGGGTGTAGTTTGACACGGGAATATCCCAAGCACGGTGAAGGAATCTTGTTATTCGACCGGATCATGCAGCCTTGTGCGTTACGGTACGTTGTGCCGCAATATATCTCCAAGGATTTTCCATGCCTTATATACGGGGATTTTCTCAAATTGGCCGAACTTTCGGTCACGTACGTACGTTGCGGGACCTCTACAGCAACGGCGAACTATGACGGAAGTAATATTTTTGTATACAACAAGTAAGGAATACCTTCGCGTACGTTGCGTGTCGACTGACGAAAAGTCCCTGCCATCCTTGTTTTCATTTCTTATCGAAATCGAGAAATGTTTCTTGAAGGTAGAAAATGAAAATTAGTTTTACAGTTGTTACCGGAAAGTCTGGTATCCGTTACCGTTCCTTCTCATTACGATCGCTGTTGCTAGATTTTCTTGGCAACTGTTGCGAAAGTTTTAACGCTCGCGCAGCGATAAATTGACGCTGAAGCCTTAGTTTGACTGAAAAAAGTAGAGTAGAACGAAGAATATGATTTTGCGTTGCAATAAGCAAAAAAGGATCGACGATGGCGCAAAATTGTTAGGCGTGCCTCGTTTTTAGTAATTACGACAATATTCGAGCAGTTTTTTTTAACGATACCTGTTTTACTCAATTTTTCTAGTTACTGTAAAAAATGAAATCCTTCTCAGCGTATGTTAACCGCTTGCGTCTCGACGTATTTTATCCGAAATTGAAACTCGCGACAATATTGTAATTGAGGCAGGCTAATTATTGAATAAAAAGAAGGAGGTGAAAAAAAAAGAAAAAAAATACATGAAAATAAAAAAAAAAAAATTGTTAAACATTAATCACACAACTTTTGATTTATAAATTTATTACTCAATCACGATAAACACTCGTCACGTTATACAATACGAAATAATGATCCTGATTTACTTCACAATGTGTATCAATTTTCTTACATACCCAGAAATGCTGTCAAATTTCTCGTCTAAACGCGTTTAAACTTAATTTTCACATATGCGATATCGTATAATATGCGGAAAATGAACGCGAGGAATGAGATTTTCCGACTGAAGTTTGCACTTTGATCTGCAGAGTCTATAAATTGCCGCATGACTGCAGTTTGGGGAGATCGAAATTTTTAAGGGGTGGAGGGTCGATCCATATACGTGTCCTATATATATATATATATATATATATATATACGCATATGTATGTAACCCTCTTTGGCTCCTTTCATCCCTGAAAGTTTGTAGGTGCGCGGTTTTTGCGGTAGACAAACAACAGGATATATATATATATATATGTGTGTGTGTGTGTGCAGAGAATGAATTTCTCCCCTTGTGTTTACCTATTCAATATATCTATACCTATGTATAATATCCTTAGGATCTCTCTGCAGTTTATTACAATTATATACACTCTTGACTAGGTTTTCACTCTTTTAAGCTTTTCTGCCAAACAGCTGCATTTTTAATTTTCTTATTGTTTTTTTTTTTTTTAATCAAATCACCGACGAGTTTTGATTCATTTCATTTTGTCAATTTTTTTTCTTCTCACCGAGAAAGAATTTCACCGCAGTTCCTTTTCGTACGAATATTGAAACTCGATCATTCTGGCAGAAATTCGAATTTAGAATAATAAAAAATTAAAGAAATATAAATCAAAAAAAAAAAAAAAAAAAAAAAAAAACGGTGATTTTTGTTTACTTTTTTGTCCATTTTTTTTTTGCTCACGTGAATTATAAACGAGTGGGTCGAAAATATTTTGCAAACTGCATATCACCACGGTGATAAATGGTCAGGATATTAAAGTGTCGGCGAAAATTTTTTTCTTATTCCTCGAAGTTTTTTTTTTTTTTTTTGTTTTTTTTTTTTTTCGTTTATCAATCTATCGACCAGCGAAAAATTCACTGCGAATTTTGCAATATTGTCACAACGATGAACGACCTACGGTACAGTAATCAAAATTCTAGTTGCGTTGCGGTTCGCAATATTGCGAATATATTATTCCGTACTCGTACATATTATAATTCCATGTATAGGTATAAATTTATATACACGCACAATATATGATCCTCGATTTAATGCCATTGTTGTACGATTCACGTATATTTATACATAACGCATATACGCGTGTTTTGATTTAAATTATATACGTGTATGATGGGGCATTCCGTGCCAATTCGGTAAACGGTCGACCACCACATTTTTATTTTTTTTTTTTTCTTTCATCACCAAGAATTTTTACCACGATAATACGACTACTGAAATAGAAACGCGGGTGTGTTAATTATGCGGAAAGCTTTTAGATGAAAATGTTTGAAAAGCAGGGAAATAGGTTTGTAATGTATAAAAGCTGTATTGAATTTCACGTATACGTGTATATATATATAATATACTGACAATTGGATAACGTGGAGTTGAGCCAACTTAATTCTCTTCGTTTTATATCCGATGCAGAGTGGCTTTTCCAATATTTGAATAATAGATGCGACGTAGCGATTAAATACCTAACGAAAAGTTTCGAACATTTGTAAGTCTAGCTTTTTAATTAATTTTTTCCTTTTTTTTTTTTTTTTTTTATTCTTCATTCCGTCACGGCTTTGAATTGAAAAATTTATTTCCTCTTTACGTTATTGGCTGCTTATTTTTCTGTCAAATGCACACGGGCCGATTCGAGCTTAAAAAAAAAAACCGCGCAACGGAAACATATTTAAAAAAAATCCAAAAACCATTTCCCGGAGGGCCATTTTTTTTTTAAATCCGAAAAAAATCGCACCGATTCTATCATTTGAAAAATGACCTTTATCAATGAATCGTTTTTCTTACTTTTCTTTATTTTAACCTTATTTTCGAGTAATTGAGAGGTAACTCTCAACAATTATGTAGAACATCGATTTTGTTTCGACAAATAATATTATTGATTTTTGTAGTTTATCATTGCGTTTTGATTAACTCAATTATTATCTCTGTCAGAATAATTTTGAGCGCTACCGTAGATTTGACACAGGTATAAAGGGTTGAATTATTTTTGCTGATATTAGTTTACGGCAGAGAACAAAACTGCCCCTTAAGCCCCTCGACGATTTTCCGGTAATTTTGAAACACAATTCCCGGCCGCCATGAGCCGCCACCTTTTAACCAATTAATTTACGACCGTTTCCTCCTCCCCCCCCCCCCCCTCCTCCTCACCTTCATTCTTTCATCTTAATAATAACATTGTACCTTAATTCCTTCCTCGGTTACTCTCTCTATTGTCTATATTGTACGTGCGTTCCGCATTTTAATCGTCGGGCGGCTGTTCTATATAATAATATCGTTTATCACGCGGTTCTGCGTTCAAATAATTAATCGCTTCTGCAATCGACGCGTTTTTTTTTTTCATTTTATTTTATTTTATTTTTTTTTATTCTTACTCTTCATGTTTATCTCGCGCGTGCAACAAAAAAAAAAACAAAAAAATGATGGATTTATTCGAAACCGAGCGCACAAATATCGCGTCGAAGATTCCAATATTTTTAATAAAATCAAATTTTTTTTTTTTTTTTTTTTTTATTCCATATCTTCAGCCAAAAATGTATCCGTACATATATATATATCATATTTGCAAGTACGCACGTGTAAGTTGCACGTTTCGCATATACGATAGGTACACAGTCATGCTTGAATGCGTTATTTCGATTCTGCACGTATGTATAAACATAAATGTACATACATCGGTGTACATAAAATACATATATACATTATACAAGGAACCGAGTAGTCGATAAAGAGCCGACGGGAGTTCGCGAGAATACCAAAGATTCGCGAAGCCCCGGAGGAATATACGTGTATACATATATTATATATATATTATATATATACACACACACACACACACATGTAACATATAACATATATATATAAGAGATAAACTTACTTTCCACTTTATAGCTACTAGAATTTTCCGTTCCGCGCTGTGTACGCCCGCAGCTAATCGTTAGTGCATGAGAGATACATCCGTCACGTAGGTTAGATACTTGAAGCATCTTATACGTTTAAATCCACTTATTGACCCTTTATTTATTTATTTTTTTTTTTCAATCAAAATTCTAAACTGACGCCGCAAATTCGGAATTTCTCAACGATCAATACCAATTTCTAAAGGTTTTACACACGACAAATTTGTTTTTTTTTTGTATTTTTAGTACCAAGGATAAAAAAAAAAAGATACAAACCAAAAAAGATCAGTAATTGATGTACTTACCTTGTATATATATATATATATATATATATGTGTGTGTGTGTGTGTATAGTTAAACGTTAATGCAAGACGGAACAATAGCCGGTAAGTCCTTAACGAGAGGGTACGATGGGATTCAATTAACCGGGACAAGGTGATCAGCCATTGATAATTATCATAGGATGGAGTAAAAAATTGAATTGTACAACGTAAGGCGTGGAGGAAAAAAATTTGATAATCCTTTGGTTACGGGTATATAATTATATCAGATAATTATTTTTCTTCTCGTCTCTTCAATGATCTCGTAACGATGATCGTGAATACAATTAATAAACGAGGTTAAATATACTCCGTTACGTATTTAATTTAATTGATGAGAATTTCTCTGCGGTATTTATAATACGAACGAGTATGTACGATATGTTAACGTGACGTCATTCTACGTTCATAAATTTCCTAGTTGTATGCGATAATTTCTGACAAAATTCACCACCTCAGCCTGAAATTAGTAAAATTTTTCCAAGTGAACGATATTTATCAATTTTAATCGCTGTGTCATTCTTTTTAACTTAACTTTGTTGTACCAACTTCCCGTTAATTTGTTAGAAAGAAAAAAAAGAAAGAAGATATATTTATATTCGCTTTGTAACAATTTTATAATCGTGTCAGACGTAGTCGATTTGAAATTTGCGACTTACGCAATATTGAATTTAAAAATAATTCATTCAGTTTTCCAAACGTTAGTACAAATATTTAAAAATAGAATCGAAAAAAGCAAAATTATTTTTGCAAATTGTTTTCCAGTGCGATGATGATTGGTGAGTGTGAGTCCGACCGAAACTTCGTTAATAAATAAAATATTCTACTTTAATCTACCTCGACGAATTGGAAAGTTGTTAACAAATACCATTATCACGGACTCATCGACGACTAGGTACATTATTTGCAATAAGCAAAAAAGGATCGACGATGGCGCAAAATTGTTAGGCGTACCTCGTTTTTCGTAATTCGAATAGTTTTTTTTAACGATACCTGTTTTACTCAATTTTTTTCTGTCAAGTCTGAGGAGAAATAATGACGATATTGACACAACTTACTTCGCTCATAACGACAATATAATATTTGCATTGGGATTGATTTTCGCGTATCGGGAACTCGACTTCCGGGGTTTCCGTAGAATAACGTTTTCCCCGGGTGACTGTATCCCCCCCCCCCCCCCCCCCCCCCCCCCTCCCCCTTTCCCGGGAATACCTACGTAATTACAAAATTATCGATTCAAGGCGCCGCAGGAAATCTAATAACGTTGATAGTTTGCTTTGCACGAGTTGTGTTGGTAGAGGTGGGAAGGTGGGAAGGTGGGAAGGTGGGAAGGTTAGTGTAAATTCTTCATCCCTCATCCAGCCTAGCGGGTGTGATATTCGTCTTGCGGCTTTTTCTCTCTCTCACTCTCTCTCTCTCTCTCTCTCTCTCTCTCTCTCTCTCTTTCTCTCAAATCTTCAGTCGTCACGACTTCAATTTCTAGCCGACATTTTCGCTCCCTCATGCATCTCGGCAAACTCTCATCAGCGCGGTAATTGTTATAATTAAATGAATCCCGGCGATGTGTTGACACAGTCGGTATACGATATTTGGCCTGAAATTCACGAAGTGTGAATTTCCTTTATCGTTGGTAACGATTCCAAAATCTTGTCACATTTAATTTACTTTTAATTTTCACGTTCTAAACTGTTTTCTTAGTTTCAAGGTTTCGAAAAAACGCTTTTTTTTTTGTTTTTTTTTTTCTCCACGTTTTTTAAATACGTAATTATCGTAATTTTACTTTTATCTTCGATATGATTTTAAATGATTGTAGAAAGAGGGCCGAGCCGACAGGTATAATGATTTTCCTAGCACACCTGCTACGAGGAATAATAATATTAATACGTTCAAACAGTCCAAAATAGGAGTTAAAAAAAAAAAAAAAAAAAAAAAATAGGAAAAAGAAAACCTAAACTTGTCACATCGTAATTACAATATACCGCATAATTATTTACATAACAAATTCAATCCAACTCGCGTAAATAAAACCTAACATACAGGCGTGACAAACTAGTATATTAATTGTGTGCATATTATATTATATTACAGGTTGGGAAAATATTTTAAACGCATTTGCGTGTACGTTTGTTTTTTAAAAAATTGTAATACGAGTATTAAAATTTTCTCCTCAACATCTTATATAATTTATACACAATATATATTATATATGTATATATTATACAAAGGCGGGCGTGAAAATATTTGTAATTAAATTAAATTTTCGGACGAGAGGAAACAATTTCGTTGTTTTCCTTCTTCTTCCTTCTCTCCGTTTCTTTCCTTGTACTTTATTTGCGAGCGACGGGGGAGAGAAACATTACGTGTATAAGCTGTGCGTGGCTGCAGGGTGTAAGTTTTAATGAAATTATTACCCTCCTTCATCCCCGGCCTGTATAACTTTTCGCTTTCATGAGTTAAGGTCACGTTTCAAAGCATCCGCGCCTCTGCATCCAGATTATACATGCATACATACATATATATACATATATATACATATGTGTGTGTGTGTATGTATAAATGTGTACTCGTACAGAGTAAATGCCTCTCATCCGATCCTCTTGCAGCTTGACACGATGTGCCATTTTCTTTTTCGCGATGAGATGCCGCCGCGTTCTCTTATCCCTTTTATTCCCTGTGTCGTCTCATTCTCTCCGGACTGGCCCGTTTGTTTTTATTTTATAGGGATAAAAGTAAAACACGCCGGGGAAAAAACATAGTAGACGAATAAAGGGAGCTTGTCTGATTGTATATTTTGCCTGATGATAAATATGCACCCTTGTAATAATTAACGAAGAACAAAAATTTAAGGATAATAATTTAGCGAAAAAAGAAAAGAGAGACAGAAGCTGCTCACCAAAATTTTTCCTTTTTGTATATGATAATCGTTAAAAACCAATAGATGTTAATAAAACGCGAATATTAAAGTAATTACGCAATTATGTAATTTATTCTTCCTTTCTTGCAACCTTTCTCATAAATTCTGCGTTATTTTCAAATTCTTTAACCCTTTGTGTCACACATTATTGCGCCGAGTCAAGTTTTATGACAAGATAGTATTCCATATTTTTGGAATCGCTGATTAGGAATTCATAATCAGATTTCGAAAATATTTAAGATGGTGGATTCAATATGGTAGTTGAAAATTTCAAATTCGATCGAATGTGGTCAAAAAATTCTGTGCGGGATCTTTTTGGGTAACCGATTTGACTCCCTGTACCGAATTTTCAAAATATAATTTCAGATTCGTAATCAGCCGATCGAAAAATCCCTTAGCAAAGTTTTCTTTCTCCGGATTCGATCGAATTTCAAATACTGGATTCGTCACCTTGAATTTTCGAAATTCGATTCCAGACTCGTAGTCAGCGAATATAATTTAGAGATGTAGAGGGGCAACTTTATCCGAAGTGAATTATTCCTTCAATTATCACAATTTTTTCCAATCAATTTGCTACTAACAATAACAATTTACATTATATCGCAATAATTACTCTTCCAGTATTGAAAACCCGTTAGTGTGCTATCAGAAATACTAAAAAACCGCAAAGAAATACGTTTCAAAAGTTCTATAAATATACAAAAAAAAAAAAAAGAAAAAGAGAAAGAAGGATATAAAATAGGTAGTAAGAATACTTATCACCATGACTCAAGGGGTTAACATTGTCCGAGTTGATTGAACGATTTCTGATCCTTCTTTTATTTTCCGGTTTAGACTGTGAAGCTCGTTCATCCTTAATAATAATCCGGGCATCTGCAGTGAGATATACATGGAAATGGGATGGACAGAAGATATTATACGCTACATATACACACATATATAAATATATATATATACATATTGCAGAGAAATAGCGGAGAAATACCTCGAGCAGAGGCCAGAAATGCCAGAGGCTCCTCTTGCAGTTGCAGGTACATAAGCACGTGCATACATACGTACATACATAAATACATACATACATACTTATATTATATACACCAGAGGCTCGGATGCTGAGAAAAGTTTTGGTCCAGTTGGAAAGAATTTCAAATCCCGTGTACTTATTTATAAATCTATCGTACATGTAACAGGATCATGAACTCGAGATGCGAACGCGTATCGTTTCGATTATGTGATCCATTAAAAATCGATGTGATATTGACACGTTGAATTTTATATATATATATATATATATATGTTTACTATGGTGGTTTTTGGGGGCGGGGTTGAAGTTCCGAATTTGAAAAGTTCCAAAAGCACCGAATTGGGAATAATTTGGTGGCGATTCAGATTCAGGATTCAGAACGTAAAAATACAAAAAATCCAAAACAAAGAAATATCAAGGTGGTGAAATTTCTCCAACTCAAAAATTCGGAATCTCGATGTTTCAGATTTTTTCAAATTTTCTCATCTTCTTTCGGAACTTCGAGCGTCGGGTTTCGTAAAGTTTGATTTCTCTACTTCAACTTTCGCCACGAACAAATTCGGAATTGCAACCCCGCCCCGATTTTTATCTGTCAATTTTTCTCCTATTTTCACATTCATTGTACTTGGGTCCGAATATTTCTTCCCTCCCTTCTCGTTCCACAAATTACCGCGACGCAGGTTCATTCGTTCGTTCTTTCGCCGCAGGGCCGTGATCAATATCCCGGTGCCCCGCCCCTCACCCCCGGCATTGTCTCATTCAATTTTGTCTCCCCCGGTGTTATTTTAAAACGAATTTTCCTCGCCTCCGTGCGTCGGAACCCGGAAACCGAACTCCGCGGGATTACATTGATTAACAATTACATCTTTCATCTCTTTTCTCAGTTAATTTTTCTCCTCTACCTTTTTTCTTTCATTTGTATTTTTTTTTTTTTTATTCTTGATCCATTTCTCACATAAGTCAAACGTCGATAAAGAATTATCAGACTGGATTAACAATTCCGCAAATGTAATCGGTGACATGTTACACGTGTACTCCAAAATCCGATAAAGCACATTTTTCGATTTGAATACGTTAAAATTGATATTCAATTAATCATTTATTCGTTTTATGAATTTAAAATTTCTTCACATAGGTATATATATATATATATATATATCAGTTGGAGAAAAAACTCGCTTCATTTTACCTTATCGATCACACAGTGTATGAATATATATATATAAAACAGTCGACTCGCACTTCTATTAATACGTATACTTTATTATATATCTATGTATAAAATACATGGTACCGACAACAAAAAAAAAAAAAATAAAAATTGCGCACAAAAGCAAGAGAATAAAGTGTCGCCAATGAAAGAGGGGAAGAAAAATTTAAAAGAAAAATGATAGAAAGAGAAAAAAAGGAACGACAAAATTTTTTTTTTCTCACAGTTAGCAGCACGCATGTGCAGATTAAACGAGGGCCAGCAACTTTTCGACACCTGCACCTTTTCACCTCTTTTGCCTTTTTGGCTTTGTGAGAAGCTTATTAGCTATTGATGCCCACTCGTTCGACCCGGCAAACCTCAGAGGCCTTCTCGGTTCCCGTTAAAGTGCCAAATCCACGCTACGTTAGGTTCAAGACTCGGGAAAAATAAGCCACGTCACGATTTATCGTCGGAAAATAATTGCAACGGTATTTTTATTGTTGTTATTATTATTATTATTATTATTAATCCGTTACGTAAGCGACAATTTTTTTCTCGGTTTATCCTTGCCTGGCTCGATGTTCCCGAGTGAAATTTTCAGTTCGTCAAAATTTGACTCGCAATCGGGAGTAAAAGGTAGAAAAAAAAAGTTTTTGTAATTTACGGAGTAATTATACAGGCTCGAATCAATGCGGAGAACTTTTTGGATTGTATTATTATATATGGGGAATTCCATGAGAAACCGACCAACGTGCGATCCTCACCATTTTTGATTTTGTTTAAAAGTTTTTCTGCAATTGTCAGATTTTGCATTAAACCATATGTACCCCGTATGTACTCGCATGTAATCGAAGTCTCACGGTATAGAGTATTGAAAAACGGTCAAATCTTATTTTGTAAAAGAATTTCGAATTATGAAAAATTGAGAATGCAGAAAGCTGGTCGAAGTACAAGATGCAAATTTTTCGTTTCAGCTCGATCTACGTAATTCTCACATTTATTCTGACAATTTCATATATTTTGTTATATACGTTAAAATATGTATAACGAGCCGGCTGCAGCGGCATGGGTGGATAATTAACGCCGTGAAATTCGGCAACACGAATTAATACCGCTTGACTTGGCGGTGGTTAATTTATTCAGCACAGCCGTATAACAGTCGTATTGCAGGAAGGGAATTCGCCGATCGAATTGGGACTAAATCGCGAGGCGGCTTGTCACCGTTTTAACTCGGTTATCTGCTTCCATATGCCTCCGAAGTGAAATCGCGGCCTGCCCGCTTAAACCGCACAACGTTTCCGCAGCCGCGCGTTCGTTTCCCAATTATACAGACTGTTACTCCTTTCCGGTGAATATCAACGTTTCACGACTCTCGAATAGGAGTTCAGATAGCGTTGTTGTAGGCATACGCACACTCGACGTTGAATTCAAGCCCCCGTTCAACCTCTGTTTCACGGTAGTGATTTCACCCGGGTGTATATAACACACACACACACATTCATATGTAAACAGCGAACTACGCATGGCGAATCAAATACCGCCGAAATGAAAGGCGTGCTGTTCGATTTCTAGGCTTTTTTCCAACTTCGATCACCCGGGAAGTAATGAAAATTCATCCACTCTGCTTTCAGTCGATATAATTGCTGTGCAGTTTTAATATGTTTCGTTACACGCAGTTTTATAGAAAAATATTGAAATATACCAGCTTGAATTAGATCGTGTTTACCATATTTCCCAGACGTACCTGCAATCAAATACATGTGAATAAAAATCATTTGATCGTATTCAGAAAATAATAATAATAATAATAATAACAACTCAGCCAGCAATGCGCTCCTAGAGTTTTCTCCGAATTTTCCCGACAGTCCCGAACTTTCCAATAAGCCGTTATAAATTGCCTTATCACTTGCCTAAAACAAATATTTCATCGTGCGTAACAGTACGAAAGCTGAATTACCCGTTTCACGGATTTCCCAGCTTTTCTCTAACCTCCCGGGGAGAAAAATCATGGTCGTTATATCATTTCGTGATACGCTGGACAAACGCGTGTCGAAAATTTCCCAACTGTCGCGAACATCCCGACAGGAATGAAATTAATTAATTACTTCGTCACTTTATGTCTATACAAAAGATATACCGGGGACCCCTAATGATAGGCAAATCAAAGTACCAGTCCACTTTGAGTCGCTCCATACCCCTAATTATAGGCAAATCAGGGTGCAAGTCCACTCCGAGCAACTCCGATGCTCTTTTGTTAGCACGCGGCCGACACCGTCCCGGCAAAACTCGGAGTTGCTCGGAGTGGATTCGTATACCGATTTGCCTGTAACTAGGGGTTCCTATACTCCTAATGATGGGCAAATCATAGTACAAGTCCACTCCGAGCAGCTTCGATGCTCCGAGAACTCGGAGCGGCTCAGAGTGGATTTGTATCTTGATTTGCCTATAATTAGGGATCCCTGTGGGACGTGTCACAGAAATAACGCTTGAATTACTCGTGGCTCGTATTTCCCGGCTGTCCCAGACGTCCTTGCAGGATAGTAATCTGCCGAATCGTTAGCTGCGTGACGTACCGGCATGACGAAGTCGTGTAAATTACGAATGAAGATGTCGACTCGAGCTGAAAGTGAAGGAAACAATTTTTTTTTTTTTTTTAATTAACAAAAATGACGTACCAAACAACGCAGGGATCAGCATTAGTCGGTTGGAAGCTAATTATTACGATCCACGGAGAGATCCATTTTAAATTAATTCTTGTTCATTCGCCCTAATTAGTAATTTACTAGGTTTTCATAACCTTAATGGGTAATAATTGTTCTATTGTCATTCGGGACAGCTGGCAGGGAGCCGACTACACCTGTACTTCCCCTCAACGGGATGATAATTGAGTATTGATTTTCTTTCTTCCATCTTTTTCATTCCGTTGGAAATAACGATGTTTTGGTACAAAAAAAAATTTTTTTTAAATCCCGGGGAGATTAGCAAACGCTCCTCGGAGATACTCCGCTGTTTCTGCTTTCTTTTCTGTTTCTCCGTTTTACCAACCTAGCGAAAGCTAAGCTATGAAAGAAATCGTTCTCGTTCGACAATATATCGCGTGTGCGTGCCTGGGTGTGCAGCTACAGGTATTTTATTTGAAAGGGATCGGAGCGTGACAAAGAGACACGCTTATTTGTCGATCGAAAAACCCTCCTCCTCCCCTACGGTACATCGAATACCTGGCTTCTTCTCCCTTATTTTCTACTTCGAAATTCGGGATGCGCCATTTTCAAAGCAATATAAATCTTATTCGTGGATAAATTACCCAAGATCTTTATACCGTGATCGTTTCGCCTCGTGTACTTATACGTGTATAGATTTATATTATACTCCCGTCCGTGGCTGCAGATGCGCAGAATTCCCGGAGACAACGACGAACTGTTACCCGGGTTATACGGGGATTTTATCCCGCATCTGGAGCCAAAAGAAAATAATAATAATCATAAAAACAGCAGCAGCAACAACAGTGATAATAATAATGATCTGAGAAAAAGGAAATCAAAAAAAAAAAACTGTATCTCTTTATATTAATATATATATAATCTATTGATATATCTATTATTTGATGTTAATTTTTTGATTATTCATTTTTCATTATAATTGGCTTTTAAGTGAAAATATTAGTTTCGGTTTATCGATAGTGATCAGGAATCATCGACAGAAATATTCGCGACAAGGCGGGAAAGGAAAAAAAAATAAATAAATATAAAAACAAAACGAGAATACGTCAAGTTTCCAGCGAAATAAGGCGCGTGTGATTGTTTAAGTTTTTTTCTTTCTCTTCTTCCTTTTCCGTGGCTTCATCTCAGTGGAGATGATTGAATTTTATTGAGAAAAAATACGACGACAGCGCGACCGAAAATACAGGTGTGTACATATACGTATAATATATCTTTTCACCACCTGTCCAACTCAATTTGTAAAGATCTCGGCGATCCCAGGATTTAATGTTTTTTTTTTTTTTTTTTCTCTCGAGGAAATTGGCACACGTACATAAAGAAAACAGGTGAAAGAATGACAGACGGGAAAGAATAAAGGAAAATGTTACCAATACCGTCGGACAGAGTATACATTATTACTCTTTGGCTGGACGGGTTTTCTTATTTTTTTTGTTTGGAGGAAAAGTTGCAAATTGGAAAGGAAAAGTCTGCTGTTATAAATGCATGATTTGTCAGAGTTTATTATACACAATTATGTATATGTATATTTGTAAAATTCGACAGAAATTAGCTGTATTACGAAACGGATGTAACAAGATTGCACAGAGTTCAGGGGGGAAAATTTTCAAGGTGCACCCAAGGGAGATTAAATTCGAAACTCTCGCACGGTGAAGACTAAGTTATACTGCGTATTGTTATCATTATATCGAGAATTTTTTTCTTCTCCCTCCCACTCACTCTTCCTCTCTGTCTTTTTCTTCGTCATTTTTTATTTTCCTCCTCCTTTTCTTCTCATTTTTCACAGTCTTTATTAACCGATAAAATTCTTAACCAATATTCCCTAACCTCGTTTATCGGAAGATTACTTTCAACTTTTCGTTTTTATACATAAATTATACATGATTATACAGAGATTTGCTGCAGTGCAGATGCGATTACCGAAATCGGGCATTAATTACCTATCAAATGGGAAAACGATATAAATATATATACATATGTATATATTCTCCTGCAACGGGTTCCCGATCATTTTGCATAAAAAATCCACAAGTTTCGTCTATTTCACAATCGCGCCGTGATTCCAGTCTCTCTTTTCGCATATTTAACTTGCCTCTATTTTCACACCCCCGTCTTCCATTTTATCCGACGATTTCTCAATCACACACACTTGTACACGACTGTGTTATTATTTCGAGCAAGTTGGCGTGTAAAAACACGCGCGTATCGATAAACACAGATAACGAGAAAGGAATTGAAACAAAGATGACGAGGAAAAGAAAAAAAAAAAAAGAAAAAAAAGATTTCCAAGAATTTTTCAAGATTTAAAAGAAAAAAATCCAATTTTTATACAAGTTTGAATAATCGTAAAAGAAAAAAAAAAAAATAACCGTTGCAGGGAAAAAAACATCCGATACATGTAAGAAGTGCTTTTTGAAGGAAAAATCCTGAATCAAATTAAAAATGGTCAGGGGAAAATCATTCGTTCAGTTGACACGAATGCCCCATGTAAATTTTGACGAAAACTTGTAGAATGTTTCTCTCAGCGATATTTTGTACCAAATTCCCATTGCGCCATGATTAATTATCGCTCTATACAATCGGCTATACGTCAGCCAACAACCGTCGCGTATGCATGACGATGATGTGGGTAGGTATAATTATACCTAATAACGATCCCCGCACCTACACACACGTGTATACGTAATACGCGTAAGCACGAAGAGCAAACGTGGCTGTGAATAATCTGCCATCGTGTGTAAAGCTCAAATGAACTGGGAAAATTCACCCCAGGTTGCAGTAACCCGAGCTTTAGAGAGCGGGAGAGAGAGAGAGATTGAGAGAGAGAGAGAGAGAGAGAGAGAGAGAGAGAGAGAGAGAGAGAGAGAGAGAGAGAGAGAGAGAGAGAGAGAGAGAGAGAGAGAGAGAGAGAGAGAGAGAGAGAGATTGAGAGAGAGAGAGAGAGAGAGAGAGAGAGAGAGAGAGAGAGAGAGAGAGAGAGAGAGAGAGAGAGAGAGAGAGAGAGAGAGAGAGAGAGAGAGAGATTGAGAGAGAGAGAGAGAGAGAGAGAGAGAGAGAGAGAGAGAGAGAGAATACCTGCCGCGAGCGTTTGTAACATTCTATTTGATAATTTTGGGCGAAACGCGTTGAGCTATTGTTTACTTATCGGTACGCATATGTACAGACCGTATATTCGCAGATTAAGTAATAACTGTAATGCGATTAATTGTATGAAATTTCGTACAATAGGGGAATTTTTTTTCCCCGATCAGAATTAATGGCGGACTGATTCATCGTGTGAATATTGTTTACAATTATTGGCAGATTTTTTTATCAGTCAATATAAGGTCTCGGTGAAATTGTATCATGTAACAGAGACCCTTTTTTTTTTCACAATATTTCACAGGTTTTGGTACGAAATGAAAATGATTCAGAGAACTTGAACTGGACCCTTAGCTGTAAAAATTGTGCGTTATAAAAATTTCCGCTCGGTGAAATAATTGAGCAGCTCAAATATAACATCGAAGCCTCTAATTCTCGACTTCGGCACGTCGCTCCGTTTAGTCGGATCGCTTCTCTATGCAGGCTCGGTATAATAGTTTAGGGACCTAGGTACACTTTGCCAAGTTACCCAGTATTCAACCCTCCCGGTAGGCGAAGGGCCAAAGTTTTAGAGGCCTTGTCTTTTGGGGTGTGCGGACACGTTTCGCCTGAATTAACCCGAAGCTCCAATGCCTCCGAGCTTCTCTTCCCTCCCTCCCTTCTCGTCGTATTCGAAAAGTAAACGAGGTTTACATGCGCTGGTCGCTTTTAGTCTCTTGGGTGGTAAAAGTTTGAAACTCATCGGACGATTCCGCAACGCAAAATTCAAGCCCTTCGTTTCTGAATTTTTCATTCGACTTTGTGCGTTTCTCTATTTCTTATATTCATTTCTTCACGATAGTTGCTTGCGTCAAACTCCGGAAAATTTTTGCCATCGCGATGAAAATTTACCAGTTACCGGATATTACAATGATTAGAGAAAGGATAAGGTATTCCTTGTATAGTTTATGAATTTTTTTTTTTATTCAATGTGATTAACGGTTAATTATAGTTCTTCCCTGATTCATTAATTCGATGAAATGAGACAACATTATTCCAATTTTTTTAATCAAAACTAAACGATACATTCAAAAATTAATACAAATAACATTATTATACCTATACTGTTTACGTTAATTTGCAGAATGAGCATCGGGTAAATTTATTTCGACGAGCAATTGACGAGGAGAATTAAAAAAGACTTTATTAATTTTTTATTAAAAAAAAAAAAGAAAGAAACCGTTTTTCTCTGGTTTTAACAATTCTTCGGTTTTAAATACTTGCAGCATTTTTTGATTCTCCTCTTAAATTCGCGTATATAACGATCGCGATTAATACGATTATTCATAATTTCGCATTAATAGCTTGTAAGTTCGAAGTTTAAACTTCGCAATTTTGAGCTTGAATTCTGCTCTACTTCGTAGACGAGATTCCGAATGATCAGCTTTAAGCGGGTATCGTAAGGGGATGAAGGAGGAGGGCGAGGGAGGAGATTCGACGGATATTCAGATCCAAAGAAGAGATACGATGCCGAGGGTTGCCGGTATATGAAGTCCCGAATGGGCGACGTGGCCCCCTTTCTGCGAGATATAGAGAGAACGAGAGAGTGCGAGAGAGAAAGAGAGAAAGAGAGAGAGAGAGAGAGAGAGAGAGAGAAATGGTTGTACGTAACGCGGAGCTTCGCGCCCCGGGCGCCAAACTGATCCCCTAATTCTCCCCGTCTTAGGATTAATAGACGTTCGTTAAAAATTATTATACTGTAAACTACGTCAGTCTACTACTTATATACGGGAATAAGTTATCGAAGATGCGGGACGAACGGTGGCAATGAAAAAGAATTTTTCCCACTTCTCTTCTCAAAATTTCTACTTGTGCTATTGATTTTTTATTTTTCTTTTTTTCTTTTTAGTTTATTTTCTTTCCCATTTTATTTTTCACTTTTCACGTCGAATCGCATGCACTGAGAAAAATTTCATTTGTTACAGTAAATAGAAAAATTGGGTAAAACAGGTATCGTTAAAAAAAACTGTTTGAATATTGTTGGAATTACGAAAACCTACGCGTAAACATTTCGCGATATCGTCGATTATTTTTTGGTTATTGCAACGCGAAATCAGTTTCTGAGGCTTACTCTACTTTTTTTAGTTAAACAAGGCTTTAACGTCAATTTATTCTTGCTCGAGAATTAAATTTTCGCAACAGTTGCAAGAAAATATAGCGACAGTGATCGTAATGAGAAAGAATAGTAACGGATAACAGAGTTTCCGGTAACGGTTAGAAAACTAATTTTCATTTTCTACCTAGAACTATATTTTCCGTTTGTGGTAAAAAACGAAAATATTTACGGACTGAGCGGTAACCGGAACTAAAAATTTCTCTCAGTTTGCAATATGCCTCTGCCCATTATTAATCTTAAATTCTTTTTTTATTCGTTCGGATTTCTTTCACTGTCATTTTTCAGTTTCCGCATCCAAGGTATCTTCGTTCTACCGTATACATATATTTTCACATTGTAATTACCTAAAATGGGCTCCAAATTGCGTGTCTGTTTACCTACCTACCGTACCTTCTGCCCATTATGCAGCGCACCTTACAAGTCGAGGATCTAGCCAACTGTTAAACAACTCCAAAGTGCCTCTCCTGTTGGGCAAAGAGAGAGAGGAGAGAGAAAGAGAGAGCGAGAGAGAGAGAGAGAGAGAGATGTTATTTCGATTAAATGCGACTGCGCTCAAGCGGAATCGCTGCTTCCGTTTTGAATGTTTAAAAAAGTAATCGTCGGCTCGATTTAAGTTATAATAGTTGAGTCGCTGGGTTAAAGAATAATAAAACTCATTAAACGTTATTCAGAATGACAATGAGTAGGGAAAAAATTGCACATTTTTATCCATTTATAACCCCATACACTATAACAGTTAAATTTTGCAAGAATAATTTGAATACAACGAACTTTCACCTGTTCTTAACGAATATTCACTTTCTTATTAGTTTGCCGTACAATTATTATTTTCTCTTTGCGTTTTATACGACGCTGAGAATTTGAATCTGAAATTATGACGAAGTAACGATAAATACAGAGAATAAATAAATAAATATATGTATAACAAATAATAGAAGAGAAAATAACGGAGAATAAATACACCGCGCAACGTGTAATAAATTCAATACATGTGTTTATAATATTTATTTTATACGTGTACGTAAATATTATACACCTAAAAAAGTTTGTCCTGAAGAAGATTTTATCTAAACTTCGAGGAAAGAAATATATATAACGATTTGCGGAGTAAGAATTTTTTCACAGTCCCAAGAGATAACTTTTCCGGGACGTCTTTTACAATGCTCGCCGCTTCCTGTAACTCAGTATATATATATATATGTATAAAATACTATATCAAATATGTAATATTTTGGCTTGAAATGTGTAAGAGACCCTGAGAGGCGTGGTTGAAGTTCCGAATTTGAAAAGTTCCGAAAGCGCTTAATTCCGAATTATTTCGTGGCGAAACTTTAAGTAAAGAAATCGAACTTTGGAGAAACAACAAAGTTTCGAACGGTCGGAGACCCGACTGTTCAAAGTACCGAAATCTAAGATTCCGAAAAATTCAAGTTCCGATGGAGAAAAATTTGGAAAAATAAAGTTTCGACGGAATAAAATTCGGAGAATTTAAATATACTCACACAGCGTGGTTTACGCGACGAGTGGGTGTAAAATATGAGAAATACCGAAAGTCAAAATGACCAGGATTACAAACGTAAAAGTATCGAAAATCCAAAACAAAGAAACATCAAAGTGGTGAAATTTCTCCAAACCAAAACTTGACAGGTCTGAACTGAACTTTCTCTTCAAAATTTGATTTCTTTACCTCAAGTTTCGCCACCGAAAAATTCGAAATTTGGCGTTTTCGGATCTTTTCAAGTTCGGAATTTCAACCCCACCCCGGTCTTGCTATTATGCAAATTTTCAGCGCACTCGTTTCCGCGTGTGTGTGTCTATGCATGAACGTAAATTTTTGTGTAGATAAGCGCCGACGGGATGATCTGCGAAAATATCCCTGGACGCAACGGTTTGAAAAAGGGCGTGCTTGCAAAGCTGCTTAAATTCCTCTTCGCCAACCGTGCGATGCGTATTAATGCTCAGCCCTTTGCGGCTGACCATTTTTTCCTTTCCTTCTTCACTTTACCTTCTATTCCTCCCCCTCCCTTCTCTCTCTCTCTCTCTCTCTCGCTTTCTCCTCCTACCGGCGTTTACCTAACGCTTAAAACGGTAATTGAATTTCCGCAATCGTTGAACGAAGTAGCTCTATATATATATATATATATATATAAGGTAAATCCAAAAAGCTCTTTCCCACTTTTCATCATGAATAATAAAGTCCTTCAGCTCGCTTCTCCGAAGCTCAAGTATTTTAAGGTATACCTATGCGTGTTGTAATTATGGCTAATTGAACGAGTTGGCTTTGGTTTACAAAATTTTTTTTTCCTTCTTTCTCGTACCTCTTACACTTCGCGATAAAAGTTCTGAAATTTAACAGGTTTCGCTGCATACGAAAACTTAGCATAGGAACGAACCGATATCGTAAACGATTAAAAAAAAAAATAAATAAATAAAGAAAATCCCCTGGTGATATTTGGATATTTTCTAATCGGAAATTGTGAAAGTTTCCGAAATTTTCCAATCCCCTGCGGCTAGAATTTTCTCTGTATTAATGATACACAATACTTTCCATAAAAATTTCACGGATCTGAGAATAATTACCGTAGATTAAGATTCGGTTCTCGAACGAATAAAATATTTACAAAAAAATACGGTTGGCTGTATTCTAAATTTTGACAAACAAGCTCAAGCAGCTGCCGTTTCGTAAACAAAAAATTATTATTCACCCCGAATCACGTCTGAGGGATGCGAAAAAGAACATCGATCGCTAAAAAACAAAAAAAAAAAAAAAAACTAAGGGAAAAATTCAAAAAAAAAAAAAAATGGGAAGCTCGCGAGTGCCAAAAAGGCTTTCCTAGTAGAGAAAGACTGTTTTTTTTTTTTCACCAGACCCTCATGTTTTTAGGATCTTGTCCCGTAGCAAAAACGGGGCAGCGAAAGAGAGAGGAAAGAGAAGAGAGAGAAAAATAAAAGAAAAACGAGGAAAAATATAAAAAATGATAAAATAAGAGGGTCTCGTCGTTCCCGCAGGACAGCTGAATCACTAGGGTGCTCATATTTCAACCTCTTTATTATAAGCATGTATCATCTCCATATTTATGGATACGCGCATACACAGGTACATATGTGTGCATATGGGGAATTCCATACGAACTCATCCAACCTCTGACTCTCATCATTTATGATTTTGGTGAAAATTTTGTTGGCAATTATCTCAACTCTGAAACAATACCATGATTTTGTTCACATTATTTATTCAACTGTTCTTACAAATACTGAGAGTGATTTCGAATGAAAAGCACTTTTTTTTTTAATTCTCAAAACATTCTTAAAAACTGTACTTTCTTTTTTAAATATTTCAAGACCAGGCCCGTGACGAGCCGATTTTTTTTCATTCCTCTTTTAGCACTTTTGTTTTCTTTGATCGGCAAAAAAAGAAAAAAAAAAAAAATAAAATCGTTAAAACAATATGAAAATTCTCAAAAATTTTCGGAATTTCTTTTTGTTTTTCACTTGGAACATTTTTAAACCGGTTCCATTAAGGAGCGATTATGTCAATTTTTATTTTTTTTTTTCCATCAACTTAAAATGTTGAAAGATCAACCCTTTATCGAAAGCAAAGCTTCCTCACAGCTTTCGACAATTTGTTGTCTGCAGTTTGATTCGCGTTCGCGTACAAATTTACAACGAAAATTTTATCTTGATTACCGAAAAATGGATATACAATATTTACTTCCGAGTCAACGCAGATCGCGCTTAAAGATTAAAGTCACTCTACTGCAGAAATATTTTTCACAAACTGAAAAACTGCGTCGATTCGTGATTTTCGACGGGTGCTAGGCCTCGGTTTCGGGCACGGGTAGAAAAAAAACCGAACAAAAGAGAGAGAGAGAAAAAAAAAGAAGGCTCGACTTTCTCCCTTGACGAATAAGGGCGCCTTTCAATCTCCACTTTTTCTATATCGGAAGACACTGTCCGCTCGACTGGATGCATTTCTCAGCTGCTTGCTGTGTATCAGCAGTAATAGCAATAGTAGCGAATTGTCTGTGCAGAGAGAAAATATCATGTGAAAAATGAAAGGATCGACGTAAAGCTGTGCGAAATAAAAAAAAAAAAAAAAAAACAGCGAATGATGTAATTTTCTCACTTATCGCAAAAAATTAATTAGCCTCTTTACCTAAATTTTCATTTCGAATATTGATCATTTTTCTTTTCTGCAGTGTAATTGACTTAAATAATTACAACGTAGTTTTTTTTTTATTTTTTTTTATTTCTCGTTAAAAATATACAACTCCGAATGTTACAGGCAGCAATTGAATTTCAGTGTTTTTGTTGTCACGTATTTAGACACAAGTGACGATAAAAATTTGTTGCTTCCACTTTTTCATATATAAGCTGTGATTTTCTGGACGATTTGAAAGAGAAAAAATATAAGCTCTAATCATTTTTTCGTTGATTATAGAAAACATGTATCATTATATGATGTGGAAACGAATGGGACAAATGACGAAGAAAACTTAGCCCTGACAGCCTAGATTTTATTTATCGTGTTTCGGTTATTCTTTGTGAAAAAAATTCGCGGTTCCGCGAGCAGCCGACACGACCGTTTCGCGAAGTGCTGTTCGGGAAAGTGCGCAAGTGCGTGTTGGTCGAAAACAAACTGCTCCACCTTCGACCGACGGATTCTAACGCCAGTTCCCCGTACTCGAAACCTGGAAAGACCCTGTGGCCATAAAAGCTCGCACCCGGAACACCGGAATGGACCAGGGTCGATCGCTCTAAAACAGGATTGCCACTTTCTGTGCGAAACCTCTTTCAGCCTTGAGGAGGAAAATGCGTCGAGAGAGAGAGAGAGAGAGAGAGAGAGAGAGAGGGAATAAAGCTCAGCTTGTGAAACAATGATCAATATTTCACAATCGATGTGACTTTTCCAAACTTAGAACTGATTAGATTTTGGCTTTGATAGGTTCGCTACTTTTTCAATTCCTTTAATAATAAAACATTATCATCTAATACGATACCTGAGACCATTGAAATCGTTGATCAGAAATCTGAATTTCCAGATCGAAATTCGAAAGGATATTATCCTTTCTTTTTTCTCTGTAAATTTGAAACCTGCGGTCGACAGCCGCTTATTTTTTTTCATGTATCAAAGATGTTCCAGTTTTAAATAGTACAGCGTAATTACTTTCCCTAACGAACTCGTTACGTTTTACCCCCTTTTTCTTCGTTGTACCGATTCTCTTTGAAATCCTGCTCAGTTATCAATTATCGATAAGGAAAATTGTGAGATTGAATTATATTCAATTATACCACGTAAAAACGAATGAAATTTCATTTCGGGTTTCTTTAATCGTACGAATTATAATCTGAATATTCAGGAGTTTCTGCGGTTGATTTTTTTGCTGTTTTTACATTTCCCAGCTGTTTCACCTTTCAACAATAACGCGAAATAACGCGGGGCGCGAGTGCGGAATCACTAATGGTGAGAAAAGCGTGAGGATTGCACTCCGGGTCTGTCTGGCAAAGCAGCAAGCTTTTCTTCAGCGAAGCTCGGCTCGTAATGGCGACTGAACTTGAATAACCAGCGAGGCGGTTGTATTGCCGTGGAAATATCGTGAAAATTCTTTGGTAAATGCAGGCGGCATAACGCCCTTCCGAATCGGCGATGTAGGCAGAAAGTTCACACTTCCATTTTACCTACCTCTGAAAGCTCGCTCCCTGCTGGCTGGATCATCCTGAGGGGAAATTGAATGATATACTTTTTATCAGCCGCCAATATCTCGAGCGAACGTTCTTTCGCAGTTTTCATCCGAAATAAATTCTCGCTCTACTTTATTATATGAGAAAATAATTTCGCTTCTCCCTTTTTATGAGAACAAAAAAAAAAAAGAAAAAAATTAGAAGACGGCAAGAAAAAGAAAAAAGAACGGAATTGCGCAACATTGGTTTTGTCATACTGTTGTATTAATGCGTGTATAGAAGTTGTGGAAATTTCGCAAGCTTGTTCGAAAGTTGGGAAAACTTGGCGACGATGACGGTAGGAAGAGAAGGACCGATTCTTCGAGTGCGTCAGAACGAGTTTTGAATTTAATTTACTCGCGCAATAACGCGAAATTCCTTACAAGTATCTCGTGGCCGAAAGTTTATACGGTGTATAAATATCCATGTATAATTTAAAGCTCGAAGTATCATCGCGTTGGTGAAATAACACAACTCGCGGTAAGAAATATAAAGCTTTGCAGTTTCGAGGAGGCGGCAGATATAGAATTTTTATCAAAGAATATGTTCCGATTCGATTGAATTTTCACGGATCCGTGGGCAGAAACGGAGTGAATTTCAGATTCAAAACGCGGTGGTGCATCAGCGGCGCAACTCTTAACCTCTGTATTTGAGTAAGAATTTAAATTCAGTCGCGGCTGCTGTTGCATACGCAATGTAATATCCAGAAAAAAAAAAAAAAAAAAAACAGAAAATAAAAGAAATTCCCACCCATAATACTCGGAATCGTAACTTGCAGGATGACGGCGCTGCAAGCCGTAAGCTCGAAAAAGTGGTTGAATTTAGCGGAGCTCGCAAGCTCCGAGAGGTAATTTCATCCGCGAAATTTCTCCCATCTCGCTTATTCAAGAAATTGTAGAGAGAGAGAGAGAGAGAGAGGCGAGTGCCGTCTTTTCTCGACGTTGGATGACGGAGGCGGCGATTTTCTAACCCGCAGCTGCGCCTACGACCGAAAGAGCTTTTAATTTTCATCCACTTTGGAGGGAATCCCGGGAGGCTCGACGAGCTTTTTCGGGTTAAAATTATCCCGTTCTGATTTCAGCGACACACTCCGGATTCGGCGAATCGTTTACACGGATAGTTGAACGGCTCGCGGCTGAGCTTTAAAGCTCGGAAGATCCTGTTTTGGAATTTTTGCCGCAAGGAGAAATAGAAGCTCGACAATACATTATTTTTTTTTTTTGTATTATTTTAATACCGATGTTGTTAATTTAACATCGACACCGCGGATTACATTTTAGCGATACAGAATTCAACGACGTCGGTTGCGCGGCACTCGACGGTAATCCGTGAACATCCAGAGATAGCCGGGAAAACCCGCGAGGGAGCCGAGAGATGTTGAGATATGTAAATTTAAACGACGCCGGAAAGGCGCTGAGCGTCTCCGAAAGCCGGGTTTCTCTTTACCACGAGTCGAAAGTTTGTCCGAAGAATCGAGAGATCGGTTATCGAACGTTTTTCTGACCAGCTTCGCGATGTTTTCTCTGTTTTGTGCGTCTCTCTGTCTCCCTTCACCTGTCCTGTTTCCTTTTAATTTTTAAACTCGCTTTCAAACTCACCGGATATCCGATATTTGACGCTTCCCGCATTTCCCTCCCTCCCCCTCGCCTTATGTATTATACATATATCACGTGGACACAGGGAGTGAACTTTTTTTCCTCGCTTATTACGGTTCGTTCGTGTGGACTCGTCTGAAAACCGTTCGAGTGAAATTTTTACAACATTTTTAACCCGTGCTAATTTTGTCCGCAGATTCTTTACTCTAATTCACGATCCCTTCTTTTTTTTTACTCTCGAAACGAACGGAGAAAAGTGGTGCCTCAAAAATTGCGAAGCTTAATCGAAAGCAAAAGATAAACTTGATAATCTCTAATTGAATGTGATTTTTTTTTTTTTTTATTTCATTTTCCATATTTTACGAAAATATTTTTTGATTTAATTTTTGATGAAACTTGTTATAATTGTAATCTATACCTGAAAATTTACCGTCGTTTTGCTGTCGTATAAATACAATCACATTCGTACGTGTAAAAAATCGTGAAAGAAGAATTTTTACTTATTTATTTATTTTTTTTTTTTTTCGTTTCTCTTGAATCGTTTTTTACGCTGAGGAAATAAAAAAAAAAAAAAAAAATAAAAGAAAACAACCGTTTGTACACGAGTATATGCAGGAATGATTTTTTTACTCGTACAATAAGGGGATAGCAGGAAGCGTATCGAGTCGTTGAGAAAATACGCAAGAAATGAGAGACTGAATGAAAAAATAAGGGGGGTAGGAGTGTGAAAATTGTTGAAAAAGGCGTCTCGTTACCGGATACGGTACAATACGCGTATTTTAATTCGACGGAGCCATTTTTCGTTCCCTGGGGTGAAGTGGGGGTGACAGTTAAGGTTAAGAAGTTTTCGACACAAGGGAATAATAATACCTACTCATCGTGTCGGCGCGGCGAGCGGGGCGAAACTAGACTCGCGTCAGTTGAGACATCGACGTCAACAAGAGCGGTTTGAGGACGGTTATTATGCGCTGACGGCGGTTCGTAAATTTCCTCGTAAAGATGCTTTCCATACTCGTCGAGGCGGCTCCTCGTCGTTTTCTTTCACCTACGAGCTTTTATCATTATTATTAGTCATTAAGCTTTACGCTTTGCACGTTACGTCGTAATGACTCTACGTAAGCTCGGTTCGCGTTTCAATAACCCTCGAAAGCACGAAAGATGTTTACAAAAATATCTTGTGTACAAATAACTTGTACGAATATAATCTATCGTAGATGAGCCGATGAAAAATAATCCAAGACAAAATTAACCCCAAATAAAAATACATAACCGAAACAAAAATAACCCGTACAAAAACAATCCAAGACGAAAATAATCCAAGGCAGAAATAATCGTAGAGAAAAAATTGCCTAAAAATTGAACTAAATTGAATTTCTAACGTGATATTTTCGTGTTGGTTATTTTTGTTCGCGTTATTATTTCTGGGGTATTTGGTCTTAGTACCGTAGTTGGGGGAAAATAATTCCCGCGAGTTTTGGCACTTTTTTTTTTCACATTCGTCATCCTCTTCTTCTTCCTCCTGTTTTTGACGGTCGTTTAAACGAGCGAATCCGTTTCTATCTCTTGTTGCAGAGATGTGGCGACTCTTCTCCGCTGTTTACGCTCTCGTCACCGCCGTTTCGTCCTGCCAACAGACCGAGTTTAACTGCGGTAACGGAAAGTGCGTGCCTCTAAACAGAGTCTGCAACGGGCTGGATGATTGCGGAGATAGTTCTGACGAGGTTCGACAGTGCTCACGTAAGTAATGCACAGAGTACAAACATATTCGAACTTGAAGCAAAAACAAGTCAACTAACAAAGTTTAATAAATCGATACTGGAAATGATCGGATTGAATGAAATTCTAAATGACCCTGTGTTAATGGTGAGAGAAAAAAGTTTAAACACTAAATTCCAGCTGTGAGCAACATTTTTTTTTTCTTAATTATTATTAACAACGTCGGAGAAGTCAAATGTTATCAATTGTTTAGCTAAAAATTTTAACGCTTCGTCCGTTTCTATTTAACATTGTTCCTTTTATTTCTTCGTTGTAACCGAATTCCTTAAAAATATTCCGATATTCGCTATACCGTTGCAGTTTAGAAACGACAATAAAGTTTTTGCTTTGGCAAGAAATACTTTATTACTGTAAAAATTCTAGCTCTGACGATTCGGCGAATAATTCATTCGCAAATTAAATCAGCTATTGTACGCATCGGAATTTCACAAGGAGTACAAATTTTTGGTTAAAAATTTTTTAAAGAATAAACCGATCCCTCTGACGTTGTTGTCGTTGTATAATAATAAGATTCTCTTCCAGTTAAAATTCTGCGTTTCAACAAATTTTCGCCTTATTTAACTAGTTCACCTTTTTCCATTGACACTTATTGAAACAATTTTGCCGTCCCAATTGTTCGTCCAACAATATATCCCCACCCGAATCAACCGGCAACATATTCGTAAATTTTAATAATTAACCTTATTTTATATTAGATGCAACCAAACATTGCTTGGATTTGAACAAGCGAATGCGATTAGTGTGTATTAAAAGCTTTGTTTTCGATCACCGAGCATAAACGTGCGGTCGAATCGAACAAACAGGTCGTAATGTTGAACTAGAATAGATTTAAATTCTAAAATAAAAAAAAAATTAAAAATTCATCCTTCGGAATGTAATCGCGATTGGAGAATTTAAAGAAACGAACTATCGACGATTTTTCACAACGTTTTATTTTCAATTCTACACCTCGAATTTCTTCTACATTCGAACCTTGCGTGCAAACCGGCCAACGGCGATGCTGATTCGGGTTGGCGGCTCCAACGCTGAGTCGGACTACTGCGCGTCCAACCGTTACGGTTTGTTCTACTGCGAAGCTTTGCTCGCCCTGATTTATGCCGCATGTTTAATGCATTTACCTTCGCGAATATCTTTGCGCGTGCACGTGTGTGTGTGCGTGTGTGTGTGTGTCTGTGGATTACAACGCGTTACACAACGTTGGAACGAAATCCGGGAACCGTTTTCGGACCTTAACGAACGCTGGATATAAGTTATACGCGAGGGGTAGAAATTTGGAAACATCGGAGAAAGAGAAATGTTTATCTGTCTTTTTCTTTTATTTTCTTACAATGTTTATCCGCACGAAGAAAAAAAAAAAAAACAAAAAAACAATTACCGTTGCATTTATCGCTTTGGAGTCTACGCGCGCTGGTTTTTTTTTTTTTTTTTTTTTTTTTTTTACTGACGTTACTGCGATTTGTGTGTAAACTGTGTAACTTTCACCCGTGGCAAATTGGACCGTCGATCTAATTAACTCGGAACAACCTTCCGCGATTATCTCGAAAACGGTCGAGTGAAAAATCTGAAACTGATAGGACTTGGCGGGCGAATGAATGAATTTTTCTAAAAACAAATACTTGAACTGGGAATAACACGATCGGTCGTTTGGAAAGAAGTAATACGAAGAAAAAAGTATACGTTTGTCGGTAAAACGTTGAAGATCGATTTATTTCCGGTAGAACCGGAAGTTCGAATTAAACCGGACATGGAAATTTTTCATGCTCATCGTTTAATTATAAAATCCTGTAAGTTTCAGATGTTGTCATTTTTTCGGACAGATCGACAAAGTCTTTTCTTTTCCGATTGAAAAAACTGATTTTCCGGCTTGTTACCCTTCACATAATAATAATAATATTTACTTTCTTTACACAGTAAAGTCTAGACGGAAATTAAGTATAAGGGAACAAATATTCTATCCGTCGGTGATGTTGACACAGAGAGTTTAATTAAAATTTGTATTGTCTTAGCAAAAGAAAAAAAAAAAAAACAACGGAAAGATAAATATATATTTAACGTTTCTTGTAAGTTATATTCTGGTAAACGTAAAGAAAATCAATTTTACATACGAATACGTGAAAATTTTGTGCCAGTATATTTTGTATTATTAACGTTGTCATTTTTATTAATTATGCACGTCGGTCTAGCCCGTTATTCGTTAATTTTTTCTTCCTCTTTGTGTAGCCTCCTGATTAATTCATGATATTCAATCTACCCGGCCAACTTGAAACGGGCAGGATACGCTTAAAATATTTGATTATTTATTGAACGCCGAGAGAATCGATGAACTGCTCTGTGTGAGAATTATTTTAGGTCATGGCTAAATCGTGAATTGATTGAGATTAATGCTTTGAAGTTCCTGCATGCAGGGGATTAAAGACGGGGAACTCGGAAAAGTTCGTTACATGCTTCAAGTTCCCCGGGGATTAACGTTTCTATCAATCACGAGGGAAAATCCGGAGCCGGAGATTTTCACACCTTCCACGCTTGATTTCCTTTCCTCTTTTTTCCTCGCCTCTTCTATAATTCATCCATTCGATCATCGCGCGTAGAATCTGATAAGCAGTTTCGACAGTCGGACAAAAGAAAAAAATCAAAAACGGAAAAATCGCAATCAAACTGCGCGCGTATTTTTGGCCTACTAACCAGTCGATACGACGAGTCAATCCGTCCTGCATTATTTTCACAATAATCTCTATAATACACTGTAATTTTACCATCGATTCTAACCCCTGATCAACTGCAATTTTCAATCCGTTTCTCCGATACTTTGTCAACATTGTTCACGCTTGTGCTTCAGCCTCGATGCGGAACAATAAAAGCTCCGTTTTGACCTAGTCAGTCGAACTTTTTCCATTCCACGGAGTAGAAAACAAAATCGACAAAAAGTCTGCTCACTGGAATTATAGGATCACACGTACCTATAAATGGGAGTAAAAAGTTTCCTTGGAAAAGAAGAAAGAAAAAAAAAACCGAGGCGTGAAATTAATTAACATGTTTTAAAATCCTTTCGAATAGTAACAAACATAAAAAAAAAAAAAAAAATATGCGTTTAATTTACCAAATATACGGCGATCAAATGTGGCTAAAGAAATGTTTTGCCGATTCGAATTACTGGATGTTTGATCTCGCTAGATAATCCTAATTTTAAACCTTTTTTCTTTTTCCTTTCTTCTCTTCGATCGAAAATAACATTATACATTGATCGTCGTATTTCGTAGAGTAAAAAAAATCCTCCTTCTTTACGAACGTATCGCAGTTTGAAATATCGTCGTACAAAATTTGAAAAAAAAAAAAAAAAATGCAATTGTACAGGAAAAACAAAAACAAGGGTGAAAAAATGACCGATCTCATCTGCCGCATCTGAATTCGGCGGATGACCGAAAGCTTTTCGCGAGCTTTCCTTATATACGAGTATAGGTGGTTACAAGACAAGCTGTGTACGACGCTTTATGTTCCTCGTTGAGATTTTATCACATCCGGTATATCCTCGGTTGCCTCGATTGTCGCCGAGCAAAACCATTATTCGGGACTCCGTCTGGTTAATTAACTCGTTAATTCGAAGGTATCGCTTCCGTAGTAGGATCTACGTTGTATATACATACATACATATATATATATATATATATATATATATATATATATATATATATATATATATATATATATATATATATATATATATATATATATATATATATATACACATATATACATATGTGTATGCTGCAAGGATACATATGTTATATAGGTGTATGAAGTTCGGTAGTTTCCTGGCAGAGAACAGCTGCCGGCTTCGATGTCCTTCCACTGCAGTTTCCTCTCCTCTCTTCTCCTCTCTCCCTCTCTCTCTCTCTCTCTTCCCATTCTCTTCGATTGTACGGAGTCACTCCGGTTAAGTTTGCTCTTGCTTGTCCCGGAAATTGTCGACCTGGCGACCAGAGATTGCACGGATCGTTTGGTAATGCCACCTTCTTTCCCTCTCATCCCCACTCCCCCCCCCCCCCCCCCCCCCCTCTCACCCTGCAACGTCTCAGAGAGGCTTGCAAATCGTCATCGTCAGGCGTTGCGAATCATTTTTATGCCAAATTTCCCGATCGTATAGTCGTGTTATTGATTTATCTTTCTTTCATTTATTTATTTATTTATTTATTTTTTTCTCTCTCTTTCGACTCACGAATTTAATCGTATTCTTATTATTTAACGAACCTGCCGAAAAAGAATTTGTCGTCACGGTAAATTGGTGGCAATTTAAATCATTCTCATCATCGTCATTATTATTATTGTTATTGTTATTACTACCACCATAATCATCATCATTATTTACTATTACTTTTGTTCTTATTTATTATTACCGAAGATGGAGGAGTTTCATTTTCTATGTCGTGGAAAGAAATATGAATATCGGGAGTGCATTAATGCATCAGATAGGGATCTATCTACGATCCGACTACGAGTCGGATTGCTGAAAAGAGTTGCGAGATCGCATTGTTGTTGTATTTTGTTTTTCTGTTTGTTCCCCTCCTCCTCTTTCTTTCATAACTTTTATAACGATCTATCAACCGTCAGTTTTCCTTCCTTGACGCTTATTCCGAGCCCTAACCCATTTTTTTTCTTTTCCCACTTCCTCTTTCTTTGCTCTCAGCGTTTTACGTCTCTTTTTCCCGTTTTTCCTTTATCTTTTCGCACGAAAAACGAAAAACCGTAGCACCGCTAGTGTAAACACACAGATGATAATATCGATGCAGGGATATCGAAGGGGTGGAACGATTACGTGACCGGAATGAAAAGGGTGGTATTTCTGGCGAGAAGGAAACGAAGAATGCACAGGGAGGCTGAGAGGAAAAAATCATAAACAACAAATTACTGAATAAATAAATCAGGGTCCTGTGAAAATTTAGGATTTGTGTTTCGAGGTTATCGGGGTGAAATTGAGTGTTATCAGTCCCTCAAGAATCGCTCGCCCTTCCCATGGAATATCAATGTCCATTGCACGGATTACATGTTTCCTAATTTGTTTAAATTTTGAACAAAGGAAAAGTATATATAAAATTAAAATTTTTAATAAAAACAAAAAAAAAACGAACAAAGATTAAACACATGTGTGATATCGATGTCGTCGTCTAACAAAGGACGGAAAGAAAGGTATCCAAGATCGATCTCGTCGATTTTATTTCCTTTGTAATATCTCATAGTAGAGTAAAAACTAAGCGAGACGTATTGCTTTTGTTTTTTTTTTCTTTTTTTTTTTTCTTTTTTTTATCTGCCATTGAACACTTTCAGGGGGTGAAACCACCCTCCAAAGTAAAGCAAGTCAAGGGGTGACTTGGTAATTTCACCCGCAAAAACGTAACATTCTTTAACCAACCCAACTGGAAAAGTTTTCTCGTAACGAGATATGAAAAATGTAATTTCCTTAATTGAAAAAAAAAAAAAAAAAACAAATAAATAAGTAAATAAAAACTGGCAAATCACTCCTTGACATTCCTTACTTCGGAGGGTTGATTCACCCCCTCAAAATGTTTAATGGCAGATAAAAGAAAATACGTGTCGCTTAGTCTTTAGTCTCTTGTAACTTATTACGAAAGAAATCAAATCGGAGTGATCGACATGCGATACCACCCTTGTAAGAAGGGAGAGAGTGAGAGAGGGAAAAGAAGAAAACGATACCGAGGTGGAGAGAAATTAAGAGGAAATTGAATAAGGGCTGATGAGTTGGGTGTACTTAAATTAAGCCAGAGTGATCAGGGAGATGGTTTCACCGACACCAAGTATTCCGGCAAATAAATTTCCAACTCACGCAGTCGTATTGTTATATCGATATCACTGTGATTTATCCGCATAAGTATGACACATGCATGCACCTATATATATATATACATATACACACGTAGAGCTGTCACAGGCAGGTTTAGTAACTACCTACGACTTTCCATGAATATGAAATCATATCCCTAATCTTTTAATTGCCTATTTTGCATATTACCGCAATCACACAACCGAGCCTGGGTCTGTAAATTCGTCTATGCGTCCTTATATGTGCATATTATCCGCACAGTTCGACGAGAGAAGAGAGATTACACGCAGCTACCGAGATTATCCGATTAAGGTGGCCGGCTGAACTCTCTATTCCCTGCTGCTTGAATACTCCAAAAACGAAACTAGAGGTGTAATCGAGTAATGCAAAAACGATCGAAACCGACCGAACATCCGATTCGATCGGTCTGGTACATAACTTTTCGAAATACGTGAATAACAAATTTCAACAAAAAAAACAAAAAACAAAAACACGCGTAAGAACGTGTAATAACGTAACGTTTAATTAAAGCTCGTGCACGAGCTTGAAAAGCTTCTACACGGGTGAAGAACTTCTTGCATAATTATCAACCACTTGGTTCAATTTCCTTTTCATAACCAGTTTTGCAGACTACGGTAAAAATGAACTCGATTCTTACAATACGTGTTGGTAATAAATTAAATGAGTAAATTTATCGTCACGATAACGCTTCTGTAAATTATATACGTATAATGTAGATGGGAAAATCAATTCCGTATACCGAGCATCCCGTATAGCAATGTAATATTACAATGTTATTTAATCCGTGCAGTAAATGACGACTTGTTAAAACGTTGTTCGCGATTCAAATTCGCTATAAACGTTGGAATTACACGATTTCACAAATTCACAACGAATACTGTGTATAATGTAAAAATTTGGCCAATGGTAAATCTATTATTATTATCGTCGTTGTTATTATTATTATTATTGTTCAATTCGTTAACTTTGTCGAGGTTATCGACAGTACTGCAGTAGTTATTGTTGTGCTGTACATACCCTAGATATATATACATATATATATATATATATATATACACACACATGTATAATAAAGGTGCCGATTGCAGTGACGGGCCAGTAAGCGGGTGGTTGGGGAGGGGGGATGATTTTTCCGCGGTGAAGCGAGATGAGGAGAGGGAATATGGGACGGGAGAGAGACGGTGGAGTCAGCTCGATAACGGCTGCTCGGTTAAATAATGGCCGCGAATTGGAGCACGAAATCCGAACTGAATTTTAATCCCAAAACACGTGAGGACATTTACCTGTGTGTAGGTAATACGGGGTAGTTTCGTTAAACGTCGGTTGTGCAAAATTCTAAGACGCATCGTGACAGTTGAGGGTGGGTTTTCAAAGGGGTGTAGGAGAAAGGGTGCAGGTTAAGGCGAAGGAAAGGGAAGAGGGTAAAGGGACCGCAATTACGGATTGAACGTGCTCCTGTAGCAAAGCTACCGAAGGATCTTGGACGTCATCTTCTCTCTCTCTCTCTCTCTCTCTCTCTTTGTCTATCTAGTTACTTTACATCTATAATACATTTGTCTATTTTTTCTGTATTACATTAATTTCTTTTTTTTTTATAAGTATTCCTTCCGTGTACTCGTTGCGTATTCCTTGGGAGATCGAAACGTGTCTGGAGTTACGATAAATTCTGTTCTCTCTCTCTCTGTCTGTCTGTCTCTCCTCACCCCAGGATTTCGCTATTATTCATTCTGAATTTATCATCGAGACCGGACGTCATTCGACACATTACGGTTATTTCAATGTGATAATTTATAACTGATCCGTCCTTTGTCGAAATGCGGACAAATATCTTCCCCGGGTTGAATTTTTCATTTACATTAAAATGCGGAAATGACTTAAGCAAGCCTTACGGCTAACTTGTTTTTCTATACGAAACAAAATGCGAGTTCAATTCTATACGTATCATACGGCAATGACCGGTCATGCAGCTGACGTGAGAAAGTGGGAATCCGTTGTCATAAAATTCGTACGGAATCGATATCGCATATTTTGTTTCGGACTGTAAACAAGTTAGACGAAAGGTTAAGTCATTTTTGCGCACCTTACTCCACGTACCTTTTAGTGACGTTTTCGCGAAATATAAAGCCCGGTATATAATATTATATTATAGATACATAGGTAGACGGTTCGAATACAATTCACCCTCCACGCGTCGTTCGCATGCAAAATTGAAAAACTGCATAAATAAACACACAAATATATACATATATACGTGTATGTAGAGACACATGGGACGTGTGTATGTATATATGTACATAAATACATACATGGATCTGCAGCACCATCCGTGAGAAAAATAAGACCGTTGACGATGGATTTCGAGTAGACACAGCGTGCTGGCTTTTCGCCAACTGACCTGCATTTGGGTCAAACTCGCGTCATGCGCACGTTTATGTATCTATGCACGTGAATGCGTACGTCTGTGTGTGTATACACATATATTAGTGTGTTTCAAAATAAAAAAATTTTCCCTGAAATAGTTAGTTTAGGTAGAAACAAAAATTCTCGCGAAAGATGAGCATTGTCGGTTGAGTGGAAGATCGGGCACATTTTTTTAATCGTTTTTTGCCTTTTCATCGAGTTTATGATGGATAATTGTTAGTAAAATTTTTTTTCGTCTTTGCAGCTGCCAGCCGATCAGTTTGTGTCTTAAATAAGATGCTCCTGGAACTCTTTAGTTGATATTCAATAGGGACGTCTAACGGGCTTACTGATTATTATTCAATTAAAATACATGAAAAACATTTTCTCGCTCAGAATTCAATATTTTATTCAATATTTACACATTTCCCCATTACAACGGGACCCTATATACGTGCGATTATCCAACGGCCGAATAGTCTGTCGTACATCAACAATGTAACGCGCATGCGCCGAAATCCGAGAGCATTTGTTTGGATCAGGGTGACCAACCGTCGTGAACTTAACCTCAAAAGTTTTCACAGTTGTCGCTGGGAGTTGTGCCCAATACAGACAGCTGTTAGGATTTTTGAGGTTGCGTAAATCGCGGCGAACTGTTGTCTGAATTTGTGACGGTTGGTCAACCTGGTGGAGGACAACTGCTCTCGGATTTTAGCGCATGCGCGTTAGATTGTACAAAACGACGGGCCGTTAGGCCGTCGGATAATCACGCAGACTATTCGGATATTTTCATACGCGTACGCATATACGCACTAAGCTAAAGGCAAAAGGTATTTCAAATTTCCGGGGAGAAGAAACGACGAAAATATTATGCAGGAGGGGCAAATTGGCGAATATCCGCGTTCTTAGCAGGCATTCCGTACACGTTGACCACACGCTATTTTTCTGCACATTTTATACAGTTTTAACAGTGTTTCTGACAGGCCGATAAAAATTTCCCAAACTAAACTTCTCCGTACCGTGAAAGCTGGCTGTCCGAGCTCAGCCAATTTAACCCTAGAACGGTAACGTTATTATTATCTTTTTTCTTTTTTTTATGAGGTGAAATTTCGTCGAGTGTTGGTCATCGGGAGTATTTTTTGATTCGAAAAGTTTTTTATTTCTTTCTTTTTTTTTTTTTCCGACCTATTTCGTAACTAATTACACGTGTCTGTAATACGAATTTTAACGTTCTACCTTATAACATGCCATTTAAGGTGAAATGTATTTTGTACTTAGTGTCAGATGAAAACTTTTGAAACCTTGAGTAAGAAAGTTGATAATAAAAAACAAGAGAGAAAGAATCACGTGTTTGGAAATGAATTATACACACAATCATGTTCATTTCTATCGAATAATTTTTTTTCTTACTGTTCAGAAAGATACGTTTAAAGGAGGAATATAATGTTTGAAAAAAAAGTAATATTTAAAGACGCGTCAGCTGCGCTGTGAATTCGGTGAAATCCGTCACTCTGAGATGAAAATTGAATTAAATTATACACAGCATTCCAGAGAGATTAAATTAATGAACAAAAATATCGCATGTACGAAACGAGTGGAAAAATTTAGCGTGTTTAATCATACCGTGTAATATATCGTTAGAAGGAGAGGACTGAAAGAACAAGAGACGAGAAAATATAAACGAAAATGATGTATATAACAATAAGGCTTAAAAATCTTCAAATGACCTGGCGCTGAAAAAATGAAGCCAAAAAGCAAAGAAAGAAAGAGAAAAAGAAGAATAAAAAAAAACTGACAAAGCTCCGACTCTTTTTTCCTTCCTTTCTGTCTTTTTCGTGCTTATTTCCGGAAGGCGAGCAGAGCGGAACGACCGCAGTCTGCGGTCTAATTATTTCGAAACATATGGAGATATGATAAAACTCTAATCTGTGTATAATGTAAGTTACACATGTATATGCGAGGCAGCTTGCAGGCGAATCCGTTGTTGAATATGCATGTAAGTTACATACACGTAATGGAGTAAAACAAGAACAAATGAATAGGAGAGAAACGAAATGATTTAAAAAAAAAATAAATAAATAAAAAAAACGAATCTTTGGTGCAAAAATCGAGGGTATTCGATTTGAAAATCGGCGAAGTCTTGTGAGAATTTCGTTTATGCGATGATACATTATAAGCTTCGCGTGTTTTTTTTTTTTTTTCTTACCAATAGCAATTTTGATCTTTGCGCGAATACCGCGCAGAGGTTGCACTGAAAAACATTACGAGTTATCGAATATTTGCATCTATAATCTGACGAATTCTGTAATAATATATGGAAAATTCCATGCGAACCGAAATAACGTCTCACCCTTATTTCTGATTTTGTTTTAATTTTTTTCTACAGTTGTCCCAACTTTGAAACAGTGCCCTGAATTTTCTAGATTTTTTTTTTCAACTCCTCGATTACTTATAAATTTTTGTAGTGATTTTGAAAAGGACCTTTTTTAAAATTCTCAAAAAATTCTCACAAACTGTATTTTCAGCACTTTCGATTTTTTTTTTTTTTTGTCAGTTAAAAAATTGTTGCAACCGTCTGAAAATTCCCAGCAAAATTTCAAAATTTCGATTCATCACTTAGAACATTTCTAGATCGATTCCATTACGTAGCAATTTTTGTTTATTTTTTTGTCACATTCAATTTTTTTTGTGAACTTCATGATGAAATCGGTCTAAAAATATTCTAAGTAATAAATAGAAGTCTTGAAAATTTTCAGACTGTTCAAACAATGTTTTAGTTGATCAAGAGAATTATAAGTGTTGAAAACCAAAAAAAAAATAAAAAACTCCCCATAATTTTAACAACGGTTCTTTTCAAAATCACTCCCAATATTTATAAATTAATCAGCCGAAGAAAAATTCTAAAAAATTACAGGATACTGTTTGAAAATTGAAACAATTGCAGAAAATATTTTGACCAAAATGATAAATGGCGAATTTCAGACGTTGCTCAACTTCGCAAGGAATTCCTTGTGTATAGTTTATTAGTTTTTATAGGCATAACAAGATATTTATTATAAAAAATGCACATATCGTACGGAAATTATTCATTTTCAAATCCGAAGCAACGCGCGTGGTTTAATCTCGCATTGAAATTGGCAGCACGTTTTTCTCCTCAATCGTCCTGAGAGCCCCTGAGAAACGCGTGTTCGGCTTTAATGGCTCCTTAACTTAACTGGCTGAAGCAACTCGTTGAATAATTCTATCGCAGGGCGTGTTGTGTTGCTGCTTTTGATGCCTCCGGAGTTCGGCTGATTGCTTAACGTGAATAAAGTATATCGACAATCCGACCTGTCCCTCGATAAAAAAGAAAAACCAAAAAAAAAAAAATAAATAAATAAATAAGAAAACCTCGGCTTCCCCGAAACCTAAACAGTTTTCCAAATCTCAGAAATATTTGCAACATTTTGAAATCGTTTCTTTATTATTCGTTTGAAATCTCTTATTTCATTGAAAAAAAAATAAAAATAAAAACACATTCAACGAATTTTCAAAACGTAGAAAAATGAATCTCGACTTCATACCCAGACGCGCTGTGTGTATAATTTTATTCGCAGTTGTTTGCAGAATCGAGAATGCATATTTTTCAAAGAGATGAATTTAACAAGATGTACACGCGTGCCGCACGTAGTAATGATCATTACGCACGGCGTGGTTGAAAAATAATCATCGTCAAGCTCGAGTGAAACGCGTCAAAAAAAAAAAAAAAATAAAGAAAAGAAACAAAAATCATTCCGTTGGTTACGTAAAGTTATACAAACTTGCACATGACGCCATGTACATATTTTAACAACTGAGAATGACGATCCTCTAGGCATAAATTTTTTATCTCTCTCTCTCCTTTATAAACCTTTTTTATCTTCACATAACTCCTGTAGACAAGATTAAAAAAAAATAATAATAATAATAATCATAATAACAATAATTAAAACGTAAAATAGAAACAAGATGAAATTAAAAGATACCTGACGTTTCTGCTCAAACTTGTACTTCGTATTATCCGTGTACGTCGGAGATGGAAAGAGTTAAAAAAAAAAATAAATAAATAAATAAATGAAGAAGAAGAAACAGCATGAAAAATGAGGGAAGAGAGCGTGAATTGCATTCAACGCGATCGGAGCTTGTTGAAAACAGTGTACAGCGTCGCGCTTTCCGAGAACGTTTGATATGCACGTTTCCACTTCTGAACTGAAACGGGGGTTGGATATGATGCAGTACCACCCACATGAAAGGCTTCGTCGGGCAGAAAGCACTCGCAGTATTTTATACGCAGACGTATGTATAACGCACTTGAAATTCCCGCATTATGCGAAACCGTCTGGGAATTTTTTCCAATGCGGAATTCATGTTGCAAATTTTACATTATAAATTGGTTATAGGTACGCATAGTAGGTATATGAATTTGCGATATCGTGGAAGTTTGAGTGGATGGTAGACATTTTTTTACACATACTGATCGGTCGTATCTACTCGACGATTTTACAGACAATTGTACTGATTATATTAGCGTCGTTAAATTTAGCAACGTTGTTGAAACGGTTTCGGTATATTTTTCTATGTAATTCTGTCCGTAATTTCGTTAGTTGATTATCCGATTGTTTGAAATTTATTAAATCGTTGTACTAAATCAATTTAGTGACACGGTGGTGTAGCATAATTTTCAAAAAGATAAAAAACAAAAAAAAATTACAAATTTTATACATACCAAGAGAATGATTTAGAGAGAATTTTCATCGCGTTGAAATTACTGTTTCAAGGATGAAACCAATTTTCATTCTCGTTACATAACGATGACAGACGATCAATTACGCAGTAAAGATTTTCTTATCAAGTTTATGTAGAAATATCGATTGTTGTGCCGTAAAGTTCTGCTCGGAAAAAAAAAAAAAAAAAAACAGAGAGAGAGAGAGAAAATGAAAACTGGAATTATATATATATATATATAAAATACGATGATTAAAAAAAAAAAAAAAACCTTTGAATTGGGAATGAGTTTGTAAAGCTTGGGCGAAAAACGCTCGGGAAAAAAAGAACTTTTATCTTACTAACCTGGACTGCGGAACGGGGGATAAACAAGTTTTCAAGTCGGTGAGCACGAGACGTTATATTTATCGATTTCTGTTTTCAGCCTGCAACAAAACTTACTACGGTAACGTGGGTAAAACTTATGAACTGGAACTTCACCGGCCGAAGGAAGACAAGGTGCCCTACATATGCAAACTCGCGTTTAACGCGCCCGGAGGCGATCTCGGCGACATTGTGCAGGTGAATTTTAAAACTTTACACTTTGACGATTTGCTTTGGTTTTCTTTTTCCTTCTTCTTTTTCTACATTTTCGCAAAACTCGGTCCAGGACAGCCTTTTAAGCATTATTCGGCAAAGTATGTAGCCAACGGGGCTTATTTAAATCGTTACAATATGATCTGCGGAATATACCATAAGCCTGTTTTTTCTCCGTGATTTTTTTTTTTTTCCTCATTTGTTTTCTGTTTGTTTTTTGCACGATTGGATCCACCGCGATCAAACCGAACTGTTGTAGATAGCGAAACTCTGCAAACAGATATCCTGGAATTGACGTAAATCCAGGTCGCTTTGGGGGCTCGAAACAAGGGAAATAAAATCGAGGGGGAAAAAAAAGATTCGTACAAAACTAGAAAAAAAAAAGAACCAAAATATACGCATACACACACACACACACACACACACGCGCACTGTAACCTAACAAAAGTAAAATAAAATACCGGTAGTTGAGAGTTGGAAGCGTTCCAGCACAGGTTTTTTTTATTTATTTTTTTTTTTTCGAACCAAAATCAGAATCACTCGCCTCTGCGGTTTACCTCTATGATAGAAAAATCGAGGAAGGGAACGAAGAAAAAACATTCCCTCCCATTCGTTGCGTCGACATTTGTACAATAATGAGATTAACGAACGTTGATAATCCTTTACCGTGTCTCATTATTTTTAGATAAATGGAATATATCTGCAACGCGGACGCAGAAAGGTAGGAAATAGAGGGGAAAAAAAAAATATGATTTCACGAGTCGGCCTTATTATAAAAAACTGCGCGCTTCTCTCGATCCGCTATATTACGTATATAGGTATGTAGATGTACGTGCAGTAGTCTTCAGCCTCTGTTAAAACGCATAAAATACTTGAACGTTGTTTTTCACGTCAGAAACGGTTGAGAAGTTAATCCGTCGCGTTATCACCGTTACGGGCATGTCGGTATATATGTATACGTTATAAAATGTATAACGAATGGAAAAGGGGAAAAATAAAGGAATAGAAAAAAGTAGAGGAGTAAAATAAAAGGAGTGGAAAAAAAAATCGCAAAACTGAACAGTCGTCGTACGGAAAGAAGGGAAATTCTTGCGCTACATTATTTATCCATTTATTTAATACGGTTAACGAATCGATTATATTGTAATTAAATATATTCCGGGAAGGTGAAAGAGTGAGAAAAAAAAAAGAAAAAAAAAAACATGGATTCGGTCGGGAACGAATGCGTGAAACGACGGTAAGATTAAAATTTCTTTCAGCTGACATTCGACAGCTTCACTCTCGGCCGTTTCGTTTCTTTTACGGCCGAGGGTTGCCCCGACGGTTCCCTTCAGATCGCTGAGGCCCAGCGGCCAGACGTCGGAGGTTTATGGTGCGGAACCTCTTGGGGACCGGCCATTTACTACAGCGAAACGTCGAGCGTTTCTCTGACTCTACGTCTCTTGAGGTTAAGCAACGACCAGACCGGGTATAACTTCGACTTCAGGATGGAGTACAAGATGATTAGGAAGTCGGACGCCGTTGTGCGTTACGGAAATCCGTTCGTAGGTGAGTCCTAATTTCGTTGCGTACACCCGTTATGTTATTTATATTCCTGGTCGTCTATGGATGAAAATATAAGCTTTATGTTCAGTTTAATGGGGGGTGAAAAACCGATGAATTTCTTGTGCTTTGGCAGGAATGACCCAGTTGACAACGTCGCCGGTCCCGACGGTTTATCAGACGGTTACCGATTTGGAGAATTCCTCGATGACGGTTTCCGGTCAGACTGGTGAACTTCCGGTCCACACGCTGCAGCCGACTAGGTCAACATCGTCCGAGCAGTACCTCGGGGATTTGATATCCGGTACTTACTGTTCGCGTATATTCAGCGACTGCGACAGGAAGAAGTGCAGACTCCAATCGCCAAACTTCCCCGGATTGTATCCTCGCAATTTGACCTGTTACTACGCGGTGAGTTCGCTCAATCCTCACCTCTCAACCATCACGTCTTCGTGCTTGAAATAATTCCCCCCAATAGTCCCTGCAGGGAAACGTTGTCTTCCTTTATGCGTTTTGACCAGGGCTTTAACCCTGCCATTCCTTTGCCGAAGGGACGTCTGCGGGTTTTCCTTAATTGCGGCTGACCCTAAGGACCGTTTCCTGATCCCGACGCAAACCGAAGTCAAATTGAAACTCGGCTGTGCTTGTTATGATTCGTGGTAGATTTTTAGAAAAGGCTGCTACGATTCTCATCTCTGAGCTGGATTCCTCTGTCGGTGAAAAACGACATGCAAAATTGGTACTACACGTAGCCCAATGGTTCTATTTTTCGCTAGGTACCACTTTTCTCAACTGAAGAAAATGATTGCACGCGTTTTAAATATTGGAATCTATACCATATAGCGTGCGGAAATAATCCCGGAGAAATTTTTATTTCTTCGATCCAATGATACAGAATTTTTGTGCGATAGATTTTATATACTTCTCTCATATATAAGTCGCAATTTACGAATACACGATACGATTTTTACAAACGTTGCGTGATAATCGATTTTCTTTTTTTTTATGAGAATATATGCTATTTTTCGAAAATTCACCATCCGTGTTCAAAATTTTCATTCTGACAAGTCGATATTTAGCTGTTAATATTTTCTTTCCCTCTCGGGATTCTATAAAGTCCTAACCTAACCTAACCTAATCTAGTGTATAGATCAATTACCGTTATGATATAACCCAACCTAACCTATAAAATCCTAACCTCACCTAATCTAGTGTATAGATCAATTACCGTTATAATATAACCTAACCTAATATATAAAATCCTAACCTAACCTAATCTAGTGTATAGATCAATTGCCGTTATGATATAACCCAACCTAACCTATAAAATCCTAACCCTACCTAATCTAGTGTATGGATCAATCACCGCTATAATATAACCTGACCCGAGTCGATTTAACCTAACCTAATTTGACCTGATATATGGAGCAATCATCGTTTTGCAGGAAATCTTTTATTTTCCCCTCCCCAGTTTCCATCGTTCCTTTCGTGCCAAGTTCGCAGGCTCTGATGAATAAAGTTTCGAGGTATATTAAAACTATCGATCTAGCTTCCGGATAGCCCGGAGGTTTCGACTCGCTCCCGCAAGCTCTGGGATAAATCGTAGGTACAGCTTTGTACTTTGAATGCCGTTGGCGTTTGTTCCTGAGCGCCATATTGTTACACCGTAGGTACCCTCGGCCTCTGAAAATCCACTTTGCCCGTATATCTGTATATTATTGTATACAGGATTTAATGGTTCTGGTGCATCGCAGGTCCGTCAGCACGAGGTGCCGCCGGGAAAGCACGCTCTCATTTCCGTTCGGCAGTCGAGAGGACAGCTCGTCGCTGTCAGGGCCAGACCTGCGACTCAGGCCGAACCTCCGCCTCGGGAATTACGACTTTGGCAGGACTGCGACGTCGTTCAGGTGCGAGATAACTATAATGGCTCCGAAACGGTGGGGAGAAAAAATTATGTGAAGGAAAAAATTCAGTCCCTCTGAAAACAAACATCACGAGAAAACGAAATGAAATGAATTAATACAGTTTTATAAAAAAAAAAAAAAATAATTATGCTTAACGGTTGTATTATGAAAAAGAAAAAAAAAAAAATTTGCAGTTCTATTACAATATTTTAATATTCATTATACACGTTGTTGTGGAAAATATTCATTTTTACTTAAAAATTTTTAATTTTCTAGCCGACTCGGACAAAATATAGTATGCTTATAAAATTCCTGTCAATACAACAGCGTGCTTCAAAATTCCTTTTCAACGGTTCTGAGGACGCGTAGATCTCAAGATGAGATGCTGCGTGTCGATTGGATTCAACTCTGAAAAGTGTATGCTAATTCGGAGGAAGAAAAAATGGAAGAAAAAAAATAAAAAATAAAAAATGAAAAATAAAATAAAATCATCACGTTATCTTCCATGTGAATATATTTCGCGTCGGGCCTGAGAGAATAACGTCAAAGATATTCTAGACACGCGTCGAGTCACTGGGCAATTTTATTTTACATTTTTTTCTTACCGTTCTTCTTTAAATTAAATTAGCTCTCTCTCTCTCTCTCTCTCTTTCTCTCTTTCTCTATCTTTATTTCTCATTCCATTTTAACGATTCGCGCTAACGTGTGACAGAAAATATTTCGTAATATCCACAAAACTGTGTACCTACGTGCCGACATCATACCTTTACATCATCAACTCGATGATTTTTCGAAAATATTTTTATAAACAATAAAATAACGAAATACGTAGTCGCACTTTTATTTTGCTCTTTGACGAATACAAAATCTCTTTATTTTGCATCAAGAAGAATCGTATTATAGTGAAAGTTAGGTACGATGTACCCAAATAATAATAATAATATACGAAGACAGCTAAGCCGAAACGTGGTAGGAAAAAAATATTTCCTTCACGACTTCGAGGTCCGATAGAGTTTTTTTAATATTTTTTCCGTGCACACTTTGCAGGATTACGTGACCGTCTATGACGGCTACACAACGCGGGATCCGGTTATACTGAAATTTTGCGGGGGTGGAGAACCGGTACCAGAGGCGATAAGCAGCGGGCCTGAACTCCTCGTCGAATTCACCACCTCGCCTTTTGGTACCTTCCTACACCCGACGCCCGTGCACTCACTCCATGGGTTTCAGCTCGAAGTCCAGGTACATAAGTCTCGCTCCATTTCATACATGTACATCATTGACGAAGCTCTCCTAACGTTGAATATTTATTGGCGTTGAGTCGTATACCGAGAGAAATTTTCAGTTCCGATTACCGCTCAGTCCTCAACTATTTTCATTATTTAACACAATCGAAAAATATTGTTCTAGGTAGAAAATGAAAATCAGTTTTATAGTTGTTACCGGAAAGTCTAGTATACGTTACGTTAATAGTCGCGTGAAAAGTTCTATTGTCTAACAAAAACCGAGTGTTGTGTTCTGTTGTTTTTTTTTTTTTTTTTTTTCTTTCAGTCACACGAAAAACTGAAAAGTGTAATCCCTTTCCATCAAAAGTTCGAACGAATATCGAGAATATACCGGAGCCTCTGGGGTGAATAAAATTTCAATAAACAACTCTTGTGAAGAACAAAAATCTGAATGAAAATTCGGGATATTTTCACCACCCGGTGTAATAATTTCGTTCTTGTTTTTTATTTTTCCGCTGTTATTATTATTGTTATTATTATTATTTTCCTACCCTTCTCTCCGCAAACCTGGCGAGAGATAAAATCGATTGAATTAGCCCCTGGTGCGATGTAGCACAGCGATTTTTGGTATTTGAACTATGTGCTCGATTTCCGAGAGGGGAGTTGAACTCTTCCCGTCGTTCAAAGGGGCCCAAGCTATAGGAAGTCGATGAGTGAAAACCAATTTTAAACAAATCTTGCATAGTATCGGAATTCACACTTGGCCCGATGTGTTTGCGATGCCCTGCGGGCTCCGAAATGTAAGAATCGAGTGGATAGGAAAGTGAAGAAGAACCGCATCTTGGCTAGCTATTTTTGTGCATCAATTATTCCCTCTTTTGGAGCGAAGTTTGATATTTTGAATTTTAATTTTTTGATGGCGAAACTTGAAGCAGGTAAAGATATCAAAACTTTGACGAAATATCAAAGTTTCGGCTGGTTTGAAACCCGACAAGTCAAAGTTCCGCACTTTTAAATTTCGGAACTTCAACCCCCCCCCCCCCCCCCCCCCCTTTATTTCTCACGCAGGTGAAGTTCGTCGACATCAATTCACCGACTTACTCGAGGAACAAGAGGTGCGAATTTTGGCTCCAAGGTAACGGCGGTGGTCTTTTGGCATCCCCGAGACACACGCTTCCTCGGAACAGCACCTGCCTCTACCATCTCCAGGGAATGGGACCGGCTCAGCCGAGTCCAACGCCTCCGAGACCGCTCCCAAAGTTTCCGGAACAGCGTCCTGGGACCGTCTGGAGAAAGCCGGCGCCCCGGATCCCAGAGCCGCAGTTCAGGGTATGGCTTTCGGTGCTCAAATTTCACGTCGGCAGTACGATCAACCCAACGGTGTCGGAAGAGGAGTGCGCTACCACCCTTATGATTTGGGACGGACAGATGCGACCCATGACGGAGTGCAACGACATATTGTGGTGAGTTTTCAGCATTGAAACAATTCCCGGTATCCGTTCGTCGAGTGTGATGTTGATTGGCGGAGAACTTTGAAACTTGCTGTATTCGTAAATTTCGAAGTTGACTTTAAAACTACGAAGTTAAAAAATAATCGAATTGTTGTTTGCATACGAAAGCTTCGTTTGAAATCGTTCCGAAATCGTTAATTCGATTTCAAATTATGATAGCTCGTTCTAATCAGACGATTATTTTCTATAAGTTAATGAAAGGTTCTTTTTTTTTCTTTTTTTTGTGCAGTAGTCAATCGGATGTTGCCGTTTGATGATTATAATTGATATCGATTAGCATGATTGGAAAGGAAGTGTCTCAGTGAATTTGTAGAAATAGTTTTATGAATAAAATTATTTACTGCAGAGTGAAATCTAACGAATTTAGTGAAGTGATTTTAAGCTGTTCTTTATGATTTCAGTATTTTCGTATTTATGAAGAGATTTCGCAGCTTACGAATATAATTATTCGATGAATATGGTATTAAAATCAATGGATAGTATGAATTTTCAGCCAACCAACGGCATTAATATTCTGATTCGTAGGAACGCCAGAATTAGTGCGCAGATGTTCAAATATTTTCCGGACAAATAAAAGCTTTGTTAATGTAGAAAGCAATTGTCAAGAGTTTTAAATTTTACTCAAAGATGTGGAAAATCCAACATTTTTTACTCTTCAATTGCGTTTCACAAAATCCCACTACGCTCTTGATCGTCACGTGCCATATCGGTTTTATTATTTATAATCTTTCAATTAACATGTTGACTCAAAGTTTAGTGTTCTGAAAAGAAACTGAAATTTTGTCCAATTTTATTTTCGTTTCAATTCATGAATTCCTAGACGGATTCTAATTATTTGTTCGCACTACAGCGTGACCTGCACGATGCAACGCTCAGCGACGAATGAGCGACGCGTTTTCCCCACTCCGAGTCGCTTCTCGTTTCCTCTGCGAGTCCGCAGAGTGATGAGAGTGGGGGAAGCACGCGGTTTATTATTCAGCGAGCGTTGCATCGTGCAGGTCACGCCTAAGAGCGAAGCGTCGAAGAAATTCGAATCCTAAAATTGCGGGTAATTTTCGTATCAGCGCTTCTTTGTTTGTACCAAAATATGTGTCTCTAAAAAATGCGTAGAATGAATAGCCAAGGAAGACGGTTACTTTCACTCCGAGACTAATCTTTGTCTTTTCTTTTTCTCTGTTTTCCTCTAGTCTAAGCAGCAGAAACCAGTTGAGTTCCTTCCATATAATAACAAACATTAAATATTATGCCTACCTACACTTATACAACCATAATCAGCTAGCCATATTCACCGCTTACTTCACTCGCATCCACTGCTAATGATTTATTTGCCTAAAATAACAATGCTAGTGATTCGATAGAGTATAAATGTGACAGTTTTTTGAATCGCTTTTCGGCGCACCTCACTCCCTCTACACACGGTCAGCGTAGTAAAATGCAGTCAATAACCCAGCTGTGTGTTCTCTTCTCTTCTGTTCCGTTATCTAAATTTTTTGTCCCCTATCTTCTTTTTTTTTTTCCTTTTGTTCTTTTACCCTCTTCAAAGTCGAGAGTGTATTTTTCTACTGTTCACACAGCGAAAAAGAACGTCAACGCAGCTTCGAGAGGACCGGTGATCCCATTCAAGCAGTTGCCGCTCGTCCAGCTGGAAACACCTCGCTCTTGGCTCGATACTGCAAAGACAGAGTGCCGCGGACTTGCGACCACGCTATTTTCCAAAACACAAGTCGACCCTGTTCACTCGGTGAGAGTTTTATCTCCTCCGGAAGCACGCTGACCATAGAAATGCGGATGATCGAGTCGACGGCTCTCAGGCAAGTCCTTTTTTTATTTTTTTTTGTTGGAAAATCTGGAACCGACACGATCGTGCCTTTTACGCGATTCGTAATCCCAAACATCCAGATACCCGTGAGCAACGTTAAATCAATGCTTGCTTTTCAGGCCAGTGAATTTTCGCGCCTTGTACGAGTTCGTCGATCTGCATCAGGACGGAGATACCTACGGAAAGGGACCTTGTTCGAGGGTGTTTTACAGCCGTAATCGCGATCAATATGCCGACAAAAAATTTCAGGCACCACGTGACATATTTCTGTACGGCAGAGGAGGATCGAAGAATTTAAGGTGGGTTCTGATATAGTTTTCTTTTTACTTTTATTTTCCCCCATTTTTTTTTTTGTCGAGTTGAATTCTTTTCATTTCCGTGCACATTGTGGGAGAAATATTCATACATATCGATGCTTTTTGGAGGTACTTTTTTTTTTTATACCTAGTAAAAAAGAAATGCGAAAGAAAAAAAATGTTGCACCGTATACGGAAAGAATTCTTGGGAGAAAAAAAAATTTATTTCGTTTACTTCGCTGCAGTCGGAATAGGATTTGAATAAGGAGGCTGCGAAAGGTTCGCCTACGAGAAAAGTGAAAGAAAATGTGAAAAATTGTACGCCTACCGAATCCTCGTCCCCATTTTTTTCGTATTATAATTATACAATGTATACACTTACACTTGTGGATAAATTTCGTTTCACGATATATGTTTGGAGGGAAGAGTTTCGGTCTGCATTAGTTGCGTGCGTACACATATATTTATACCATTGTATGTTTACCTACACAATATACATATATTCGTGTACAATATATAGTTGAAGGAAGTTGTGCAAAGTGTATAATTCAAGTTTCGCTTAAACTTGCGCTATTATATACATATATGCATCACCTTTTTACTCCCCTTGATCCCTTGTCACATCAGGAATTTAGGCACTCTGATCCCGATGCTAAAACCGGGGGATTATACGGAGTCGGAAAAACACTTTTCATCCGTCTCGATGTTGCAGTTGCGTCTACCGTTTCGAGGGCGAACATGACGAGGTGGTGAAACTGAGGTTTAACAAACTGGTGAACGGTAACCGATCCTGCCGCAGCGTTTCAAGCACGGACTTTAATCGGCTGCTCTGCGTGGGATCCAACAGCTTTTCCCTCAAGGTACTTTCCTCCCTCTGCGTAATCTATAACCTGTATTTTCCTCGGTGTATCAGTGTGTGTGTATACGAGTATACGTGCTCCGTTTCACTTCACCCCCCCCCCCCCCCCCCCCTCTCCCCCAACCGATTACATATTTTATTCACTCACGTATATATGTTGTATATTACATATGTAGGTACATACCACGTAGAGCGCGCTTCTCATGCGCTCTTTTTGGTCGACAAAACCCGAAACTCAGAGACCCTTAACGGTAATCCGATTATCAGTTAGGAAGAAACTCTCCGTGGCTCGGTTATTATTATACCCGTACAGGGAATTTTGTATGTTCAAATTTATTACAGAGGGAATTAGAAAGAATTTTATTGAGTATAAGAGTCTGGATAAGTTTGTATCGTGACGTAAATACGTCGACGAATCATTCAATTTCTTTCTTTATTTTCTACATTTAACCACCTTTTCCCATAAATATTAACAGGTATATATTAGCGAGTATTCTTGCAGTATTATAAATCAGCTTATGATTGTTTCTGGGTTTTTGTCATTCCTCTGAAACTGCGACGAGAAATCCTCTTACGTCGAATTGTGTTCAGGATTACTTTTTATTTTCGTTCTTTTGTATTATCATCTCACGAGAAAAGGAACTTACGTTTTGATCGGCAGAATTAGGTCGAATTTTTACTCTTTACTGACAATTTTGACTACCTAATTCTACTGCACCCGATGAAAAACAAAAAAAAAAGATTATTTTCCGATCCGATTGAATAATTCTACTCGACCATAAACAGTCCTTAGATAATTTATTCAATTGATCGGATTAAAACTTATGTCTTCCGTCGAGTACGATTTCCTTCGATCGATTAATTATTTGTAATATAACGGGTTCTCGATCGTTTTAAAATCTAAGAAAATTGCTCAAAAATGCAGCGAGGAGAAAAGTGTGCGTTAATTGTTACAACTTAAATGCGAAGAAACGACTGTTCTTGTTTCGCAGAAGATTGACGATAAAAAAAAATAAAATAAAAACAGACAAAAAACAAAACCCACGTAAAAAATCGTCGATCATCTGTACTGTGAATTTCGCAACAAACCTGTACGGGGGATACGAGCAATGGGAATATAACATACAAAAATATTATTCGTCGTTAAATCGACAGTGACAGATGTGCTCGCACCTTGGGTGTATAATTTATCCAAGGTAAGAAGGCTTCTCCGTTCGCGTTTCGGTTCGTCGGGTCGTTTAGCCGAGCATCCGACGCTCGGATCTCAGAGGGTTGAATTCGGGGCGGAGAAATAGCTCTTTGAGTTGTACGGTAACATTTGGATCAGTGGGTTCAACTTTGGGGCAATTAATTATCGTTTATCCGGTTCGCTTGCCTTCCAGATCCTTGCAGTACTTGCGAGGGAATTATCTACTCGTAAAATAGTTGGGACTGTGTCCGGCGAAATAAAAAGAAAAAGAGTTTTAGTCACCGATGAAATACACTGAAATTCGTTTTATTAAAATTCTATGAAATAGTCTTACAAATATCACTGTACTCTGACTATTCACACTATTCCAAATATACCCGTTATTCTCGGTATTTCCACTATTCTTGCTATTTCCAATATTTCAGTTTCTTCCAACTATTCCCACTATTTTCACTATCCTTGCTATTCCCACTACCCTTGCTACCCTAACATTTCCACTATGCCCACTATTACGATTTTCCCGAGTATTCCCACTGTTCCTACTATTCCCAATATGCCCACTATCCCTATCGTTGTCACTATTTTCACTATTCCGACTATTCCCAATATTCTTATTATTCCTACTTTGCTCCTTATCGTTTCCACCAATTCCACTGTTTTCAGCTTATTCTCACTCTGATCACTATAATCTATTCTTACTAATCTCACTATCTGAACTAGTCCCACCATTCCTACTGTCCCTACTATTCACACTATACCCACTATTCTTACCATTCCTACTATTCCCACTGTTACCATTACTTTCACTTAACCTACTATTCTCACTAATCCTACTATTTCCGCTGAACCATCATTACTACTAACATCAGAATTAGCACTCGAGTAGTTTACACACGGGTCAGTGAAATGAAACGAAGCCTTGCAATGGATTCGACTCGTTTTGCATCCGGATATCGAGTGAAAGGACGTTCCCTGTTTCTTTGTCAGGTTTACGACTTCAACTGGTCGAGCGCCCCTCCCATTCAACGCGACTGTCTCTGTTCGAACCGTTCTCTACCAATAAACATCGAATCGACGTCGAGCGTCGTGGAGGTCCATTTTACCGTGCGCAGCATGGACGCCCTCGACGATTACAACAATCTTCACTTCGAGGGGGTTTGGGATTTCGTCAAGGCTGTCCCGTGCCTGAGAAATCAGCGGGTCAAAGGACCAAGCGGGGAAATTAAGTTCTGGTCACCACTGAACGAAGACGAGGAGGTGAGCTGCGTCAATTATGTAAATTTTACAATAACCTTTTCACCGCATAAACATAACCATTTCACAACGTGTAACCGCACTTCCGTAACTCGAACGCCGACCGTCTTTCGGCCCTTGCAGAAAAACTGCGTTAACCATCCGTGGCTGATTGATCCTGGTCCTGATCGGTACCTCTATGTAAAAATGCCCGGGACTATTGTGACAAACGAGACCAACTGCGCAACCAGAAACAGAGTCGTCGTTCACACCGGTGGCGAAATTCACGTTGCTGTTTGCCCCAAGCCTCCACCGGACTTTCGGCATCACGTTGTCGAGGTCTTCAGCGACGGCTGGGCCGTCGGTAGCAACGCCATGATCCTTGCGCCAGGATCGGATCCGGCCAGAAGCATCGCCGTAGAGTTTATCGGGGATGAAATAGACTCCTACACCGTCACTTGGCTCGAATTGTCCAGAAGGTGAGAATGGCTTTTTTTCATTTGTCAGGTCCAAGCTCAGGGGATGGAAGGTGAACGCTATGCTTTGGATGTTTTTCTTTTTTTTTCCCTAATCTTTGCTGGATTGCAGATATTGAAAAATTATCTCCTTCCGCAATTTCGTAGGGGATCACGCTAATCAGGATACGATTTGCAAACTAGCTAGCTACCAAGAAAAAAACGAAGAAGAAGAGAAACAGAAACTCAATTCTTATTTCTATCCAACACGTTTTAAATCCATTTCAATCCTTTACCATATTTAAAAATACATCCGGCATGTTTAACTGTTTTGTTTCTATCCCGAAACACGTCTGGAAAATGAATTTCCATATATTTCTGTCTCAGAACAAGCTTCAGCTACCGAACCGTTATTTGCGTACTCCAAAAAACCGGTTTTGGATATATGGCGGAACCTTTCGCTTCATATATTTTCGAAAAAATATTATTCATGTTTCGCTTGTTTCCTAGGGAGTTTCGCAACTCTTGTTGCACATATTTTTGAAAAGAGGTAATTCATTTTTATTAATTTCCCGGTGGTTTTCGTGGTCAGTGATTACGAATCCGAAGCTGGAAATATTCGTTTCCGAAATGGCGGAACAAATGTGGCAGACCCTCTGTTCGCAAGTGTTTTTTGTGAATAGAAAATGAATTCTATCCATAAATGACGTTACAACGTAGCACCGTGAAACAAAGGATTATTCCGTTTTTTCGGCCATAAAAAAAAAAAAAAAAAATTAAATAAACAAAATGCGAGTTCCTTAGTTTTCTTGGTTTTCAATGTTCTACAACATACACGAGTAGTGCGACGAAATCGGAATTGGTCACCAAACTGATGTTCCTTGCGAGCCTACGCCCAAATCGAGTATGCGGCATCATCGTTTTTTCCCCCCCTCAGACCGAGCGTGACGACACCTGCGGCCGGTCTTCAGAGGCCTCGGGACTGCGAACAAAGGTGTCCGGAATTGGATGCCTGCATAAACGCGTCGCTTTGGTGCGACGGCGTGTCGCACTGTCCGTCAGGCTACGACGAAGCCTTGACGCACTGTTCGATGCTACTGCGTCTGCCGCCGTTGCACCTTGGTCTGGGCCTCTTGTCGTTGGTCTCGATAATCGGTGTTCTGGTGTTCGTGACGTGGCGGATATGTCGTCAGAAGAGGAACCGCTCGATATCCCAGCATCGGCTTAAGAGCATATCATCGGAAACGGCGATAATCGACGGGAAGGAAGTGATTTGCTGACAAAGCGACAGTTCCGTACGCTACGTTGAGGTTGACCGTGTAACGACCGTCTGACGACCGCGTGCGGTATCGTTACTATTGATTATAGCAAGGTTCGCCCCGGATTTTGCGCGAAATTCGTCATCCTTGGGACCAAACTGCTGGATATCATTCGCTCGATGACCATTCGGTCGGAGTTTTTAACAACTCTGTACCATTGTACAGAGCGAATTTCTAACGGCTGCATCGTCCGTCGTCTCCTAAAATTTAACGCGCATGCGCTACAATCCGGGAGCGATTGTTTGCCAGGATGACCAACCGTCATAAATGTAACCTCAAAATTCTTACTATTTTCACCGGCACGCAGTTGTGCTCAACATGAACGGGTGTCGACATTTTTAGGGTTACGTTTATGTCGCGGTTGGTCGCCCTGGCAAACTCTGGCTTGCTAAATGTACCGCCTGCGCATTGAATTTTAGCACATGACGGACCGTGCGGTCGTTAGGAAATCATTCTGTATACCGATGCAGTTATTTGTTCCTTCGGATTAATGACGATCACGATGACAAATGTCATTATGATCATTCGTTGATCATTCTCGCGCCGGTTCCAATGCGAACCCCTCACCGACAGCGTACAGAACTGCGTTTATTCAACGAACTATTATCTTAAGCGTACTTGTAGCGTAATATGTACACACACACACACGCGCGCGCGCACACGCCACACACACACACACACATGCTCGCTCTCACACACACACACACACATACAGATACGAATAAACGAAAATCGGATAGGATGGAAATTTAAAAATTGGTGGAGATTTTTATTCGGAAAAATGAACAGCAGACGGAATAGGATGAAAAATTGTTAGTTCGTTTCACTTAATTACATCTGCATGCAAGGCAATTAATCTTGGCCACGCGGTATTTTAACCTTCTGTATTTTTTACGATTAATTAGTGTATGACGTGAAGTTTCAATAGGAAATACACGTAATATTATAGCGAAGAATCCGCAATCCTGATCAAATCGAGGTAGATTTTTTTTTATTTTTCCCGAGAGAAAGACAAGATCGAAGAATATCGAGAAAATAATACAAATCCGCGATCGATCTAGAGGCATTTTTTTTTTTTTTTTCTAATTATTTTTCCGCATTTTCTCTTTCACTAAGTTTCTTCTTTTCGGTTATTCTGAAGATCGCGATTTTTCGGCATATATACAATAATCATATACGGAAAGGATCAACTTCACGGTGATTGAATTAATAAATAAGTATGCAACGTGTAATAAAGGGAAAAATCTAGCACTGGGGGATCTCGTTATAAAACTGTAAATTTCATTGTACATTATAATTATAGAAACGTTGTTTCCGATATAGGTACATATAAAATATTTATACACATGTATAAATATAAATCTATATAAGTAAACCAGTGGGATGAATAGCAACGATTGCTGATCGATATATATATATATATATATATATATATATATATATATATATATATATATATATATATATATATGAAGCGATTATTGAATTAATTTATAGGTAATACACTATATGACCAAGTCGCGATACTATGTGTATATACATATAAATGAAAAAAAAAAAAAAAAAAAACACACCCACGGAATAGCATATATATGTATATTGTATACAATATCCATGCATACGTATCGTTCTAGAAAGAAGAAAAAAAAAACGACAAAAAAAAAAACAAAAATTTGATGCAACTATATAACGAATATAACGATGCAGATTATTAGGTGAAATATCGAAGGAAATCGGTATAGATATATACATATAAATAATTACCTATATAGTAGTGTAAGTAGCCTGAAATTATGTGATATATAATACTGTTTTCCCTCGGAGCAGAGCTTCGATTTACGTTGTTGACGCCGAGGTGTGAAAACGTATGGCGTGAGAATGATATTAGATGCACATGCCGGTGCTGCAACCGCGTCTCCTTAACTCATCTTATAATTACATCCTGTTCATGTATCAATACGTATACCTATTACTCATTCTATACAGATACCTGTAAATATTTCATTTAATCTAAAATTTATTATTATTCACGCGCTTTCACTTGCAATGATCTTGCTCGATTGAAAATAACTTCATGTAATGCCATTCGACAGTGAATAATGGGAAGAAAAATTTATCAAAAACTGCAATACTGAATCTTCACTCTCAGCGTAATTAATAGAAAATTTTTTTGCCATCGATTCGTGGCAAAAATTCATCATCAAACGGTGATTTTTTTTTTTTTTTATTTGTTATATATTAAGTAGTGAAAAAAAATAAATAAAATACCGCAAATAAACTGCTGTGTAAAGGTTTTGCATGTGGAAGGAAAGTTGTTGAGAGCTGCGTAATAACTACTACATGATAAGATAGTAAAGATATTACAATAATATACGTATGATAATTTACATAAATTTGAAGAACGGTTCGTTGAAGATTAAAGCATTTCGAACAGCTAGCCGGAAGCACACCGCCATTATTCAACATCGGTCACACATTGCGTACACAATAACAATAGTAATAAATAATAATGATTTGAAAGATAGAAGAAACATTATCATAAATTATATTACGACAATTATTATCACAATTATACGTCGTAGTTATCCCGTGTTTTTTATATAAAAGGAAGACAATCGTTAATATACCCGAGTGAGGTTTCTATTCGAATTGTGTGTAGCGTGATTAAATTTATAAGATTGTTGACGAGATTTTTAAACCCGTACTGGAATAGCAGATATCATTACGTCGCGAATTGTTTTCAAGACTGTCGTAATTTCAGGATTTAATTTCTCATTTTTCGTCAATTGGCAATCCCAGATAGAAATTTTCACGTCGCATTTTATATCAATAGCTGGTATTAATTTTTTAAACTTCTTAGTTGCTTTCTTATCTCCTAAATTCAATGATTCGTCTACGAAGCTAAGAGAAAACAAAATCCCAGACATAAATAACTGTATTCAATTTTTCATTTACATAAAAATTACCTACGCGCGCAACGACGTATTTTATTAACGGTGAGTCGGTCGTTATACATAGAAGAGAATATGAGACAATACGTAATAGATATTTTTTTATAACAATAAATGAAAATATACGAAGTTACATCCCATCGTTGTCCCATATTCCCTTATTCGTTTTCCGATATGATAATTCTTACGCAATTATCGTATTCGATGCCTGTGGTATAATTCGCCGCGTGACGAAAACAGGATTTTCTATTTATATGTATATATTTCTTTCCTTTTTCAACGACTGACACGCTGTATTACGCATAGATATATTTAATATGTGTTCCACCTGATTCCATGTAGGTATATAACGCAGCAATATTATATCAAATATATCGTTGAAAAAAGTAGATGAGCTGTAAAAAATCGTAATAATAAATTATGCACAATTCGCGCAGTGCGCTACTCGATGAAATTTTGTGAAAATTTATGATGATTATAATAATCTAATGAAAATAGAGAAATTCACCCGCGTCTTATTATATACCGTACGGGTTATAGATTAAATTAATATAATTATTCTTCGAAAAACGTGTTAGCGAATTGACTTTTAGAGGAATTTGAGAAAAGAAATTAAATAAAATAAAATACAAAAAAATTCAATGTAAAGACGAACCGCATTAATCATTGTTGTTCAGGATGTGAATATACGTGTAATATGTATGATACGCAAATTGAGACAAAATTTTATCGATGCTTTCCGATATACTGCCAATCTCAGCGTAAGTTTTTTCAACTAACTTCGTATAAAATTGTACTGATAAAAAAAAATTTGCAAAAAAAAAAAAAAATAAATATAAAAATGAAGGAGCAAGGAAGACAGGTAAAGGATTGCGACAAGCATTGTATTATTAAATAAATATTTCGGATATTTACGCTAAGACACTAGCGTTCCGAATTTTAGTTATCGACTCTTCACACATAACAAATATGTGGAACGTTAAGTCCGGTTAATTATCTTGACTGTAAATATGTAATTAAATTCATTTGTGAGAACTTCAAACATAGCGAAAAATGATATAACTCAACAATATGTTGATATACGTAGAAAACTAGCGAGTGTAACGATCATATAAATAATAAAATGTATGATGTATATATATTAGGGTGGGCCAAAAAAATCGACTATTTTTTTTTTTTTTTCACTTTATACTCCGAAAACTTGATTGGTAGAGACCTCAGAAACATTCTCTCCAAGTATGAGCTCTCAATTTTAATAGGAAGGTCCTCCGCCTCGCAGTTTTCTATTTTTTTTTCTTATGGCGAGGAAGAAAAATACATATCTAATACAATTTTTTTTGTATACCTCACTGTTCAGAAGTTATTGAAGGTTAAAGTTTGATCATTTTAAGGTACGTGCCTTTTTTTCTTTATGAATTTTATAACTCTTCAACAAGAAGTCATTATAATACGCGCAACTCGTGGTTGTGTCGGAAATTTACTGCTCTACAATAATGGTCTCTTATAACAGTTTTTTGTTGATAATTCAAACAATTCCAATTTAATTCATAAGTTTCGGGAAAATTTGTACAAATTTTCAAAATGATCAAACTTTAACCTTCAATAACTTCTGAACAGTGAGGTATACAAAAAAATTGTATTAGATATGTATTTTTCTTCCTCACCATAAGAAAAAAATAGAAAACTGCGAGGCGGAGGACCTTCCTATTAAAATTAAGAGCTCATACTTGGAGAGAATTTTTTTGAGGTCTTTACCAACCAAGTTTTCGGAGTATAAAGTGAAAAAAAAAATAGTAGATTTTTTTGGCCCACCCTAATATATATATATATAATATATATATACGTATACATATATATATATACACATATATATATAAACCATATCTATCGACGCGTTAAGGTTTTGATGCTAGAAAAAAAAGGTAAGAAGTGAAAAAAGAAAAAAAAAAAAATAAAACTAGGAGAGAAATTGAATTTTTAAAGATATGGATCACGAGGTGATATGAATAGTCTTTTATTAGGTGATTATTATACGTTTTCCATGTACAATTTTACGAGTCAGAGGCGGTCAGAATTGTTGAATATTGTAAATCAATAAGGTGACATATAATACATGATAAGTTTTAAAATCAATTCTATATTAAACGGTATGTGCGAGTTTAAAAAAAGTTACTTATATAGTTATATATATATATATATAAAATATATACACGCTGATCATTATAATAGTTCTTAACAAATATAGCAATCAATCATTTAGTCCTTCGATCACTGAAATAGTAGGTGTAGTAATTATTATTATTATTTGCAAATGAAAAAGCAGCATCCCTTCAATTAAATATTCGTCGACCAATACCGTCGTAACAGCCGGGCTCCTTTCGCGTATTTCCTTTAACTTCCATGGCAAAAGTAGACACTTGAGATATTGCTTTCATAGAAAATTTTCGCGCACGGAGCACATCGTGATGAATAATGAAAATCTTTACCTGGATCGCGGCCCGCAATGTGAGAGGTCAGGAGATACTGACAATAAAAAGAAAAAAAAAAAACTTATAGCGACAGACAGACAGACAGACATACACATATGATAATGTAGAAGTTACTATAATTATATAATATATTATACAGAAGCGCACACACGCCAATAATATTTGCAACTATGATTGAATGATTACTTTAGTTTAATGATAATAGTAATTGTTATTATAGCGCGTAACAGTCACTATACGCGGCGACGATTGTAAAATGATAATGTGTATTTGAAATGAATAATAATGATAATGATAATAATAACAATAATAGTAACCGCAATGATCTTATAACTGTAATGATAACAAGACCGATAATAATCAATTATTATCATTAGACGTATATGTTCATACGCGTAACAGCCACTAGCCAACACACATGCTCACACTATACGCATAGTTACTACATAATATTATGCCATATATTACTGATGATTCCAAAAAAATATCAAGTACTCAACATTTTTAATAAATTATTTTGAAGGTTGGTTGTCAAACTTTTTATTCAGCGACTCCTCAGCTGATCTGCAAAGAGAAGAACAGAATTATGTCAAAGTAAAATATACCCGAATAAATTGTACGAAAATTAATTAGAACGTTACTAACAGTGAGTTTAATTTGTGATCAAATTTTTACGAAGTTTTTTTTTAAGAATGTTTTAAAAAGAATTCACTTTTAGGAGAGAGTGAATTCTGTGCAATAAATTGAATTACGCACCGTGCTCATTTCGAAAAACATACAAATATACAAATGCGAATGTAAGGTAGTCTGTTTTCAAGCGCATCTTTATCTCGCGGATCGAATTTAAATGATATTTTGCTTGAAATTTACCTTATACAGCTCGTTTAGTGCATTCAACAGGTACAAAGTTTCCGAAATCTTAAATCTCGTCCCCATGTCACGTGAAAAACGCGAATAACAGCGTGGCAGAAATTCGAAAATTGCCAACGCGTTTTCGGGCGAATTTTAAATGCCCGATTAGTGCTGCCATTTATCGGCAAGAACTAGAACTAATCGCCAAGTTTCGGTCCGCCTGGCGAAATGTCGTCTGCTATTTCCGTCTGCTAGATCAAACTGTGCTGCGGTGTCTGTCAGTGAGGCGACTGTCAGAGTGCAGCTGATCGTACCGAAAATGCGATAATAACTGGGAAAAAATCCATCTCTGTGTGCGGTCTAAACAATGCGCGATAAGAGAAGTACGGTCCGTCTTTCACCCAGAAAACTGTTTCGTTATTACCGATTTAAGACGGTGAAAAAGATTGAAAACTAACCTTCAACAAGAGGAAACTGTGAGGTTAGAAACATATGGAAAATGCATCGCATCGCATCGCAGCTGCTGATCATCCCTTTATTTATCATTGGGACGGGTCAAGCAGTGAGGAACTATGCCCGAGCGGACCTTCTGACACTCCGCGAAGAGGTGCGGACCATGTTTAATCACGCGTACTCGAGCTACTTGACGTACGCTTATCCTTACGACGAGCTTCGCTCGCTTAGCTGCGACGGATTCGACACGTGGGGCAGCTACTCACTGACGCTGATAGACGCGCTCGACACGCTGGTCGTTATGGGAAACTACACGGAGTTCAAGAGGGTCGTAGATATTTTGAGCTCTCGCTCGGACTTCGAGGAAAACATAAACGTCTCCGTATTCGAGACAAACATCAGGGTCGTCGGCGGTCTTCTCAGCGCTCACCTTCTCTCTCACAAGGCTGGACTCGACCTCGACGACGAATGGCCGTGCAAGGGTCCGCTGCTTCGTCTTGCCGAAGACGTGGCGAAGCGTATTATTCCTGCCTTTGATACCCCGACTGGAATGCCATATGGCACTGTAAACCTGAAGCACGGTGTTCCCGACGGAGAAACTAGCATCACCTGCACCGCCGGTATCGGCACCTTCATCCTTGAGTTTGGAACGCTATCGAGACTGACTGGGAATCCTCTCTACGAGGAGGTCGCCCTCAACGCTATGAAGGCCCTGCATCATCACAGGTCTGTATTTTTTTAATTCATGGGTTATTTTTTTTGAAACGGTTCAACGAGTACGGGGGTAATACTAGTTTTATGAATTATCGACCGAATTACTGATCACGCTTGTATAAAACAGAACTTTTTCGTATCCAGCAACGTCGATAACGTACATTCGTCATTTTTAATCGAAACGTTGAGACGTTGTGCGAAGAAGTTAAGCAACGGAAAAATGAATTTCAGTCCAATATACGTGTAAACCCAAAAGTCTCTCACCGCATCCCAAATGCTATAGTTTAAATCGTTTCAAGATTGTTTCAAGGAAAACTCTCTTTTCTTTGCAGATCAAAGATCGGGCTCCTCGGAAACCACATCGACGTGTTGACGGGGCATTGGACGGCTCAGGACTCGGGAATTGGGGCTGGAATCGACTCATACTTTGAGTATTTGGCGAAAGGCGCGCTGCTCCTTCAGGATCCGTTACTCGTCGCAATGTTCAACGACCACAAAGCGGCGATTGAGAAGTACATGAAAAAGGAGGACTGGCATTTATGGGTCTCAATGTCAAAGGGCCAGGTCACTCTGCCTGTTTTTCAGTCCCTAGAGGCCTACTGGCCCGGCGTTTTGAGCTTCTTTGGCGACATAAGCAGCGCCATGAAATCTCTCCACAACTACCATCAGGTGTGGAAGCAGTTTGGATTCACGCCAGAGTTTTACAACATACCGCAGGCTGACGCTGGGGCAAATCGCGAGGGCTATCCTCTGAGGCCGGAGCTGATCGAGTCCGTGATGTATCTCTACAGGGCAACGAAAGATCCGTACTTAATCGAGGTCGGGGTGGATATTCTCAGGAGTTTACAGCACAGCGCTAAAACGAGCTGCGGATACGCCACCATAAACGATGTCAGGGATCACAGAAAGGCGGACAGAATGGAGTCGTTCTTTCTTGCCGAGACGACAAAGTATCTTTACCTGCTTTTCGACCCTGATAATTTCATCCACAATGACGGACAACGAGGTACCGTCATCAAGACCAAATCTGGTCAATGCGTAATTGACGCCGGTGGCTACGTCTTCAACACGGAGGCGCATCCGATCGATCCCGGATCTCTTCACTGCTGCAAAAAGATCGAGGGTATTTTTCCTAGCAAGAAATCGATGCTGAAGAAGTTCGTCGTGGCCAATAACGAGGGGAGAATAGAGCCCGAGAAAGGATCGGGGGATGCCGAAAACGATCCCGTCGAAGTGATCAAGCTCTCGCAGATCAAACTTGACCCGGAAGAGCCGCCTTCGATAAAGACTGAAGAAATCGAAGCTGAGGAAGCGGACAACGAGGCCTTACCCGAGGCAAAAAATTATAGCCAAAATATATCCAGATCTGAATTGCCCAAAATCGAAGTCGTCGCTCCGCCAAACACCATATACAGAGCTGACGACAGCGATGCGATAGACATTTTCGAAGCACCCGCCGGCGTAAATGGAGAGTATCCATCGATGGCGGGAGAGGAAAACAATACGCAAACCTCTTACGATAAGCCGAAATTCTCAAAGAGAAGCAAAGTCGAGCCGGATGTAATGTTGGAGAATATTAGAAACAGTAATATGTATCCTATCAATGACTCAATGCGATTTGACTACCAACTATTGTCGTGCCAGTCTCAACCGTTTCTCCAACGTATATCGATTATCGGTGAATTCTTTTGATTCGGTATGTAATACGAATATTCGCGTACTGTAATATATATATATATATATATATATATATATTGTCGATAGCTATTTAAAAATAATAGCGGGGTAGGAATATCAAATTTTTCATGGTTTTCAACGAAAGAAATAGGCGTGTAGATGTTTAAATTCTTATATTTATGTGTGTATATATATATAATATGTGTATATATATTATATACATACATAATATGTTTATATATGTTTAAAGTCACACATACATATAATATAAGTATTGTACAAACAAATGCATATTTTATAATAACAAAATATAAATCCACTTACGTATTAATATTGTACACATATCTCTCGCATTCGCACGTAATATTAAAATTAGCCGTCGGTAAGATTGAGGAAAAAAAAAATTGAAAAAAAAAACGTGTATTGCCACAATAACTCGTATTCTTTGAATACAAAAATTACATCTATAAGTGTAGTTTTTGTTCATGTTAATAATATGGTATTTAGTATATAGTATGATTTTTTTCGTCCAGACCTCATATTTACATAAAAAATATATAGATAAAAAATATGCGGTTTGTGCAAACATGAAGCTACAAATTTCGGTAACCATGTTTCTGATGTACATGAGTTTTAAATGAAAAAAAAACCCTTCGCGTAATGGATATGTTCAGTTCTCGGTTTATTCAATCTTGAAATTCCAAGATTTCTACTTTCCTAGTTTTCCCGTTATGAATTTATCAAATTGGTAAAAGATAGAAGAAAGAAAATCAATGGCCTAATCTATTACAAACATATCTATTATTATAATAGATACGTATTCGCCAAGAGAAGAAAAAAAAAATAAATTAAAAAAAAAAATGATAATGAAAATACCAATAGAAATTAAAAAGACGTGCCAAAGTAATGATTGTCGCGTGCAATCATTACTCCGGGACTTGAATTGTATTCACTCATAGTTTACTGATCAAATTTGTAAAACGAAAATATGAGGTATCTCATTTATCCGAATTTAAACATATCTTTTCATCTTATGCTTCCATATTATTTCTTGAAGCCTATACAATGCATGATCCTATTCATTGTCGCGATAAATGAATGTTTTTTTTTATATAAAATAGAGGGCAAAGAAAAAATATACAATATAAAAGAAGCGAAAAATTTGATAAACTTCTAGCGAATACAATGATCCTCGTAAAAAATAAATACAATTTATCGTCCTAATGAAAATGTACGTATAATATATGTAAAAGAATCTACATGATGTTGAACGGATATACTTTTACAATAATTGTTCGTTGTTGAGCATGTTTTTCACCTAGTTGCGTCATAATTGTTTTTACACAACTTATAATTTAAAAAAAAAAAAAAAACTTACATAACATTTAACGTTCAAAGTCACTGGCCTTCACTGTCACTGTCGCTTTTGTCTGTAAGAGAAACTCCATATTAGTAGAACAGTTTCTTATTGCACGTATATGAATATAATTCATAAATCATATACCTGCATTGCTCAACATTTGAATTTTAGATTCTTGCTGTATACTTAAATTTTAACATCAACTTGTTTAAACCATATTATTATGTACCTTTCTTTCCCGGGTAGGCATGTCTTTTCAGTCTGTCGTACAAATCATCCTTGGTACCATATATACTTGCGTTGGATCTTGCAAGACTGTTCATTTTACCGCCGTTGTGCAGACTCTCTGAAAATTTGACGTCCAAAAAAAAAGGGGGGGCGGGGTAAGTTGATTTCATGTTGATCTATCATGAACATATATCATCAATAAGTCAATCGTCATACCCTTCATGTAAGTTTCGTTGTAGAAATTCGGCATCTCCCAGCCATCTTCTTCATCGTCGTAATAATGAGCATAAGTGCTGTGATGAGAAGGAGCGATTGATTCGGCGTACGGAGTCGGTGCACCGTAGTAGAAGTTCACTTGAGAACCATTCTGGTCCGTTGCAGGCGTCAGCATCTTCTTTGGTTCCTTCTTGCGTGACGACCTGCAAGGAGAAACATTACCGAAAAGATAATTTTGAGGTATGTTGAATTCCATCAACCGGTATAATACAATTCCCATGTCGATTGATTTCACTCTAGTCTCTCACCTTACGCAGATCATCCATACTAGGAGTACGACGATGATGATCAGTATAACTCCACCGGCGATTCCTCCGGCGATGTAGAAGAATTCTGACTTCTCCGTGCAATGTTTACCAGTGAAGCTTCCGATACATCTGCACGATGGCTGGCCTCTGCTGTCCTTGACGCAGGTTCCCTCGTTGTCGCAGTATCCCTTACAGACATCGGTACACTCTTCACCGGTACCGTTGTACCCAGGCTTGCACTCGCACTTGAAGTCGCTGGTTTCCGACATCAGGAGACAGTAGGCATTCGCATCGCAGTGCATCTCTTCGCCGTTTATTTCGCAAGGGTTGGTACACTCGTCCTTGCTCGTCTAAAAAGTAGACATAACGTAATCAATCAATTTGTCAACTTGATATACACATACCCAAAAACTATCCCATCATCGCATCATCATCTCTTAACATATAGTACTACTTACAGCACCCGGACCCTTGGTGCTGGTATTTGGTGGACAGGGGATGCAGGAAGTCTGCTGCGTCTCCGACTGGTAAGTGGCCTTCTTGCACTGAATGCACTCGTTCAGGGTTCCGTTCAGATACGTTCCGGGGATGCAGACCGGCAGCGAGCACTCCTCGATGGTCGCCGATCCCATGCTGGGAGTCGTCCTTCCGAGGGGGCAAGCCTGGCAGGCAGCTTGGACTCCCTGCATTCTGTAGGTTCCCCGAGGACATGGTTCGCACTTTCCTTCGACGGCCAACTGCTGACCGGATCCGCACTCGTCGCGGCACTCTTCTCTGGACACGGCAACGGCGGTTCGCGTTGTCTTGCCAAGTCCGCAGAGCTGGCAGGAGAAGCTTCCCTCGTTCGGTTGGAAGAACCCGTGACCGCAGTTGCGACAGAGACCATCGCCATCGTCGTAGTACTTTCCGGCTGGACATCGCTCCTTGCAGTCGGCCGCACTTCGAGCGCCGGGTCCAATCGTCACACTGGATCTTCCAGCGATCACTGGGCATGAACTGCACCGCAGTTGGCCTGCTTCACTCTGGTACGTTCCGATTGGACAGTGCTTGCAGGACTTCGTCGTCTCGTCGTAGAAGGTTCCAACAGCACATGGTACTGGAAAAGCCCAAAGTACGTGTTATCTTTTTATTATCTATCCTGGGAAAGGGGAACGGAAGATCGAGCAGGTACTCACCACAGTCAGGTGCCATTACTACTTGTCCGATCGGACAGGCGTAGTCGGATTCAAGTATCAAAGATGCTGGATCAGGCACAGTGTTCGGAAGGATGTCGTGAACATCGAACTGATCTTCCTCCAATATCAATTTTTCCAGGAGATTTTGGACGTTCGCTCGTTCGTTCGAATTCGTGTTTTGCACTGGATCGCTGGAATGGTTCAAAAGGTGTTGGACAATTTTTTTTTTTTGCGATCAATGCATTACTGAACATCTCAGCGGTTTGTTGTTGCAATATATTTACAAGTATTTACAGTGATGGCATCGTCCGTGAAAACGCGGAAATGCATTTTCTAAATATTTGGATTATATCAAATAATATACAGATGCATAACATACTCTGTTCTATAACATGGTTCTAAAATTCTAATACTGAAATTAAAATGTCATCCGCGAATAAATGGCATATGGTATCGCATCTGTATATTGTATCGATTGCTATTGCAGACATCAATTAAGTAAAGTCAGTTGTAGGGTCAGGAGTTAAATAACATATCAATGCATTATTCTAGTAATAATTAGTTGCTGCTCATGCATCCCACCGGTACCTGAAAGTTAACGTAAAACATGCATTTTAACGCTATATATATATAATATGCTACCCATTGCCGAAATTTTAATCGAATATGACGAATGACTGTGGGTATTAAAAATGGGCGGATATTAGAAATTATTATTGGCATTAAGAGTGTTCAATTGTAAAATAATATTATTGTTATCGATGTAATGCATGAAGTTGAATGTTTGGTGGCTGTGCTGAGATTTGCGAGAAATTCTTACTTTATTGCTGGGAACGAAATCTCCACTTCGTATGTATCGCTTCCTTGGCGCGCTTGTCTCGTTCTACATTATAAAATGAGTAATTTGGTCATGCTTGTTTTTTCATTACAATACAGTATAGGTTTAAAACCACTGTAGAAGACTACGATATTTTGCGTGAAGAATATAGCTATAGCGATAGACAAAAAGGGTACGAATGTCCAACAGTACAAGTAACAAGGTAATTATTAAAATAAATAATTAGAGAAAGTTTCAATCAAAATGTGACATAATCAACTGTAAGGTATTGCAGAGATATTTAAATTTGTCTTTATAATCGTTATAAATTTCTGAATACTCACGTTTCAGCAGGTACGGCAGCTGAAATGATGTAAGTGCCGCCATCGTCATCGTTCGCATCCCTGGTGCTGCGTACTCGGTGATCGCATTGAACATCGATGCTCAAATTCTTGCACTCTCGAGTTCCTGAAAAATGTTCATATTTTTATGTAATTGTGTAATACTAATCGCAATATCTTATTATTACAGATAAACGGGGCAATATCAATACCTTCGAAAGCGTAAGAACAGAAGTTCCAATCCCTGTTCAAGGAGTTTACGGCGTTCCGGACCTTCTGCTTGAGAACACCTTGACCAGCTTCGTTGCAGAGAACAGAGGTAGGGAAGTTCATCTTTATCCTGAATACTCGTTGAGCCGGAGTGGCACCTAATGCAGAGATAAAAAAGAAGTTATTAACGCGTTTAGTGCGCAAGCAAAATAGTAATATCAACAGTAAATGATCAAATTTTACTCACTTGTACACGCTGGATAGATCAGCGGCAGTGTTGGGTTATTCGTTGGTCGCCAAAATCCTTCGGCTCCGCAAGTATAGAAGGAAGGAACTTCCTGCGAGAACCTAAGGCCAGCGTTACAGAATATTTCGCATACCTTGAACTGACCACCAGATCCCCAATCTTTGCACTGTTGGCTTCCGCCTACAGGGTCATCTAACTCTGGGCAAAATTCAGCTGGAAATCACAGAGCAATAATTTGGTTAAGTATACTTGTTACCTCACACTAGATGAAAAATATTCGCAAACGATGTCTTGTAACACTCACACAAAACGTAGACCTTGAAATTACACGTGGCGGAGTTTGCTGCCTGGTCGTAAGCAATGTAACTAATCTCATAGGTTCCCCAGAGGAGGGTTTGACCTGATCTGTGACCACTCTTCTCCTGGATCTTTGTAACTCCAACATTGTCGCTGAAGTGCGGCTCATCCCATGTGACTATCGCCGATCCGTTCTTGGCGATAACCCACAGGTCACCAGGGCAATGTTCAACCTTTGGAGGAACCTTGTCCACCTCAAGCTGCTTGCATTTGTTACCGCTGTATCCGTTCGGACACACTCTCTGTCCGCAGTGAGACGGAACCACCCTTTCTACGCCGCCGACGATCTCGTCGTATCCAGCCCACGTCAGGATTAGATCCTGGTACAGGACGGGCTCTGTGCGACAATCGCGTACCTGTTTCTGGATTTCGTTCGTAACGTGAAGAGCGCGGCCCCAGACCTGCACCTTGGTCAAGTGACCCTGGAAGCCGGATTCCGTGTAACCTTTGGTGTTCTCGGTCAAGGGTTTTCCAAGCACCGTCCAACCGCTGCAGGGGAGAACAATTGTTCAAGTACAAAAATTAATGGACTGCATGTGTTTCAAGGTGAATACCACTAGTATTGTTCACTACTTACTAAGGTGGAAGAACTCTGCCGCTTGCATAGCCTTCTGTTTTACTTGCGATCAATCCTTCTGTGATCAAGATAAGTTCACCACCGTTATCGCCGTTCCATACAATCGCAACGTGATGCCACTGTCCGTCATTTATCGTTGCGTACTCTTTGAATGAAAGGTATACATCCTGGAGATCTGGGAACAGTGACACCTGGACACCGTTACTGTGCGCCTGGACCATTGGTCGACGATTCATTGGAACGTGTGGAGAGCTGAAGTAGAAATTAAGACAGTGATGATCTGGGTCCCACCAGTTGCGAGTCTTTTAGGTAAGTGGTTGAAATCAATTTACCTGACACTGTATAATGTAAAGAAAATACCAGCTTCATCCTTCTGCGTAAATTGCACCCACATTGCGATGGTTATGCTCTTCTTGGCCCCCGTAAAGAATGGTATGACTTGCGAGGCGCTGCTCCTGGTTGGGTCCGTGAAGTAAAGGTCGTAGTCAACCTGTATAGCTGTAAAATATTTCACAAAATAAATTTCATTGTTCTGTTTTAGAACGGCGAAAATCACTCGCTTTGTAATCATAAAAATGGGTGGTTACTTTTTCTACAATCATCACCGGTCAGGTTAAACGGACACTGGCAATAGAATTTTCCAGTCAAGTCGATGCATGTTGCTGACGGCGGGCAGGAGTTCTCTTTGCAATCGACTATATCCTCGGCGCAATTTTTACCTGAAAAATGATGTGATATGGTGGTGAAAATTCCTCTCAACATCGTACTCTAATTTTTCAACATGCCAGGGTGAGAACTGTACCTGTGTATCCCGGAGGACAAATACAGGTGAAACTCGGGCCAATGTCTATACAGGTAGCGCCATTCTGACATGCGCCAGCTTGGCAGGCATCGTATTCATACTGGCACCCGATACCGGTGTAGTCCTCGGGGCATGAGCAATTTAGTCCAGACCCAAAGTCCTGGCAACGACCATTATGCATACAGGGATTACCGATGCAGCGCTCGGGTGCTGTCTCACATTGCTTTCCATCTGTTCCGGACGGGCATCTGTTGCGAAGAAAATGACGCAGGGTAAGACGCAAGAGACGAAACAAGCCCATCTTGTCTACAATGTTTTTTACTTACACGCAGAAATAGTCTTGGAATAAATCTATACAGTTGGCATCGTTTTGACAGGGATGATTCTGGCAAGTGCCAATGTCAAACTCGCAGTTGGCACCGGCCCATCCGTCGAGGCAGCTGCACTTGTAACCACCTACATCGTCCCTGCACGAGGCGCCGTTCAAGCACGGATAAGACGCACAATCATCGATATTGACTTCGCAGGTGGCTCCAGTGAAACCCTCGCGACATTGACAAATAAATTTGTTGTCCAGATCAACGCAACGATCGGTACCAACTGGGTTGCAAGGGTCGCTGAGACACTCGTCGATCTCTGCTTCGCATTGCAGGCCAACAAAACCTGGCCTGCATTTGCATACAAATCCATCTAACTGATCAACGCAAGTTGCACCGTTCTGACAAGGTTCAGATGCGCAATCGTCGATCGTGTGCTGGCACTGTTTACCTGTGTAGCCAGGCTCGCAAGTGCAGGTATAACCATCTATGTTATCGATGCACTGACCGTTGTTACGACACGGTTTACTAGCGCATTCATTTATGTTTGTTTCGCAGGCCGGACCAGTCCATCCTGGATGACAGATGCACTCGTGTCTGAATAACTTGTCTACGCAGATACCGTTCAGGCAGGGATTTCCCGAGCACAAATCTATCTTCTCGTGGCAACGTTTACCCGTGAATCCTGGCGGGCAGTCGCACATAAAGTCGGCAACCAGGTCGGTGCAGTTTGCTCCAAGGAGACAAGGCTTCTCGGCGCAGTCGTTGGTATTTATTTCACAACTTTGTCCTTCCCATCCAGGCAGACAGTCGCACTTGAATCTGCCCTGCTGAAGAGCCACACAAGTTGCCCCGTTGTTGCAGGGATTTCCATTAGCCGTGCAAGGATTTATCTGTAAAGGTAGAAAAATTTAAGCTACTGCTACCAAAATACAAATCATAAGATCCTGCGCTCGTTAGTGCGAGAAGTTTTATTTACCGTAATATCGCAATCGACGCCGGTGTAACCAGACCGACACAGGCAGGTGTAGTTATTTATGCCAGGCTCGTCCTTGCACATTGCTCTCTCGGGACAGGTGTCATTACGACAGTCGGACTTTTCCTCCTGACAATTTATACCCGAGTATCCGTTAGCGCACTGGCACCTATAGCCCTGAGGAAGATCGATGCAGCTGGCGCCATTGTAGCACGGTTCAGAAGCGCACTCGTTTATGTCGATCTCACAACGGCGACCTGAGAATCCAGCCGGACAGAAACATTGGATACCGTGACCCATCGGTACGCAAAGTCCTCCATGCTGGCAAGCAGTTGGGGTGCACTGAGCCGGCTTACACTCCTCGCGACCCAGGGCGCCACTTCTCTCCGTGTACATGTTGGTCGGGCATTCGAGACATGTTGTGGCCCCGTGTTGTGGCTGGTAAAAGTCCTTCGGGCACTGAGCGCATGGCGCCAATCCAGTGTCTGAATACATTCCTGGTGAGCATTTTGGACGGCATCTATCTATGCCTGTCGCTGCCGGCTGGTACGTGAAGCTGCTTGCTGGACAGGGCTGACAGTCCTTGTATCCTCCGATCGGGGGTTCACCAGTGTAGCTGTTTCGCGGACATTCAAGACACGGCACCAGACCCGTCGGGGAATATGTTCCGTACCCACAAACCGGGATGCAATCATCAATACTCTTGGACCCTTCTTCCTTAGTGTATGTGCCGAATGGACAACGCAGACAGGAACCCTGGCGGTCGCTGTTCTGGTAGTAACCCTTGGAGCAATATGTACACTGCTTTTGCTTCTCCCCGGCAAACGTACCGGCTGGACAGTGAACTAAAAAATCATGAAAATAGTAAATAAAGTAAATAGTTTGATCATGTTTGTATGTAGAAGATACTATCTGACATCGCACTTACGGCAGCGAGGTACGTCATTTGTGTCCATGTTCAACACTTCGCCAACACTGCATGTGAATCCTCTGCTTACTGAAGATTTTAGCGCCCTTAATGGTGGACACTGGTTTCCTATGGATGACACGTTCAATAGCGGACCTATCACTTCGCTCGCGTAAGGTACTGATAAATCAAAGATCAGGTTCAGGGTTGAACCGCAAAAGTCGTACAATCGGGGTTGACGAACTGCGGGAACGATTGCCACTATGAAGTCCATCTGGAAATTGTTGTGAAAATTAATTCTCTCGTCATGTCAATTAACCGCCACTGATTTAGTGCTAAATACTACATCAATTTTGGATCAAGTCTGTACCTTCAGAACGTTTTCTTCGATAAGAGTTGGCATGGATTTAATGAACGTCACATTCATGTTGACATTAACCGCGGAACATCTCTGCGTCAAAAGGGTGTTCAAATTAACGTAATACTGAGCCATTAGGTCCTGATACTGTGGAAGGCATGTTCTGGTGACAGCCCCATTGGCGCGGTACGTGATTGAAGCAACGACGTGATAATCGGCCTGCTGTGTGTCTATAAAAAGTGAAGTTGACGATAAAATTCGACGTTTGATCTCGTATGTGACTTGAAAATGTAGAAATATTTATCAACTCACTTTCTGAGACGCAATCGGGAACGAGGGAAGAAGGTGACCAGCGAGTTTTCGCATCACAGCTGTAAGTCTTCGCGGGTTCACCGTCAGTAAACCTGAAACCTTGTTTGCAAGTGGCGATACATTGAAGTCCTTTGTCGCCAGGTAGACAATTGAGTGCACCGTTGGCTGGTGGTTTCAATTCCCAATCAACGCATGGTGTGGCTTGTACCGAAACTTGGAAATGGCAAGAAGCTCTATTTCCAGAAGAGTCTGTAGCGAAGACAGTGACATTCTCAAAACCGCCAATTGGTATGATGGCACGATCCGGCACAAAAGTTATTTTCACTGGTCCAGAAGCGTCCGAAGAATTGATACGCCTACGAGTTTCGTTGAAGTTTACGGTGTAGCTTTCTTGCCTCTCGACAAGCTCAATCACGTAACTCTGTGGACAACTCAGCTTGGGTGGCGTTACATCTGAAATGATCAATCGTGCGATGAGAATTTCTGTACTAACCTACTATCGCAATCAGAGCCAATGCTACACTTACCAGGTACCGTAATGTTCACTTCACAGATTGCTACGTTGCCGTCGTAATCAAATGCTACGTATTTGACTACCATGTCGTTGAAAACTTGAATTGGTGTTTTAAAATTCTGTGGCTTTACTTCAAGGCGAGCAATGCTACCGCTGTTGTCGACTGCCGTTGGCTCCGTGAAGTTTACCGGTAATAAACCACCGTCGGATCCCTTTTGGACCATTATAGGCTGCTGAGGGCAGTTCTGGAACACTGGGGGCTCGTTATCGACGCACGGAGAATATCCATAGTCATATCCAAGGAGTGGTTCGACGGCGGGTTCCTCACAGCCCATCAGTTCAAATTTGAGACATGCGTTGTCCATATAACTGACTATTCCGAGGATGACAAAACGCGCCTGAACGTACTTGGGCAGTGTGATCATGGCCAGTTCTCCATAATTTCCTGGATCGCGCATAGTCAGATTGAAATTCGGGAAATACACAACGTAGTTCTCGCTTTCCGCCTGCTTGTAGAAGAAACGAATTTCCGTTGGTCTTCCGACTATATCATTAGTAACGACACCCTTCACGAGGATGGCCTTGACTCTGTATATTTGGCCGAGATCAACGCTGACGTAGGTAAATGGTTGCTCCTTGCCACACCATCCTGTCACCGAATTAAGCCTCACGTTTTTCGCCTCGTAATTTGGCCTCTCTGAAGTTGCATTTATCGCGGAGTCAGGTATGCGGCCAGACGCCAAACCCAGAGGCTTTACCACCTTGCATTCCGGCTCTCTTACGCAAGCTATAGGTCGTGGGTTTATCAGGATATATCCTGGTCTGTTGCAGCCGAATTGAACTTCAGAACCTTGCTCATAGCTGCGAGATATCTGTATACCGTCGCTGGGTCTTCCAGGGTCTTCGCAAACTGGACCCTCACAACGCAGGTTGCCAAAATCCCAGACGCCGTTAGCTTGACAACGTACCACGTTGTCGTTTCGGTTGGTCTGACCAGCTAGCTTGAATGTATTTTGGCATCCGAAGAAAAATGATGATTGGTATTTAGTATCCAAGTATTTTCCGTACTCGGCACCAGGTGTCGGCTGAGGTCTACCACAATCAACACGAGGACATGCCGGCTGAAGACCGGAAAGCCAGTAGTCTGGTAAACCTGGCTTGGGGTCATAGACGCATTGACGGAAGCCAGAAGTTGCTGTGTTTCTCAATAAGCGACCGTTGTTACTGCAAGTCAAAGTAACGTTCTCTTTGAAAGGTACCAACACGCTCGCTTCGTTCGAACGAATCACCGTAAGACCTTCGTTCTTATCATCCGGCAGAGATACACACTTCGCATCTGTGGAGTTGCAAGAAAACGATAAGTTGAGATTATCTGAATTTAATTAACCAAGATTAATAGTTATGGAATTCATTTAATACTCACATTGACATTCAGGTGTAGTACCATTCCACATACCAGTCGAGGTACAAACCACTGCAGTCGAACCTGACAGAACATATCCAAAGTTGCATTGGAATCTGATGACATCTTCGAAGTGGTATTGTGACTGTAAAAGAGAATGTGGTTTGAGCCAGCTACTCTCGGGTATTGTCCTGTTTTACCTCATCACTGTCAATCATCTTACCTTGGTGGACAAGATTTTTCCATTCTCTGGGGGAGGCAGTGGCGCGCACATAACAGGAACGCAGGTTTTATTCTTTTGATAAATGTCACCGTCACGCAGACCGTCTTCAGATTTTTCAACGTAAAAACCAGCGGTTCCATTCGCTTTGTACAGCTCAAAGCCAGTGTTACAACCGCACGAGAAACCGCCTGGTGTGTTTATGCACTTCTGATCGCACCCACCGTTGTCGACTGCACACTCGTTGATGTCACTACATTCGAGCCGAGTGCAGCCCATAACTTCCAGTTTCACACACGGAGCGCCAACGTAGCTCTGTATGCGGAACCTGATGTACTTCGCTTCGATTGGAACCGGCAAATTCAGAACCGATAAAGTCGGCTCCAGAATTCTAAACTCAACAGCTGTTCCGTCCGGATTCGTGTAGTCCTTGAAGGTGTCCGTCAGATCATCGGTGTACTGAATTCTCACCGCGGACGTAAATGCAATGTTTCCGTCAGTTCTGACCACGCTCTGAGTCCGGAAGCCGCGAATTATCGTCGGTGCCTTCATGTCTATCATTACCCAGTTCGCTCCAGGCTCGACGCTGTTCCCGCACCAACCGCCTCCGTTGTTCAAACGGACACCCTGTATTGAAAATAATGGGAATAGTGCTTGGTTGTCGTGACAAGAAATGTGGAATGCGGTATTGACTTGAGGCAAAGTGTCTCACGTTCTTTGAGTATCCGTTCTCCGAGCTTGAAACCGTTATAGAATCGTCAGGAATACCGCCGTTTATTAATCCCAGATCGCCAACCGGTCGGCAATCCATTGTTGCCGCAAAACCACTCTTACACTTGCAGCTAAATGCTCCGGGAGTATTGACACACTCGGTAGAGGCCAGATCGCACTGACTCGAAGCACACTCATTGATGTCTAATTGATCAGAAGTAAGGTGGTCATGTATTAATTCCATAATTTTTTGTGTAACCGCAGGCTACTCACCTTCACAAGTTGGAACGTTGTTGAACTTCTGGTTGGGACCGCAGTCGATTATGTTGTTACCGGTCAGCTTGTATCCTCTGTTACACTGCACACGAGCTTCGTCAGTGAAGAAATATTCCTTCGACATGTCAACAATGAAGCCATTGTTGACAACGGGTAATATTGGGCACTGTGCACCTAGAAACAAAAGTCGAGAACCTTGATGTATGAAGAAATTGGCAACTTGACGAAGAGTACATTGAACAATCATTGTCATCACTTACGGGAACATATTGGAACATCGTCAGACCAGGTGCCGTTACTCATGCAGAGGATTACAGGATGTCCGGTTCTAATATAACCTGGTTCGCACTCGAATCTCACAATTGTACCGTAACTGCGCCCGCCTCCGTTCAATATCGTCATATTCGCATGAGGAGCTTCCGGCAGCGGAGCGCATTGAGAAGCTGAGTAAGTCAAAGAATGAGAAAATTGTTCATAAGTAACACAAAATCGATTTTATTCGGCAGAGGAATGAAAATTATTAATCACCCAAGCAAGAGGGTTTGTTTTCCCATCGACCATCAGCCAGACATGAAATCTTCTCCACAGGTCTGCCGGTAGGGAATGCGAAGCCGGCGTAGCATTGGTAAGTGGCGAGTCCTCTGTACGTAACGTTAGTCGAACCGATGGAAAATCCATTGTCGATCTGAGGAACGGGTCCGCAGTAGACCTCCTGGCATTTTGGAATATACGTTATAGACCAATTGCCGCCTGGCAGACATTCGGTGGAAATTTTCGACTTTCCAGTTGCAAATTCCTGACCCAACGGGCACGAGAATGTCACTACCGTTTCGAAGGCTGTGTCTCGATTCGACGCCAGTGCTCCTTCGCCTGGCTGAAGTGGCGGGCAGTCTGGAACGAAGAACGTCATGTGAGCGTTGAAAGAAGAATCCATCCTGCCGGGTTCTTTGCAAATCGAATGGTGTGGGGCACAAACCTGCGGAGAAAGTAGCCTGCCATCCGAGACCGCTATGCAGAGCGTCGGAAACGAATCTAATCAGCATCTCTCCACTTTCAGCGGTCAGTGTGATCCTTGGTCTGGTGCTTGAAGTGAAACCGTTTCCCGAGTGAAGTCGCAGGCCATTTGTGTTCGACCCATCGTAAACCTGGGCAAGATAAAAAAAAAAACAACGTGACTCATCCTTGCTGAATCTTGGAACTCGAAATTTTCTTTTAAAATATTACCTGGACCACGTCCGTCTTGTGGATATCGAAGCTATCAAACTTTAACGACAGTGGTCGACCATCTACGTTCCTCACTTTGTAAAGGCACTCCTGATTGTTGGGGTAATTGCTGAGACCGTAAGACGGCGATTCGACGGTGCCATTCCTTGCTACTATTGTCGCTTTGCATCCCTGGGTGTACCGAATGTTGAAACCACGTTTGGAGTCTCCAAGACTGGTTTTGAAGTAAAGGTAAAGCTGATTTCCCGTTGACATAATTACGCGTGGGTTGTTGTCAATGTCACCTGACAGCCTTGCCACTGATCGACTCTTGGGCGAGTCTCCGTCTCTGATCAGCATGTAATCCCGATTCATTTCCAAGTCCAGGTCCTCGATCTTATTAGGTGTATTAAATAGACAGAAGTCGTTAAATGCAGGAATTTTAACGGAAAGCTTATTTTCAGCGTATACAATGCGTACCTCCAAAGATATGATCCTTCCAGGCTGGGCCTGAATGATGTAGAGACACTCTAATCCTCCAGGGTAGTTTTGGGGATAGCCCGGTGAAGTGAGTTGTTGTCCTTGAGGAGTGGCCCTCAGAGTACCGCCGCATGTTTGAGGCTCGGTTTTCCATGACGCGCGGAATCCCTTTCTTTCTACTGATCCGTCAGTGCTGAACTTGATGATCATAAAATTCGATGCCGATACAAACAGCTTGCTGCTTAGGTCTTCCTTTCCAGACAAGGTTGCTAGGTTTACAGACTTGTCTTCGGTTCTTCCACCGACTAAAATTTGAACGATGTCGAAACTCTTCTCGGTCTCAAACTCTTGGAACTGAAAATAGATCAAGCGTCAAAAACTTCTCAGTCGATGAACATGAACCGGAAAAATTCAGACATCCTTTTATGCAGCTAATTTTTTACCTGCAGAAGAATGTTGTGACCTTGAGGTCCTTCCAGAGTCCATTTGCAGTTGCTGAGTGGCGCGTATTTCTGCGGGTAATTCGGACTCTCGACGACGTCTCCGCTGCTGGCCATGTAGAACTGACAATTTGCCGGGCAGTCAAGTTCATCGGACAGATCACCGCAGTCGTCTTGTTTGTCGCACTTGAAAGCCGAGTTTATGCACTTTCCATTCGAGCAGTGGAAAGACCCTGAAATAATTTTATGTTTCAGGGTGCACCAAGTGACACAATTGAATAGAGAATCCTGTGGCACTGGTTTTCTCTGGCTCAATTACCTGCAGGACAAGCTCGAGCTCGGCACATAAATGGCAACAAGGACTCGCACGTGGTCAACGCCCAGGATTGCTGCTCGTCGGAGATCGAAACGTCAACGCATTCCCCGGACTGCGGATTTGGCTGCTTTAGAGCCCAGAAACCTGAACACAGTTTGAAAGGTATGATTTTCTGAAAATTGGGCTCAGTGACGATGTGAGTGAAATGTGAACAAGGGTGAGAAAATCTTGGTGCCTTGAAATAATTGTTTGGAAATCCTGTCCTATCGATTTTCACTGTACGTTGTTAATTGTTTTCCAATTGCTGGCTACGAATTCGACCTTGAAGTTGCAAATTTTTAACCAAGACGATTCATGAGATTTTGATAAGCATGAATTTGGATAAATGGTCCACGTAATAAAGAACTGCGTAACTTCGAGGATAATTTCTAGTTATCAGCTTCGGTCAAAGTTTTACAGCAATGAAATCGAAGTAGTCGAAGCTGAAAAATGTCCGTGTGCTGGCTCTCCAGCATTCAATCCATGCAGCATTATGCTCTCCGGTACATGTTGTAAGTCTGATTGCCTCCCCCGTGACTGTTCCGTGTAAGCAACGCCCCCTTAGATTATATCGCAGCATAATTGCGAGTGGGTGGGCTTGCCCGAGTAGACATAAGTATATAAGATGGATAGAACGTTGTACGGACCAGCATATTGAGAGACGAGCATTCCAGCGGCCGATTCCAGGGTGTTGGTTCTGAGATCGTCAAGAGAGGCGAGACCGAGCCAGAAGTTGTTCAAATTGCGACCGACCATACCAGCGGTCATGTTGTTCTCCGCGTAGGACTCGACGACCATCATTTCGCTGCCGTACCTGCGAATATCGAGGGATCAGAAGGAGTGGCAATTTTTATTCTACTTTTTTAATCCCTTGTTTATCCATCCAATCAGAGTAAAACGCGATCGCGTGCGTACCTGCAAGCTCAAACTACTTCCGTCATTACAAGACGTTTTTTCCTATTAGTCTTGCAGCACGCCTCGTCTTCGAACTGAGACAGTTTAATGTCTAAATTACTTTAATCGGATAATGGATCATTTTTAATACACCTGCATGTTTTTTTTTTATGTTGCTTTTTGTTTTACGCTATAACGAGCCCCCTACGTGTTACGTACTGTGTTGTACTATTCCCAACACGAAAATCCCCGTCGTGCAGAACGCTGTGCCTTGGATGTTAAATGAAGCGTTACCATGATCATGCCTAGCACAACTCTATATAGCTCGGAAATTATTTCTAACGGTTTAATACCGGCAGTCCTTATGCCTTGTTTTGATAAAAGGTTAAAGTAAAAAAATTCTTTCCTCTTATTTAGTACCTCAATTCGAATGTCATCACCTTCCAAGACTACGTTCTTGCATTTTTAACCTAACAGAAATTCTGGCAAACATTCGTCTAGTTTGCGCAAATTAATATTCTCCATCTCACGCATTAGTATTCGGTTGAGGAGAATTTTTTTTCTCGCCACTACTGAAGAAGTAAATTTTTCTAAGTCACCATGTTTTGGCAAGAGTAAAACTATGCGAGAAATTTTTTTTTTTTTGTTTTCAATCTAGATACAGGCTTTGATGGACCTGAAACTTTGGACTTGGACTTAAAAAAATGAAATACGCACGTGAAATTGTCGAACGATCATAATTTTTTCGTATAACATTTTAACATTATAACGAGAAAAACAAGTAGAAAGAAATAAACCAGAAACCGGTCCTGAACCAGGTCCAAAACAACCGAAAATTCCGTGGAATACTGAATTTTTTACATCATCTGTTCGTTTTTTCTCGTCTTCCTTTTTTTCTGCAGTAAATATATACAATCTACGGTATTTTATCTGAGCATGACGGGGAAAAAAATCTTCTTTAAGTTGTCACACGCGTTCATACATATACATATATTAGATATTCGTACAGATTGTAATAAACGCGATGTATGTATGAATATATACAACTCATGTAACTCGTTTGCCCGTGTGTGTGTATGTATGTAGCATGTGGAAGATATCAGAAAAGAAGGGATTGTAGATGGACGCCTGGACGTCGTCGACATGCCTGTTTTCTGGGAGGAATGACCTCCTTGCCTCGTCTTCGCTACGAGTTTCGTTTCTTTCGAGTCACATGCGTATCTACTTAACACAATTCGTACAAGCATGCGTTTACAGCGATTACACACGTACGGTATTCATGCGACGAAACGTAGTCTTGAAATTCGTTGCGGAATTGTAAAAAGAAGTAGAAGAAAAATGTCCAAATCGTTGTAAATATTGCTAATACAGAAAATTCGTTTGCACGTGTTCTCGACTAAACAAAGTCGTACATAGAAATGCCTAAAAATGTACACAGATGTATGGAAAACGCGATTCAGCCTGCAATCTGAGCAGAATAGAATCCCACTTTTTTAACCGCAGTTGAGCCGATTATAAAAGAAACGCTGACGAGACTCGATCGGCACTATCGAGGTCAACGTATTCTTGTCTGGCAAGAACCGTATAGTCCAAGTACATGTTCACCTATATAATTCCAGCATACTGCAATCACGATTGTCAAGATTACGTTACATCCGCCATGCGATTGCCTCCTCGGCAATGAATTGGGAAATAGAAGCGTGCTGCGTATGTGCAGAAATGAACATCCTTACCGTGAAACATTCGCAAATAATTAATCCAATCGCAGAAGACAAACTCATTCGCTTTATTTCTTTCCATTGTCAATTGCGAAATATCGTGAGAACTTGTACGAATTTCAAAAATGTCTATTCGTGTTAATAAAATATGAAAACAAAAATAAAATAATGAAGAGAAGGTGCCTTGTCATTTTGCGAATGGCTCCTTTCAGATGGGTTATAACCTGCGGCCTGGGGCGATCGGTAGATAAAAAGGAGACCCACCGCTGAAGGTGGTCTTTAGGCCCAATAGAAATGACGGAAAATTTATCTTAGTATATGTGAGCAGCACCCTTATAGCATCAGGGACTAAAACCTTTTCCGTAAATCTTACCTCCTGCATAGCTCGGCTGATTTTTCCCAAGAATGCCTGATGTTGAAGAATTTGTAGCAGTGAATACCCCTCAGCTCCCATCCTGAAAAGGAAAGTACAAAGGATTTAGGCGCAGGTACGAAGGCAACTCCGCTCTCGGCTCTCGTTATAAGACCAACCGCGGGGCTTTGGATGTTCTAAAAACTCCGGACGGTTCTGCGACGGAGAAAATTTAGAGCGAGAAGCCCCCTGCCCAGTCGTTGAGCGGCGGATATATAACGAGCGGCCTTATAGCGCGAGGCTCGGTCACACCCTGAACAAATTCAATAGACTACAATTCCAACGCGGAGTCGAAGTGACGCTGAGGAGACTTTTAACGATATCACGGTCAAGGAAATAATTAAACACAAGGATCACGTAGGCCTTTTCTATCGGTGTAGGTACGCGTACCGGTTGCGATTGGTGACAGGGCAAATATAGGCTTGAAATATAATCGTCGATGGACGTGGATAACTGTAAATCCCGATGAAATATGTTATCCGTCCAAATTTAGCGTCGAAATACTTTATCGTCGTTGTTGTGATCAACACCGTCCAATATGGCACCGATTTACAGGTTAACCGGTTCGCGGTTTTCACCGATTCACGCGAATATCGATGCACGTAAAACTCTGTGCATCTTGTCAGAGCTTTGTTTCGTTGCGTTGAGTTGATTCGGAGTAAAAATCGGGACGAAAAACAACTTTTATCTCTAAATACGACGCGGTTACTTGCGCGTTTTCGCCGCCAGACGGCGCCCTCATCTTCGAATCCACAGAAACGAGTACCTATAATATCATTTTCCTCCCCAAATCGGATTTAAAATAGTGGTTACGAGCAGGCGGACGACCTCGATTCTTTTTTCAAAGTTATACTTGCCGCAGAGCGAGTCGCCGGAGCTGCAGGAACGAATTTCTTGTTCGTATTTCGTCCGGGGAAATGCGGTGACAGTGTGCCGTGGCGACCGAAAGTCAGAGGCGCGTGTACATATAAAGAGTGAACGAAGGAGATCAGAGATGTGCAGGAGGCTTCTGAGAAAATTATCCGTGTCAGGGACCCCGGCAACGAAGGTATGCTGCGCGCCCCATTGAGACACATACCTTATACCTCGACTCCGGCGTTATTGAACCGTGCCTTCAACCTGTCCCACGCCGTAATTGTTATATTCAGGTAGGTAAGCGAGAAGATTCGATGCCGAGGGTTTTTTTTTGTTTTTTTTTTTTTTTTTTTTTTTGATCGCGTACGTTCCGCGCACAGCGAGTCGATTTAAATGCCGATTTTCACCGATACGGATTAGAAACGATGTTTGAAGTTGCGGAAAGGAATTATTTTTCAGCAGTTTATTGATAAAAAAAAAAAAAAAAAAAAAGACGAAAAAATCAATCTTCTTTCATCATACGGATTCAGAGATTCTCGTACTTTTGTTATCCCGGTGACAATTTCAAAAGTCCTTTTATCCAAGAATCGGCAACGATCGCGTGACGCGGTTGGATTAACGGTACAGTTATGGTGGCGCCACTATCGAGCCATTTCATTCCTCCGATGTTCTCCGGAAATAACCAGCCCGCATTTGCTACACGACAACCGGTACGTAGACTTGGAACGTTGGGAAAGGACCGATCCAGCGGAAATGTCGTACGGGATTATACAGCCTCCGATTTGGCATGAACCGATTGTTAATCGATTGTAAATTAATTGTCAGTTATTCAACGAAATTGCCGATCGACTGTCGTCGGTGTCGATGAACCTGCAATTGAACGACTGGAACGTGTGAAAATCATTCCCTGGGTTCTCACAGACGCGATGATGTGCCTTTTCACAGTTGAGCATAGATTTTCACAATTACCTAATCGTCGAAAAGGTCGAGGAAGCAGCTCGAAGTGCCGCTGGAATAGGAGATGATGTAGGTACGACTTTCACTTCTGGTGGTTAATCCGTCACCTCGATTATAGGAATAACGTTACGCATCGATTCGCGAGTTGAGTTTATTTGAATATATATTTTCACGCTTACGTGTCACCGGCCACAGTAATAATGACAAATCATAGTTAACTGTACATTACATTCATTCGTCCGCAAAGAATGTATTACGCGCGTTTCTTGTTCTCTTTCCTTTCTTTCCTCTTTGCAATCTTTCACTATTCGACTGTCGGATTGATGATGATGATGATGATAATAATAATGACAACAACAACAATAGTAATAATAATTATTATAATAATAACAACAACAACAACAATAATAATGCTGAGTATTTTCGACCATGCGAATCGAGACAAAATTCTGCGATCGTTGGTTCGGACCGTTCGTTCGGTAAACTGAGCGCGTGTTCATCGTTGTGGAATGCAGTCTCGTCCTCCCGGTTTTAAAAGTGTCTTCTTCTCGCGGCGCACGTCTTCCTTAGTATTTCTCAACGACCATGTTTTCATAGTTTGCGAGTATTCGCAGACCGGCTATTATCCAATAGCAAAATAAAACGAGCCAAGTAATTTGTCATCGGGCATCTTGAGAAACGCTGATGATGCGGATGATCGAATTGCACCGATGACGCAACCGAGTGATTGTCAGTAATATCGAAGCGATTGCTAAATTGCAGCGAGAACTATGATCTGAGGGGAAAAAAAATACAACCGTCAAGAGAGAGCAAAGAAAAAAAACGATGGCAATAAAAAAAAATGCATTTGCGTCCTTGTGTCGTCAAATTGCAATTCTTCGCAGTCCCGAGAAGAAGAAGTCTGTACGAATATTTCCAAGTATTTTTATTGACGCTGTAATTTCTTATTTTATTACGTGTTTTTTTTTTTTTTTAAATGTTTTACATTCCGTAGTTGTAGCGTCTATTTTGACCTTGAAGTTTCGCGTTGCAGGAGTGATTCTGGCAATTCTTTTTCGCATGCCAATTTACATTTATGATAAATATTGTATACATGTATATCTATGCGGGTTCTCGACCAGGATACATCGTTCCCAAAGGTTAAATTTATCGATCCGTATGATTCACGTTTTACGATGTATAGTTTATGCATATACCTACTAAGAGAATATTATACATATTGATAAATAGTTTGAATCGATTGCTGGTGACGCGCGCTTATGATTTCCGGACATTATACTGTCTGTTGATTTCATATGCGCACAAAAAAAACACGTGTGGTTTCGAAAATTATGGAAAAGTTTATACAAGTTGTCCGACGGATCTTGAACGCATCGTTAAATTATTCCAATTAATCACGAGATCCGGTAGGGTTCAGAATATAATTAAGAATAATCGTTTGACATGGTACAGAATGCATGATTTTTCATTTTTAAAAATATGATGTGTTTTACATACACAATAAAGATTTATTCATTGTCAATCCCATTTTTACGTCCCCATCGCCACCGAGCTATTTTGCTACCGAGTTCCGGTTAAACGAGGCTTCTTTCGAGGCTAAGAACTAACATTTTGAAGGGTGCGTAAGAAAAGGAAGAAAAAAAAAGAAAATGGAATCAAAAACTACCGTAATTTACATATGTATTAATATGAAAATCTTAAAAACCTCAAAACATTGAGATTACATTAAGGTCGGTAGTTTTGTAATTGTAATAATTGGATATCCAAATGAAAATCCTCACGGATCGTCATTTAAAGGTGCAACAAAAGAAAAAAAAAATCGAATCAGTTTAATATAGGTATAACTGCGTCGCGGATGCACTCAGGAATAATTACCTTGTATATAAACCGCGATAACCGAACGCGCGTCAAGCGTAGACGAGAAATAAGTAACTGGATATGTATAAAATCTGCAAGGAGGGCGAAAAAGAAGAAGAAGAAGAAGAAGAAGAAGAAGAAGAAGAGGGCGTGTCGTGAGACGGAATCCTGGGTATAAAACCCGCGTTGCTTCACTTCGATCCCGTTACCGAATAACTTACAACCCATGAACATTCAGCGCCACTGTCCCACTTTACACATTTGTGCCTTATATATACATATATATATATATATATACTATATGTATTATACATATATCCGACACCTATGCATATAACGGCGCAAGGAATGATGCGATGCGTGTAATTGCGATTCACTTATCGCGAAAAACTAATTGAATAACCGTTATAAATTATACGTACATAATGACAATTAGCGGTTTCATTTAACATGGCATCAATAAACGTTTAAAATTCCAAACCGCGGTTGAAGATTTCTCCTCAAAATACGATCTACATTGCGCAGAACCTCATTTATAGCAGTCGTAAAATTTTCTATTCGTATATTTCTTAGTCTAGTTCCTCTTTCATTTTCATTTCACCTTATTGCATAAATATCTATATACACGAACTTATAACACGATAATATAAATTTGCATGTAACTAGAAACGCGATAAAAAAAAAGAAAAGGAAATACCACATTTTCTCCGTGCAGATTATTGCGAGTATAAATAATTCTGTCAGACGGCGATATTCTCGTCACTCTAATTGTCGATCTAAAATGCAAAGAACGGGACACAGGATCCTTGAAGGTTGTTTAAGGGTCACCCTTCAGGCCAATGCGAAGGTCATCTAAATTTTAACATCATATATTTTAACCCGCGTAATTTAGGGCTTGGCAAACGCTTATTCGCGACTTTTACGAGTTCTCCTTCTTCGGAGTCGATCGAAGGAACCTGCGGTAGGAAAAAAGGGTCGGGATGCTGCTACACGCCTTGTGGATCTTCTCTTATCCGGTTTGCGACCTTGTACTACCGTCACTTTGGCGCCGTCTGCTCGGTTGAACCGACGAACAAAATCCCCCATTGTATCCCTTGTTTCCCTTCTCATCTTCAGCTTTTTATCATCTAACCCTTTTATCCCCCTGCAATTTCCTGCAGGTAAATTCTTCCGTGACCCTTGTGTATAACCTTCCCGTTTTTATCTACGCTATACATATAATAGTTTTCCCATTTTATGATAATTTTCTTTTTTCACTATGCCCTTGGAGATCGGACCGTTTTTTTATACGTACCATTTGGACACGTGAATATGTTCGACGCCGAAGCCTGAAATCAAAAACGAAGATATTTAGTTATTATCGAGTTTCACGCCAGAAATGCAGGGAAATTATAATCGACGAATAAAGGAGGAAAAATGGCCAAGAATTAAGTCACATCGGCATGTGAGAGAAACTGCACAAAGATTTCACGTGCGAGATTTTATTGGGGCTAATCAATTTTATTTTTGGAGAAGATGTGCCGGATATGCTTGCAAGGTATTTTTATATCGCCTTTTACAGACGCGGTTTTGCGTTTGTTTTTCGCCGCAATTTTTTACGCTTAAGGTAAACGATAAAATTATTACATTCTTGGTCTTCGAAAGTGTACAACATAAACATTTTACTGTTACGACGATACTCGCTCGATGCGGCTTCCAGGGACGAATTTAATCGGGAAATCCGAAACCCATAGTCACCGTAATTATCGCCTGTACGCCTGTTAATCCGTTGGCGAAAGCGATTCAAACGTATTTTTATTCACCAATTTTGTATCTATACTCGTTTGAAGGAGTTGCGGTGATTTACGTATTCTGCAGAAAAACAAAGTTTCTTGGTAAAAATTTAACGGTGATACATCGAGTTAGAATTATTCGAAAAACTTGTCGATTAGCGATGGTCACTGAGCTAAGAATGATCCATGCATCGATTAATCGAGTCAATAAAATCGAAAAAATAACTCTTGTCCGATTCCTATATGGAAGAGATTAATTTTTGTCTGAAAATATTCTCCGCGACAGAGATTATAAAGATATTCAATCGTGTCCACGCGTCTTGTGAAATGTTTCGATATTCTTTTACAACCGCTGGACCGCTTATCTCGCGGCAAATATTCATGCTGCATGCAACCGCGGTTGAAGCCGGTCGGCAGTAAAGGGACAAGGAACGAACGAACGGTCATAAGAGCAGGTATTGCAGACGGGTTTACTTTCACTCTGTGTATCTACACTCACAGATCCGGTACAACAGCCGCGGAATCGCGCCTCACACTTTGTCTCACAATCGGCAACAAACGAACCAATGCGAGTGTGATAAATACAACGATCATTAACCGACGAACGTGCGTACGTAAGATGAAATAACGTTTGTATCGTTGTTTTTTTCTTAATATTTCGGTAGTCGATATAAATATGTTGATAATTGCACTTCGAATCAGGTGCGTGGAGTTCATAAAATCAACTTAATAACGATTTTCGAGTTGGAAATTTGAAGAAAAAGTAAGATTGAATAATAATTGAATCTAGGAACAAGGCAAACCTCGAAAATCGAGAAAACTCAGGGAATTTCGAAAATAAGAGTGGAATTTTGAATCTGTCGAAGAAATGAACTCGTTCTTATAAAAAGTATTATCGATCTTGAGAAGAAAAAAAAATTGCCCCAACTTCATACATTCTATGCATATTACTTGATACCAATTTTTTTTTCGTTTTTTTTTCTTCTTGCGGAAAATCACAGGTTGTTATTTGCAAATTGCTAGTCAGAATATTCACTAGATAATATTAAAGATATTGGTATTGACGTGTAAAAAAAAATTATCATTAATCAGTTGTATATTTCTTGAAAGATTGCTGGAAAAGTCCAACTTTCAGGTCGGAATGCCTTGAAAAGTGAGGTAATTTCATATTCCAAAAAGTGTACGAACCCCGAGAAACGAATCGAAATTTAGCGATTGTGACAGACGATTCGTCGAAGGGGGTCAAGGATGACGTTCGTATTGTAAATGGAAGCGAATAGGTGAACAGATTTACAGTTGTAACACGGTTTTTGACTTACGAGTTTATTTGCGGCTGCAACAACGGCGAACTAGTTGCGTAGCGGTTATTCAAACCTACGGCTCAAATGTAAAGCAAAGCAAAGTGAATCCTACGAGTTGACCGGGTACCTACAGAGCTTTGTACAGTTAGTAACGGGGTATAAGAGCCGGTCACTGTGGCCAATTGCGCTTTGTAATCAGCGATATTCAATCGGGGCCAAAGAATGTCGGCTCGATAATAAATGCGCTGCTGCATGGTTTGTAAATAAATAATGCAAACTTCAGGAATTTGCGTGTGCGTAATCGCCTAGCCGCAACCTCTGCAGCTGTATCTTATAATGTCAGTTCATTTCTCGCGGTTTCAAACCAGTGACTTGCGTAATACTCCGACTCGTGTTAGTCTTACTCTTTAGCAAACGCGCGGGAAAATTTACACAGGTGTTTTCTTACGCGCAGGAAAGTTTTCACTTTTGAAATCACCCATCCTTTTTTTTCAAATTTTTTACTCACATCGTAATCACCGCTGCTGGCGAAATTATTCACTCCGTCAATCGCCTGTATATAATAATTGTGATTGGTATACATATATGCTCTGGATATATTGACGGGAGAATTTTAAAACGCGGAGTTAGTTACGGTAGCAGGAAACGAATCTCGAGTCTTGTACTTTTATAACCGTACGGAATCGATTTTACTGCACAGTTTTCGGTTCGATGTAAATCGTGACCGTCAATTCAGAAAATATCGTACCTATCGGCTGGCTGTTTATAATTTTATAGCATAGTGAAATAAACTGTAAAAAGTGACCGAGTTACAAATTCTCGGATATTTGTTTATGTGTAAATATATATATATATACATATATATATAAATAATTTATATGTACATATATGTCTTACCTGGGCATCGGACGGCCGGAAGTTCAGTGAGGATGATAAGAGGATGGCGAACCAGATGGTCGCCAATTCTCTAATCAGCATATTTCTGCAACAGATGAAAAAAAAGGGGCAGGAATTAAAATAACGTCGACATTGTCGAGTGGCTAGATCAATTCGTCAAGTGAATATAATTAATTATTACGAAGAGTTGCAATGATCGTCGAAGCGATTGTAGGAGGATTAAAAACGCGACGTAACAATATAGATACAACGTAACACGTAACTCGGGAGAAAATTTCTTCACTAGCTGTCTACACGTCTCCGCTTAATGAGCTTATACTGTCATTTCCTTTTTTCAACCTTTGTGTATTATTCGCATAGCTACACGTTATACATACAAGGCGCAACAGCGCCGACGGAACACGTAATTCTTAATTACTGTACTCGATTTAGAGCTTGATTATCTCTTCTCTCGCCTATATCGTATCACGGTTACGTTACAGCAGCACCAGCTTTGAACCGACCCGCATCATGTGGCACTTGTACGTTTTTTCCTTCCCTTATTCCGCTCTCTCTTTTTCATTCGAGCCGAGTGTGTCAGAGTTTTATAACAAGAATCGGGGATTGCGATTGGCAAGACATTGTGCCACGCTCATTGCCAGCCTCGGGCGTGTTCGAAATCGATCGCTGGTCGGCATTTCGGAACCCATTTCATCGAGAAACTTACGGAAAATCGCATTTTCGCACGCGCCAAGTGACGAGAGGAAGAAGCGGGGTTGAAATTCAGAATTCGAAAAATTAAGAAAACAGTTAATTCTGAATTTTTTGGCGATGAAACTTAACGTAAAGAAATGAAACTCCGACGATACATCTAAGTTTCGAATGGTTTGAAACAGAACGCTCAGAGCTCCGAAAGGGCGTAACTCCGACAAGTCGAAGTTTCGAAAATACGAGATTGAGAAAATTGAAAGATCCGAAACATCGAAATTGGGAATGATCGAAGATTTTCAGTTGTATGAATTTCTGGCTTGGAAATCTTTCTTTGATTTGGATTTTCGATATCTTTACGTTTGGAATCCTTGACATTCTGATTTTTGTTTTTCTCATATTTTACTCCCACTTGCTGAGTAAACTACGCTGTGTGTATTACTATATTTTAATTTTCGGAATTTTACTCTATCGAAACTTTAGTTTTCAGAACTTTGCTCAATCGTAACTTGAATTTTCAGAATCTTTCATTTCGGAACTTTGATCCGTCGGTTTTTCGACCATTCAAAACTTTGTTGTTTCTTCAAAGTTTGATTCTTCACTTCAAGTTTCGCCACCGACTAATTCGGAATTAGGCGCTTTCGGGACTCTTCAAATTTGGAACTTTTGGGTCCGTAACAATTTAACCTCTCCCTCTGTCTCTGTCGATTTCTCAGTTTTCAAATACCGATTTCTCGCCGTTTCCCCGTAACTTCCGCCGCACGTCTGATGGAAAATCGCGTACTCGGTGAAACGGCACCATCACGCTATAATTCGCGGTTCGCCAATTTGCCCCTCGCATACATCCCGTGCCTCTCACAGAATGCAGGACTCTCGAGGCATCGAGTATTTGTTCAACACCGTCAGCAGCTCGCAACGTCGGAATCCGAGATCAGAAAACTTTCTACAGGCGCGCCTTCGGCCTCCAGCCTCCAATATATTCCACACGGTTGGCTGCTCGCCTGCAGCTCGGCCTCTTTGCTTCCACCTTATCAGTTCCTTGACCTCGGCTATGTCCACTCATCCTTAAAATACGTAGGTGCAGAATTCGGCAGATAAATTCAATCTCTGGTTTCGACTCTTCGATCCTGATTCGTCTTCGTTCGTACGATCGAATCAGACAGTCCCAAGGTTTTCAAATCTTGTCAATTTCTTCGATTGAAATTTCGGCAATCGGACCAGAAGAGGAGAACTGATTACGTTATTTGAAATTAATTCACCACGATAACTCTGTGCAATGGTTAAATTCTCTGATAAATCAATATCGTTAATAATCCAATGACGTTTGACTGCCAGAAATATGCTTACGAATGAAACACGGAGCAAAACAAGCCTTGCCAAAGTCTTAAGCTGATGGTAAAATGGAATTCGACGTGGTTAACCGAGAGTGACGAAGATAAATATGGACAATTCGGCTATCGAGTGACATTTAATGACGAGACGTTTATGAAAAGAGCAAAAAGGACTGCTCGTTTCGTTTGGATCATCGTTGCGCAAGAGATTGAAAGGCGAATGTTAATTTAACATATGGTGGTTGATACCTACTTCGCAGAGCGTGGGATTGTCTAAACTCGCGACGCAATCGCGACAATGCTGTATATAACACATTACACACACTGCGAATACCTACTCGCGAAAGTTCTTCTTTTCGTGCATCCCGCACAGTTCTCTTACACCCGTATCCCCGGAGTACAATCGGTTTTCCTTTATGTAACGCCATTGTTTTTCAAAGGAGAATTTCTTTTTTACACTTGCGATTCAGAATCGTCGTACCGCGTACCGTGTACGTATGCATATATACATATACGTATAATAATAACCGGTGCCTGATGGGATTCACAATTAACACAGACTCCTTGTCTCAAAGCTAATCGTGCCCAATCGCTCTAGGTACGTATAACACCGAGAAGTTTTAACTATATATACATGAACACGTTTACAGTGTGATACGAAAAGTAAGAACGATCTCACGGCTGTTCGACGATATTATCTTCCTGCAGTTTCGTCGCTCGTTATAATTACGTTTTAAAACGCCTTTCGACTAATTAATCTCTCTGTATTATTTAAAGGATTTTTATTCTTTCTTTTCTCAACATCAACATTTGTGGCGAAATTCGTCTATGAAAAATTTTACCAAATGAATGTCTCGTATCGAGGGACTGTATTTAAATGCCCGATCGAAATAGCGATGACTGCGCGGTGACGAAATGAAGTGAAAAAATGATCAGGTACCATTATGCCTGATACAAAAGACCATGCAGGTCGGTCAGACTGATAGCGAATTGCCGTAAATGCCGTGCCTTCATGCAGGCACGCAGGCAGGTCCGTTAGATCTAATCAAAGCAGGAAGTTGCCGGCAATTCCGTTTATAAACAGCTAGCACGTAGTCGTTACGTGCCCCAGAACTGAGATTGGACTGACAGGAGGTATTGTAAGGTAAAATATGTCTAAACGCGAAGGCATAAAATCAGGGGTGGTGCTGAAGTTCCGATTTTGAAAAGTTCCGAAAGCGCGGAATTCCGAATTGTTTCGTAGCGAAACTTGAAGTAAAGAAATCAAACTTTGGAGAAACAACAAAGAAAGTTCCGAATTCCAAGATTCCGAAAATTCAAGTTCCGATGGATTAAAATTTCAAAATCTAATATATCCTCACACAGTGTAGTTTACTCACAACCTAAAATCAGAATGGTACCAGGATTCCGAACGTAAACGAAGAAAGATCAAAGTGGTGAAATTTGAAGAACTGAAAATTTTCCATCAATCAAAATTTCGGTGTTTCAAATTTTGAAATTTCCTCATTTTCGCACATTCGGAACTTTGATGGTTTTGTCCAAGTTTGATTTCATTACTTCGAGTTTCGCCGTCAAAAAATTCGAAATCATTCGCTTCCGGAACTTTCCAAATTCGGTATTTGGACCCTAAAATCAGAGCTTGCACAGTCCCTGGGGTTTGGCAAAAGTAAAAAAGCAGTATACCTACCTAAATGTAGAATAAAAATCGGTGCAACTGTAAAACTGTTCTAGTACCTGCGATTGGTTGCATCTAGCCGACAATTAAAACGGGGAAAAGGTTCTCCGATTCTTGTTTTCCGAGGCTGTTATGTAGAGGAGTAACGGGGCTTGGCTATCGCTTCGCTTGGGCTCGAATAATATTCACTCTTGGATCCTCGAGCCTGCCGGTTTAGCAGCGAGTCTTTAAAGCCTCGAGGAGTAACCGGTCCTAGCTTTTTTCTCCGAAATATGTCATTCGGGACTCGATGCATGGTCACAAAAAAAAATTCAAATTCAAACAATCTAAGCACGCAGAAACTACTTGCTCGACGTCCTTATTCTACGCGTGCGAATAACTTATTACCTTCGATTCGTTACCATGGACAGGCGCGGTTAATTGCTACTGCTACTGCTGCTGCTGCTAGGCTGATCTTCGTTAAGGGGCGAACTGGAGCGAGGAGAATATAACACGAGTCTTGAAATAGTTACGGGGTAACGAACAAGTGGTGGACATGATGCGCCTGTATTCTTATTATAACGCGGCGAGGCACGCGTTCTCGATAATTATTTATTTCATTAAGGGTATGAATATACCCGTGCTGTATAATTAACGAGATTCAAAAAATACGTATTTGCTTTTCATTGGTCACGAGCGGGCTTTCATCGATTAAAATTCTATCGTCTGTATTTGCAAGATCTTAGCCTACCAAGGAATTATTGGTTTTTAAGGTCCACAGTTTTTGTTTCTGATAATCATCAACTTGGTAACAGTTTTTAAGCTTATTAAGGCTGGTCGGACGTTAGAGAATTTGATTTGTGGAAATGTGGCAACGTCGGATGAAAAAACTTTGGTTCCATTTTATACTTTGTTGTCTCTCCAAATCGTCCGTTGTGAAATTGACTTGTTTCGTTACTCTTTGTGTAAATTTGCTAATGAAGTTCAACTGAGCACTGACAAAAACAATGCACAGCTATTAGATGCACCGTTGCCAGATCTATTTTATAGAAAAAAATACTTGATTCAAAATACATTTATTTATTATTGTTAGTAAATAAATAATCATATTAATCCGATTAGAATTTATCTCGCTTAACATCTAAATTTAAGTTATTAATTTTCATGCCTACATTCTTTATTGTGGCCAAAAGAAAATCTAGTTTTTATTACGACTTACGGGCTACTGTCCGTATTACGTACCATAACATACGTGTGTCTCTTCTTTTCTGAAGAGTAAGCGAATATATACGATCTTAGAATTGAGAACGAATATAAAAATTCTAAAATCACAACCTGAATATCGTGATTCCTTATTAAATAGAAATCGTTGTACATGATCGGTATGGGCAATAATCGGTGGCGTTGGTTAGACGGCTAGTTTGGGCGAGGCGTTTCATTTCGTTTCTGAATTCGTGTGTATCAACATCTGCGCGTGCGGTGTAGGTCAAGACTAGAAAGTATTTAAACAACGCAGTGCTAATTGAAGTGGAAAATGAGAAGAAAATAAAAAACCGAATTGTGAAAATGGAGGTATGGAAATCAATCCGAAATCTCTACGGAACTATCCCAAAGAAAAAAGAGATGGTGGATGTAACCCGAATCGAGGTTTTCCTAAACTTGAAACCATAATACAAACATGTATATTCATATCCTCGCGGCATCTAATATAATTTGACAATTAAGAGATTCACGCAGTCAAACGATAGGCAAACGTGTATTCATAAGTCATTCAAGTCATAAGTAATAACTGTCAAATGGCCAGTGGGACAAGCAACGGTGATTCTTCCTTGAGAGTAGTGAAACACCAACGCGGATGCTAACGCCAAGAATAAACTAACCGATCTCAATCTTTCCACCTCAACTGCACCATTCAGACAGATGGTAATTATTGGTGCGAATGGAGGTCGCTTGGAAACACGGATGCTGTGTGCATTGAACAATCACGTTTTAAAAACCAAAAAAAGAATTTTTTTTTTTAAATAACGACAGTGAAGATTTGAAGAAGCAAACCGTGATGCAACCGGTCGTTGATTAGTCTTTTTAAGTTGTCTCCGAATACGGGTAGAATCGCGTATCTCGGAAGGCGAGCTCGGTTCCTGTATCACGTATGTACGTGATACGAAATGAACCTATTCTGCAACGCAACTCGCATACCTTCCCACCGTATCTACAATAATTAAATACTATGGTTATGTATGGTAGTAGGTTGTGCATATAAGCGGGCTTGTTTCCAACGGGAGAAAGCTAATTCCTTTACCCGGTACATTAAGGTATAATGTATACCCACGCAAGTGTTTGACGAATTCGAATCTGAGATGCATGCCGAAGTAGTAAGAGTCTTGTACTTCCAGTATTTTACTTTCGAGTATAGTGAGATGTTTTCGAAGATTCTGACAAAATTATTAGCACAAGCGCGCTTTTCTAGACTTGTATTTTATTTATTTTATTTATTTTTTTTTTATGTTTGTTGGGGGTTCTTTGTTCCGATACTTGGATGAACCGTCAAAAAATACTCCAATAGTTTATAAAAATGAAAACGCTTCGCATATTTTCAACCTGATATTACGTTGCAAGAGGTGGAATTAAATGCCAATGACCCGTAATGCCAGGATATTACGCCTTAGGAACCTACGTGCGATTGGATGTATAATTATTTTATCTGCATGAGCGTATATATAATCATGGTACGTATAACGTGTTACTCAACTTTGCGGGGTCACGCATTAATGAATGAATGAATGAATGAATGAATGAAATTCCTTTGTGTGATAAATAGAAATAATATATTTTTGCATGCAGATGAGCTACGAATTCTTCCATCTGTAGCATCGGACAATCAAGATGTGAATTACAATTGCTCAATCCTCTCTGCGATTTCGGCGCGCAATGATCAATGTCAATGATCCCAGCACCTGCGGATGGCGGTAAGTGGCGAATATATATATGAAAAGTAGTTCATTCCCACTCATCGGATGAGTAATATTCCCGCGTTTTACAATTCTAAGCAAATTCTATACATGCACGTGATGGGAAAAACTACGGAAACAGATACTCACGGCCGAAGTGTAATTGTACCATCGATGAATAACAAAATCTACAGACCTTACACACGGTGTAACTACCCGAAGAATTGAAAATGTACAAGGGTATACAAGATTACATTATATTTATTAGTAACCAGGATACAGAGCTATTTATATTTCCTACTGGTAATAGAATTGACAAAAGCTGAAACTAAACATTTATGATAAACGTAATATGAAATATTTTTATCTTTTATTAACCAACAAGGCACATAAACGTACATTTATGCTGATGAAACACGGTGAAATGACCGATTCTAGATAAGAAAGTGTTTATTCATCCGATAGACTTCACGTTGTCGTTTGCTATTACACGCAAATAGCGAAATATCGTTATCAGAATTCATAATTTCCAAGCTGATCATCACGACGAAGGTCCATTTTTCACCACGGACCGCAGAGGGTGGAAGCCGATTGCTGTTCACACTGCATCCTGTTCTCGCCTCGAGACACATGACTTCCAGCATAGAGTCCCAAGGCAAGGTGAACGTGCGGGTAAAGTGTCAAGCGAGACGACTATCCCCATGCGACTCAAACGATCGGGTCGGCATTGTCTGCTTCCACGAGCTTCCGGCTCCTTAGATGGTCTCGCCCGAAGCCCTTGGACAGCCTCTGACTATATAGAGAGGTGGGTATCCGCAGTCCACTGGGCAGGCTGTTCTATCAAGTAAGTTCCAACAGCCCGCACGACGAGAAAGAAGGATCATGTAATCGCATAGTCGAAGGACATTCATCCTCGAGCAACGAATGAATATCCTCGACGTCCATGTTTTTTTTTTTTTTTTTTCATCTTAAGAAATACCGTGCTTCGTGCACTTGATAGCCGTTATGTTTGACTTTGAAAGTGTGCCATCAAAAAGTATTTCGGTTTTGTTGCCGCTCGTCCGCAGACCGAGTCGTTTCACGGTAACGTCAAGGTACAAGACCGTGCCGACTGATTCATCCTATAATTCACTTTTTGGTTGAACACTTTTTACGCCGGCACAATATCGCTCCACTACCCAACATTTGAATGGCTCCTCGAATCCGGAGGTATGTAAAAACGGTACTACGTACAACACGACCTGCGCCGCATTATTTTTGAGGAGTTTCGTCGAGCGGATTGTAACATGTATAGCGGTAAAACGGACCTGCAACCTGTTCCACACAGCGACGATGATCCACTTTTCACCGTTTGTCAACACTAACGAGATACTCTCGTCGTTAGGTCTTTTGATATGATGATTCAGTCTGGGAATGGAATTCATGAGCGGTGTTAACGTGGAGAAAAGAGGGAAATAAGAAACGACAAACATGAAACTCGGAGTGCAGGTTTGCTCGATAGAAGGGTCGCCGTACCCTGATCGAGAGGCTCGTTTTACCGCATCTTCTTCAAATACCCAACTTTCTTCACGCGTGTAATACATAAGATCGACGGATTACACGTTGTACCCACGCCTTAACGCAATTCGTCACGACTGACGGTGACACGGTTTATAAGCTTTACTGGCAGTGACTTAAGACACATGACTGTGTGACGGGCAGCCGGTAGGAAACTACTTGCGTTAACCATAAACGACCTGGAAGTCTACTTACTTTTTGTCACTGACGAAGTAAGTGGCTGTGAATATATAGTGAGTAGGCACATATTTAGGTACATGTTCGTGTGTGCATGATTACACAGGGCAAACGTCCAACGAGCATCGTAATCGCGTGTCTGGAAGTTGAAAAAAGTACCGGCTAGTCGAAATCGGAGTTTAAACTCTCATCACCGAAATCTTGGCACCCTTTCCGTCGTTCATAAAGGTGCAGTTCGACCGTGACATCGTTTCACATGTGAGAATCCTTCGAGGCCGGTTTCCGGAGTGATTTCTGTGAATATTCTTTTCAATTCCAATGGCTAGTTACCTCGCTGTAACGAGACGCCCACACGTCTTTACCCGACACGTTATTCCAATGTCGAGTTTCGGATCAAACTAATCTCTATGTATGCAATGGTGTTACAAAAGTGCCGCGGTTCGATCTCACGGGCGAAGAATGTTCGGCCGTCACTTATTAACACATGGCCAAAACCGTGTCCAAGGTCTATTAATCCTCTGAGTCGAATAGTCTCAAAGAACTGCCTGACTTGTGTCTTCTGAAAAAGGAACCCTGCAGACGTTTGTACAATGGGTTCCTAATGTGTCAAAGAGTGAGGTTGTTTTAACTCGATATCAAATTGCAGAATCGTAACAAGGCTCTGAAAGTATCATTCGATGGAACGACCAAGTTGGCGAGCTCATTCCACCGTCGCGAAGTTAATATGGTCTTCTAATTGCCCATGGGTTTGTTTAACTGTAACTTGTGCTTACGTGTTGGTAATGGCTTGGTGTGTTATTCGCATATGCTCATGCCTCGATTGTGCCGTTCCTCAACGTGCAATGTAATGTAACACTAATTGCCGCCGAGCAATACCGTTAGTGTATATGCGCTTATTAATATTTAGTCTTTGGTCTCCTTAACTGTGCCGCAGCGCAGAGGCGTACCTTACAGGCCTAACTACTGTGGAGTCACCGAAATTAACTCAAGCCGCCAAATTAACCCACTCACTCGATCGACGCGCGGCGCTAATGAGCAATATACCGTTCAACGTTAACTCGGAGCCACTGTCGTCCATGTGAAATCCAAAATCGGTGAAGCAGTTTGGCTTGTCTAAGCCTTTACGAAAATCACCATCGATGCATGGTGGATGAGAAAAGTCTTGTTTGGAATCCTTGGAGATCAACTTCTTCTTCACTCATCTTTGGAAGAAGGTCTCTTCCTATTTCTATGGTTAAATGAGACCAACTAGATGCACGGAATCTCTTCGTCCAAAATATATATCTATGTTCAATCGACTCGCTGACCTCAGATGGTTTCCACGCCTTGTGCGGCAATTGTCAACCGAGAACGTACGCAGCCTTGACATTTACCCGGTACAACAACCGTAGCCGCCAACACGTACAGTCAGACCTTGGAATTCCGGTGCATATGATTATCCTCAGAAGCTGAACAAAGGGTTGCGCACCGATGTGTACCCTGGGCACGAAAGTTGACTCTTCGTTCCGATCTTCTCTTCGATTTTGCGGCTTGCCGATCAATTCTTTGCAATAACAAACTTGCGGGATTTCCTGGGATCCCAATACCTGTCGCAGAGGTTCCTCATTGCTCGAAAGAATTTCTCGGTACCTGTACCGCTTTTTGAAATTTGGAAATCTTCTAGAAACTTCAGTATAGTCGACAAATTCCGACCAGCTAGGGTTTGGGTTTGCAGGTTTATGATCGGTTCTGACAATGAGATGATTTTCAGTCTCTTCGGAACGTCGGTTGGGCAACTTGGCGTTCATTCGCCAAGTCTTTTCAGCAACAGATTTTCGTACAGTACCATTTGATAGCTAGATTTTTTCTAACTAATTTGTTGTTCAACACGAGTCGAATAGACGCGGCTGATTTAATTACTTTTACTCAACCGTGTTAAAGCGGATCATTAACTGTCTTCATAATATTTGCGGCTTTAAAAGTTTCGATAAATGTTGTAAAATGGTCACGGTACAGTATCCTGTAGGCACAGTCATCTCCAGTGAAATTTTCCTTTTCAATTCCAAATAAGTACGATGATTCAGTCGGATGATGGACAGCACTTGTTTAATGTACCTGCCAGGATCCAAGCATCGTACATAAAAATTGGTGTCGAATAACGAACCGGTGAGTCGATTACTGTAATTAACTGCAAGCTCTGTGGACCTTCGGGGATTCATTAAACGCAACCGATCGTTTCTCTCTCTTTCTCTAGCATAAACATACATATCTAAAGCGAGTTAGGCAACAGAAATCGGCACCGGACCGGTTCGCAAACATTTATGCAATTTTACCGTTCGAAGCCAGGCTGACAGCGGTCCGAAAATTTCGTCGGCCTCGGCGACAAATAATAAGAAGAATAAAAGCTAAAAGAAAATTAAAAGTTGCGAAATTCCCCTGAGATAAAATGCTCGCCAAACACGTTGCGAAAATTCGTGTCATACGGACACCGATAAATATTTGTCGCGCGTAACACATACAAGAAAAATATTCTTACTTTATGATGAAACGAATGGAAAGCTATAAGTAACACAGATACCGAACTCACGTTTCTTTGGCGCTAGTCTAGATCCTGGGTTACGGTCCTTTATTTGAGCACATTAACACTCAGCCTGTTGTACCTGCAGCGCGTTGCAGCAAAACCGAAGGATCGATTTCACCCACCACTGTACAATATATTGCATTCAAATTTAATACTCTGGTATCTCAAAACGTGCGTTCGGTAGAACCGCGGATCGGCTGCAACACTCCGTCGTGTAAATCAGTTGAAAATAAAGAACGAAACGGTGAACGCTGTGGGAAGAAGAAGGTCCTCTGCACTCTCCACCCCTGACCACGTCACTTGCAATAACCGAGGGGGGATGTTTTTCCCGTATCACGGACGAGAATTTTGGCGAATAATATTCGAGTCCGGGTCACCACACTGCGGCCAATATAATGGAGAGAACTTTACCCGCGGGCAACCATCTCGAGACTAAGGAACGGGGACCGCGATGATGGTTCCGTCCAAGTGAACGGCGCTACCTGAGTCGCTCGGCTGGTTGGCCTGCCTGCAAAGCAAGAGGGCCCCACTCTTCTTCTTTGGGCCCCGCAAGAACTGTGCTACCTATATGGACGCAGGTGAGCTTGTTGGTATTGGGCACCATTCCTCTTTGTCACTCTGCACGTACAGGAACGATTCTTCTCTCTAGTGTACCTACCAGAGGCGAGCTTCGAACTCGGCTGCATCTGCGTTGTGCTGTATAGGTGTAACCTACCTTCACCTCGGCATTCATCCTGGAGATACCGATGCCCGAGTAAGCTACGTCGAGCACTCGGACTTCACCGCCTGGCAAACGTACCATGCGCCTGGCGTTCGTGGGGTTCCCTTTATTTTTTTTTTTTCCCCCTCTCTGCTTCGTCGAAGTTAATCGTAGACGGTGGGTATTTTGGTGGGGGTTAAAACTTGGAAAGGGTGAACACATCGAGATTTCAAGCATGTGAAAATAAAATAATCTCGATTTTCGATCAATTCACCTTTCGTTATTTTGATCCTTATTTTGAAACGTTGACGCTTTGCAAGTTTTGTTGACACCCATCCAGGTATTTACGTTCTTTCATCTGCCGAAGACCGATACTTTTTTTTATTTTTATTTTCATTGCACGAGATACTGGTACTTGGAATATTTACGGAAATATTATACACAGATTTTGTTTATTTTTTTGTTTAATCATCAACTACGATGATTATTAACGACCCTTCTCCGAACATCATACAGAAGATATTAAATTTAGTTAGTAACTCACATATTTTCATTCTGGGGGAGTTGAGGTTGCTTGTGAGACAAGAACAATTTTACAGTTTGTCGAAAATCTGAGCTGTTTCACAGAAGGTTTTTTACTTTGACGAATATTTTTGCGTTATTTAGACAGTCTCTTACACTTACCTTGTTAGTGATGTTGGTAGGTTATACACTCGTTGTAGGTAAGCTGTACCAAGATCACTTGATAAATATAACAATAAATATTACGGGAATTGCAAAGAAACATTTTATGCAGCTGAAAATCTAGTAAACTCGTTTGATTTCGCACTCTGCGATGGTTTATTGTAGTCGGTAGAATATTTTGTACCAAGTTACTGAAACATATTTTTCTTTCTTCGGTTCAGTTGTCTATTCGATATTGACATTCCTTGATGCTAATCGATATCGGTGTCATGTTATAAAATTAAAGTAAAAATAAGTTCAACAATGAGTTTGTTGACAGTACAATTCTCTGAACAAAATCTCACGTCGAAGAGTAAAATCGTACGAATTATTTGTTATGTTTTAACAATTTTGAAACGATTTGAAATGTAATGTCGACAGCATCTATAATTTCATTTATAACTCCAGTATTTTCTATTATTATGTTTTCAAAGATATCCTTAATAACTCAAGAACACAATAATTTAATAAATTCTTAACGTACGATAATCTTGTAACGATATTACATCGTTGGTCAACCAATTAGATATGAAAAATTACAGTTTCCAGATAAATTGCAACCCCATCGTGATATGAAACGAGTTCTTTTTTTTTTATCGTTAAAACCTCTGAACGCTGTAAATATAAGGATTTATTATAAAAAAAAAGGAAGAAAAAAAAATTACCAAGAAAATAATTATCGCTTCACAGAGATTATTTTTTTTCACACCTGTTATTGTCCCCACGATCTCCGATCATAACCGTTATAAGCCGATACATATCGAAGTGATTTACGGTTGATGAAGGTTTGCTGGTCTTTGACGCCTGGTAAAATGCAAATAAACCCGACGAGGTGGTGATTCACCTTTCGTAAACTGCAGGTAGAAAATGTTTCGGTAATATAATGCTACGGCTTAAACAAACGACCCGGCAGCACCGGAGTTAAGGTGCAGGTAGGGAGAGCAGGTACCTTTTACGCGTTCCTTGTCGCAGGTGAAACTGCATCCTGTATAGTGGACGTTGCAGTAAGGTGCGTAACAAGATATAGGGCCGTGGGACTGACTGGCAGGTGACGATAGACGGGCTATTTTCGGAAAAAGCCTCTCTGGCCAAATACCTGAAAAAAAATCATTTCATACCTGCAGTGAAGACAATTTAATCTCTCGTGCAGTGCTTGGAATTCGTCGAGATCCAAGGAATAAACATATTTCTCCAAGTCTCTCTCAGCGAGGAGGGAATTTTTTTAAAAACAAAATTAAAATCTCATAACAGATAATTTGTGTATCAATACAATATAGATATGCGATAATATTGAGGACAAGATTTAAATTTCTGGATAGCCAAAATTTAAAAACATGCATCCATAATTTGGTTTTAATTACCTGTATATATGTATAATATGTCGTCGAATCTCGGAAATTACTGAAGCTTCGTGTAAAAAGGAGATTTATAGCAAAATAAATTAATTCATCGATAAAACGCAACTGCGAATCATTATACAAGTATAGTTTTGTACACGCATAGGTACACTTTAAAAGTGCAGTTCCTTGTTTGCATCGTTTATCTCAATTTCCAGATCTCAAGTGTGCAATTAACACTGCACTCCTCCTCACGCGTTGTTATATAATACAGCAGCACTTAATTGCAGTGTCTAATCATTCCCATGTACGGGCTTGCACCTGACAATGAGTGTTGAGAAAATATAATTTTACGCTTGTAACGCGGTTTCTTCTTCTATCCCTCTGATATAATTTGCCTAAAACCGAGAAGGAAGTGAATCAACGTTACATCCTTGTTTATATGCGGATATTACGTATTTTTAAAGATTCTTCAATACAATGAGAGAAATTTTTAGTTCCGGTTACCGCTCAGTCCTTAACTATTTTCATTTTTTACCACAATCGAGAAATATAGTTCTAGGTAGAAAACGAAAATTAGTTTTCTAGCTGTTACCGGAAAGTCTATCATCCGTTACTATTCTTTCTCATTACGATCATTGTTGCTATATTTTCTTGGCAACTGTTGCGAAAATTTAATGCTCGCGCAACGATAAATTGACGTTAAAGCCTTGTTTAACTAAAAAAGTATAGTAAACCTCAGAAACTGATTTTGCGTTGCAATAACCAAAAAATGATCGACGATAGCGCAAAATGGGCGTTAGGCGTAGCTCGTTTTTCGTAATCCCAACAATATTCAAACAGTTTTTTTTAACGATACCTGTTTTACTCAATTTTTCTAGTTACTATAACAAATGAAATTTTTCCCAGTGTACGCGTACAAAGTACGAAGTCCCCATTCAAGGGAGACAGAAAATTTCGCATGCGTTTATGCGTGTACGTTGAATCGTAAAATGGGGAAAAGAAAGCATGTCCGGTTCTTCCTCGACACCCGTGACCATCTGGCAATGAGATCTCGAATAGAGAGAAAGACTCATCGCCTCTGGGATCGTCGTTCGCAAATAGACACCTCATACCGATGCCTTCCTTGCCTTTAAATTGTACGTCGATATTTTCATCTTTTACTATCCCATCTTTTTCATCGCCGTGGGCCAAAAGCAGAGATCGGATCGCAGTTCGATAATCGGTTTGTTCTTTGCATCCATTGATTCTTCGGAGTCTCGTTTGTCCCATTTTTGTTGGATTTAATTCATCTTACAAAAATTTGACTGTAATTTTTCGCTACGCGTTATAACCATTCATTTGTCACGCACCATTATTTTATTATAGTATAGTAAAGTTTATTGCTTTCCATTCGGTCATAGATAATGATACAAAAGAATTTCGATTTGCTTAAAATACACGTTTCGTTAGTTTGACATAATTCTTCTGATTAACCGTAGTAAAAACACCGAACGAGCAGAAAAGAAAAAAAGAAAACATAAAGGTTTATTTCATTTTACAAATACAAAGATAATTTATATTTACAAATAATGTCGCCATTTTCCAACACTTTTCCTTTACATTCTTTTCTTAACTGTGCCGTTAATCGGAGCATTTTTTTCTGACCTCTTTTACAAAAGTATTGAATTCTAAAATACGTTTTTCATCAGAACCGTTATCAGCAAGCTATTCCATTATACCTGTGTCCGTATATGTATTTACAACTATAAAATATCGTGTATATAAAAATCGATTAATTTTTCGACACGGTTAACTGCTTTGATTCGGCTCGAAGGTTTCTTTGTATGCGACTATAGTATAATGTTACGTGTATAGTCGTTTTGTGAGATTAATTTCCGGGTCTCCGATGCTGGATCCTAGCTGAACTTGCAGTTCATGGATCCCGTGTAATCCTAAATGCACTAAAATCGAAAAAACACATTCGTTGAACCAGAATACAGAGACGCGGTGACGGAATTCGTTCAAGTCAAAGTTACGGACTGTTTATAAGTACTCGTTACGGTGCATCGCTTCGCTCTTCGCCGATGTAGCTGGATTACGTCTAGTGTATACCTATACTCAGATATATATATATATATCGATATATATATATATATATATCGATTGAAGATTTCTTTGACGTCTTCGACGTCGGGCCTGCAGAAATAACTGGTAATGGCCGTCCGACCTTGACGTCGAGGCCGACGCCAAGTTACCTTTTACAATTAGCGCACGGATCTAAACGCTGATCCGAAGCGTTTCCTGGTTGACTGTAAATTCTTGGATCATTTGCGAAGAGTTGGACGTAATTTTTTTACTCAAAAGATTGAATAAGAACGATAAACCGTGAAGACGAAGAAGAAGAATAAAATTTTAAGTGTACCTTTTGCAGTACTGTCGTACAGAAATATATTTAACATTTACCCTAAAAGACAAGAGCTAATCGAGAATACGAATAGCTGGCAACGATTAACCTCCGCGACTTGCGATTAGACAGAAAGCTTTCATGAGGCGTCGACCTGGAAAGAAGCCGTTGATCGCAACGTGACATGTGGACACGTGGATCTCACTTTTGTGTGCGTTCATCGTTCGCCAATCGAATTCGATATACGATTTTCACCTGCTTTGGATAATTAATTTACTTTTTCTTATTTTCCCTCTTCGTTTCTCGTAGAAATTCGAAAGGGGAGAACGTTGAAGAAATACAACGAAACGCTGAAAATCTATTCTTCGTGCTACTTTTTAACGTCCTACATAATGTTCCAGTCGCCTTGTAACCGTGAAAAAAAATTTCGATGAAGGAAAATGGAAAAGTAGAATAAAAAAAAAAAAAATGGTATTACGTTTGTGCGATTTACTGAGATGAAGATTATCCGAAGAAATAGTTTAAATTAATTTGCGAACGCAGGTACGCATTGATATATCCAAAATCGAAGATGTGTCAGTTTCGTATTTTCATTTCCGTATTTCAATGATTAATCACTGATGAAATTGGTGTCACCGGAACTACTTTACAGTTTAGCACGCATTTATACACGACGGGCTTCATACGGCTCGTGCATTTTCCGCGTAAAGTCTGCAGCAGACTGCTTTCTACAGGTTTTGCAGTTCGTTTTACGTTTCATAGCACGTGACTGAACGTACGCTGTCCACCTAGATTTCAGGGTTAAAAACCGCATGCGGCTCTTTTGTCTCTACTATTTAGAATATTCTACACATATATAGCAATAGGCGTACGTAAAGTAAAACTGCCTTTGGATAAGATTTGTAACCCGAACGCGTATCTCAAAACCGTGCAGATATTCTCTCCGTAAGTGCCTTTCTTTTCGACGATCCTATGTTTGCCTGTTGTATTTATGGTGTAATTTCGGGTCAGTAGGTTCGACAAAATTATAACCATACACGCACAACGTGCCAATTATTCTGCTAGAAGCAGACGATCAAGAGCCACTCCAGAACCTATTAGATAATCTAGGCCCCATCTATTTACGGCAAACTGCCTGGTTACCGTTACCGAAAACCTACAAACCGCATCGAAGCGTCGCACCGTTCAATCAAAACGTGCAGGTAAATGTAAATAATTGGTAGTGCAATTGAGCTGCAATCAACGATTGCGGTTTGTGACGGTTATTCACTGTTAGAAATAATCATGTGAAAATCTATCGTGTGTCGATTGATCACAAATTTTGTACAAAAACAAAGCATCATCGTAATCACCGAGTCTACATAAAAGGACGCGTAAAACCAACTCAATCTTACCTTAGCCTAAGCTCGGAACGAATCTGGTCAGTCAACGTCAGACTGAAGTAAACTGATCAGCTTAGGCAATCTAAGCAATGCCGCCTCCATTGGACACGGTTTACATTCGTGATGCGGTACTGGCACGTCTCCGTTTTTCCTTATCCATTATAGTCGCACGTTTCCATAATCGGTTAACGGTTCAACGACACGTTCGTTTCCTTTCGAATCTTACGTCTGTACTCGTGCAAAGTGTACGTTAGGGTGGTTAGTGTTTTACTTCTTTCTTTTTTTTTAAGGTGCCAGTCGAGAAATGTGTTACAAATACTGAAAAAAAACACTGTCGTAAAACCTGTAGGAGGTAGGAAAATATTTAAAGATCGCTACCAATCATAAGTAATATTTTTTATTTCTTTTTATAGGTACACCTTACGGACGTACATATATATTAGTTTTTTTTTTTTTTTTTTTTTTATTGCGGTCCAATCAATAGTTCACCAATCAACAGTAAACCGCACCTAACAATTCCGCAGTTGGCCGTTATCGTCTTTTATACGAAAAATTAATCGTCTTGGAGAAATTTTTATAACAGTTTTTGATACCGAAATAGGAGTATCGCATCACCTTAATGTCCCTATTTCGTTTTCAGTACTAATTTTTATGAATAATGATTAATTGGACCATGATACGCGAAAAATAAATTAATATATATATATATGTGTCCGTAAAGTATACACGTAAAAATGAATAAAAAATATTACAATAATTGGTAGCATCATCTAAATATTTTCCTACCTTCGCCAGGTCTTAAGAAAATTTTTTTTTCAATACTTGTTACAAGTTTTTCGGGTGGCACCTTAAAAAAAAAGTTAAAAACCAATTACCCTGGTGTACATCTCTCGCACAATACAACCTCTCGATGGTTGTTTGATATGTGCAGTGCAAGCTGCTTCACATGCTCGCGCACCATGAACCATATAAATATCTATTCAAAGTAACCCCATGCTGCACGCGCCTAAATGGGCAGCAGTTTTACCCAATTTGCATATTCGATCAGCGGTACAATCTCCTCGACTCTCCCTGCTTCGTTGTCATTCGAAATACCGCGCGTCACACATTCCTTCACTAATCTCTTCCCGCGATTATCTAACAAGCGTATTCTCACGTTCCGTGTCAGATGCTGATCAAGTGGGTTGACTAATCGTAAGACCTGCTCGACGTGGCTGCTGTGTATTTTTCGACAAACGCTTTTGGCTAATAACCACTTGCTGACTCTTCAGTCGATTTCACCATGCACCGTGATTAGCGAGTCGACTATAATTTTACAGTTAATCCTACAGTTTCGTTATGGTCTTTTGTACGAAATTAGCGAACACTCGGTTAACTGTGGAACAAATTGCACCACCGTCATCTCGATTTAGCAGTCGAACAAAAGTAACCATTTTCCCGCGGAATCTTGAGACAACGAATATTGAACGGGAATCGAAACACCAATTGCCCATTGTAAATCTTCCTCGTTACGCAACGGGCGTTACAACTATCCGTAGTGATATCATGCGATGCGACATCCTTCCGCATTTCGCTATCCGATTCTTTGCGGTATCTGCACCGCTTTGTCCCGGAAATTTGTAATTGCGTAATATCCACCTGGAATAGTCATGACTCGGAATACGGTTTTCCTACGACTGGAGGGGACACGTGATTCGTGTATGACGCGTTCGATATCGATAGCTCGCGTTATGTATGCAGAAGTGGACTCTTGACGGTGGTGGAGGCCGGCAGGAAGCTGCCAAGTATAACGGGACTGCCAACGTGGCCCCGCAGTTAAAGGCTCTTCGCACATTCCTCAGCACGCTTATAAACCTATGGACAAGTTTAATGCACACATACCGTACGGATTTTGATTTATTCATCCGCAGTCTCTCTGCCACTTTTGCCGATTTTTCACAACCAACGTTGCAATTGCGCCCAACCATCATTTCCCGTTCTCCACTTTGCAAGCTTCGTCTGAACAACTACTGCAGTGAGACCAATACTGGATTCGGAAGTTTCTAATTCTACCCTGAATCAAATCGTTATGCCGAATTTGTCGGTTTCCAGAAAACCGCGGTGCCTGGACATGGAATGTAAAGATCAACCCCATATGCACGAAGAAACAAACGATCAACCGGACACGTAATAAGGCCCCGCATTCCTCCTTGTACCCAGCTTTCTCTCTCCCTCCTTCTCTCTTCGTCTTGCCGTGAGGCTACTACATCGTTGCTCTCGTTATCGTTCTCTCGCCTCCTTCGCGTCCGAGTGCCCGAAGCTCGACTGAAAGCTGAAAACTCAGGGGACCTGCAACGGTACTCAGTTGGGTACTAAATTATCACATTGGAGGTAAATGTATGAGTGCAAGGTATGTATGAAGCTCTTGTCTGGCGAAGTGGTCGTGTTGATCCACGTCTAATGCTCAGGTGCACCTGGCGAATTTCACAGACTTACTGTAGTATACTCCGGACCAAAAACCATCAGCGAAGGGGGAAAAGCAAGACAAGTGGGAGGAAACGAGTTGAGGTAAATTCGAGACGAGATATCGAAACGGCTATCGAAGTCTTGGAACGTTGAGGCAGAGCGTAAATGGGGTCACTTCACTGCCGAAGGTGAACCACTCTGCTGTGTGTAGCTTATAATACTCACAGTCTAACAATTCCAACAGCTCGCTCCGGGATCCGTTCACATTCTCAGGTGACTAATGCGTGGCGATCGATTATTATTTACTAATTTTCGTGGCTCGATTTTGTATGCGATTTGTAAATAGATTCGACTAAAATTTTATTACCCGTACGAATTCTTGTCTACGTAGATTGGCATATACATGTCATTTTTATTTTTATTATCTTGTTTAGATGCCCCATATTATGAATAAACAATTTTTTAAATATATATATATATATATATATATAAATAATAGAATACTACAAATACACTTATAGCTTAATAATATATTCATATTTTTCTTCGGTACTATACCGGTGAGTACGAAAATACCTTATCGTGTTTAAGAATGTCGACGAACTTGATCTGCAGGTCGCTCGTCGAGCGCCAACACGAGGAATAACTTATGTGTTGAAACTCAGGAGAATAAATACATACATAATTCAAATAAATAAATATGTCGTATGCGTACTTTAAGAAGTAACAGATGTCGTTTGTACCTGTCTATAACACGTGACCTTGTTATCGCAACGGAAACAATTCCTAATAGTACGCTTAAGAAACTACGTAAACGTATATCGTTATTGAATTGAGTTGTCAAAAATGCTCGACTATTCAAGTAGTTTGACGAAAGAAAGAAACACGTGAAGCAATTTTTGCAGAATCGTCTCAGGCGAAAACAATTTTAGAATACTAATATATCAACGTGCGAGCTCGAGGTGTTAGTACGTGTATTTCAATAGAAGTATTAGATAAGTCCCGAAGTTGCGAGTTGCGTAACGTTACATAATGTAACAAACAATGATATCAGCTTTGACGATACGTGAACACCCCGAGGCTTGTTACTTTTGAAATTTTACTTTAGTTGATAGACCTTGCTAGGCAACGAAGGAAAGAAATAATCAAACGCTCATGCGCACGTTACGTAGTGACGGTAGCATGTCTGTTCAGGTGGATGTAAACTGACGAGGGCCTTGTCATCTCGCATGATGATCCAAGCCTTCATATTCAACCGTACCATGTAAAATTTATCGAGGACAGGAACTAGCGGCAAGTTTCTCGAGTCGCTGGCATCGCTCTCGGTGACATTTTTCGCAAACTCGTAGCCCAACTCCGTGCAAAGATCGATTCCCTCATTTTCGGCCACAGAACCGGCAGGGAAACACTGCGAGTGCCAGATGCCGTACGACCTTTGAACAACCTCACCGTAACCGGGTCTGAAATGATTCATCGAGCATTATAGTCGACCGATTGCCAGAGAGTGGCGATTCGTGGACGAAATGAACTCACGAGTATGACGGCACAGCTCGCAAAGCCTGACATTCCTTCTCGTCCTCCCCTGAAGAACAGTCCTGATCACCGTCACAGACGAAATCTTGTGACACGCACTCCTCGCCTCTGCGAAAAAACATAATAGACATGATACGATGAGAAATGCGATGCAGAAGTGGAGAAAAGCCTCATCAAGACTCTGCTGACCTTCCGTCGCACTTGAAGCTGGCGTCCTTGCAGTAGCACAGCTCAGGATTTTCATCGGATTTGTCAAAGCAGTGGCGTCTTCCGTCGCAAATCAGTTTCGGCGCAGTCAGTTTAAGGTAGGCAGCACAGCTGCATCCAGTTTCCGGCTCGTCAGTCCCGTCAGCGCAGTCACTCTTTCCGTCGCAAAACATTGACTTCGGTACGCACTGGCCGTTCCCACAACGAAGTTCGGTCTGCGTGCAGTCTGAGAAAGTGAAGATGAAGACTCGTTAAATCGTGATGATGATTAGCAGGAAATTGAAACTTACGGCATCCGATCGTATCGTCGACTCCGTTCGCGCAATGGTCCCTCATCTCTTGACAATACTTTGGATCCTCGTCAGCCCCATCCCTGCAGTTTGGAACACCGTCACAGACTTTCGGCCATCCTATGCACTCTCCCAACAGACATCTGAACCCATCGCAATTCGGCTCAGACATATTTAACTGCGGAATTTCTTCTGTGGAACGCATTACATCTTTGACTATAGATCACCGACTAACATTGGCTCACAGGGACAAATGCTAGTTGATTACTCACGCATCCCGGTGATCAAATTTGTGTTGATATAATCTATGCTGGACAGGCTCTGCTTCGTTTCAAAGCTGCATGGTCCCTCTTTCACGTGGTAAACAGCAGCCGGGTACCATCCACTGCATCCATGACAAACCACCGTCCCGCTCCACGCCATTGATGTTACGTTCTGAAACAGTTCGGTTGTCGATGGTCAGTGATCATGACACAAAGGTACGTCATTCTTACACCGATCTATAGAGCACGTTGCTTTCGTAGTGATAATTATGATATCACCTTGCATTTGATAGGGTTGGCATTCTCGTAACAGCGACGATTTGCGGGACAGTTGTTAAGGACCGCCCTTAGAAAAATGCTCCTCGTTCCTTCATCCTTGTCTACACCCACCGTTACACAAGTATCGGATTCTGCAGCTGGGTGAGTTCTAAAAATTGATAAGAAATGATAAAGGAAGTTCGGTAAATCCAACGCAAGTTCTGAGCTTACAGCATACAATATTGACCGACCGTTTTTGAAGATACATCGGCTGCACATGCCGAGTCATATTAACAGGCTGCTTAAGGTGCATCAAGATCGCATCCGAATTCTTGACGCTTCTTATCTCGTCGACTATACTCCTCTGCTGATGTGGTCCATCGATCTGCAGGTACGAGCGTGACACACCCATAAGTGCCGTGGTGTAATTTTGCTGCAAGCTGTGAGTCAGATTAAAATTTTACTCTCCTTTTTCAGGAACATGGTCGAGCTCAAGTAGAATAAATAAAAATGTGCAACGAACATTGATCAGTCCTAAGCGTTTGAGTACAATAACCGAGATATCTAATTAGTCTTTGGGTCTGGCATATTGTTACCCTCATAAGTAGCTTCCGTCCGGCTTGCACATCGAGTGAAGCGACCAGCCTGCCCATCGCGGTATGTATTTACTGAATAATTCATGTTACGTATTCGTTCGAAAAATATTCTTTTATGGTTCGAAGTGATCGATCAGTTTAACTGTAAATGAACTCACGCATATGTATACCTATCGACAGACGTATGGATTGTACGGTGGCGTTGAATCGATAATCAGTACTCATTGTCAGTCATCGATATAAATGGATTTGCGATTACAGTTAACGTAACTAACAGTCTCTCGATCTCTTTCATCATTCAATTCATTGCGAATATTGCTTACTCCAGGTCCATGGCGCAGTAGCGACTTGTCAGAAGCCAACTTGGCTCAAGCAGAACAGCCGAGCACTGGTACCGGCCATCGGCAAAAACGGCAGCGTGCCATGGCCATAGATAAGTGTCCTCCTCCTGGCCGTCGATGCCTTTCAGTCGGTAGGTCATTGATATCGAATGTATCGTCGGCAGGCATCGCAGGTAAAGAACCGTGCATTGGGGTTCCTCCATGGACAAAATGTGGGGAGTGCTGTACTCGTAGGGTACCAAGTTCATCGCCGTCGACGCTTTGACCTCCAGTGGCGCGTTCCGCGTCCGTGTTTCGTTGAAAGACTCGCAGGCGCTGAAAATCGGATCAATGCAACTCACGCTTCCTCACCCATTCCACGAATCGACTCACCCGAACCCGAAGTAGGAACACATTTGTTTCGCAAGTGCGGCTGGTTTTTCTGTTATCGTATCGATGCAGAATGGCACCCATTCACGATCTTGATACAACGTCAATATACCTTCTCGTTTGTGATGCGGCAGTCCATCGATATCGGTTATCACGTACTTCCCGTTGCTCAAAGCGACTGCAGAAGGAAATTCGGTATAAAAGATTTTCGCATCAAAGGATCATTATCTATCGACAATTCACTCACAGCAGTTCAGCTCGTCCTCGTTGAATGCGCAATCTGCTATTCGGTCGCATTTCTTATCCATCGGTACGCACTCACCGCTTCTTTTGCAATGGAATTCTTTCGGTGAACATAGATCTGTAAACATTCAACGTTACGTAACAAATGCACTCCGGGAGTCACCACTTTTTAACATCGCTATTAAAAATTTACCGACACTAAATTGCAAACTAACCGCAATTTTCTTCGTCAGTACCGTCGAAGCAGTCTATGTGGCCATCGCAAATTGACGTTGGATAAATTCTACTAAGATAATCTCTACAGGTGCAGTCATCCTCGTCTGTACCATCCTGACAATCGACTATCCTGTCGCACCGCTTTATCAAATTGATAGTTTGTATTACTCTGAAAAATAATTGTTTCTTCAAAGTATTCATGCCCCACCCTTCTTACATCATGATCAGACTGGAAACAAAAACTTACATCCTACAGCTGAAATGATGACGGTTTGTTGGCGGTGAAATAGTAGTAGTGATCACTTCTGCGGGAACGGTCATCATGATTTCGTCAGTTAGCTGAGTAGTAGTAATATATTCCTCATTTTTTTCTGTAATATTCTTTTGTGTAACGTTCTGTTTGATAATGTCCTGATCTATAACCTTCTGTTCCGGAATGTCATCTTCTGTAAGAATCTGTTTTATAGGCTGTATTGTTGATGGCTCGATAGTTGTCGTTGATATTATAACACTCTGAGGGGTAGTTGATGGTTCTAAAAATAAAATCGTCCATTGAACTGCCAGTGACAAGCAGAGGAAATATGGTCAAACTCCAAGTTTCTATCGAATATCGATAAGTCTACCTGTAGTCAAAGCTGCAGTAGTCATCTCCACATCAACAGTTTCTTCCTGATTTATTTCCGTCTGTGTGGAAAGATCTTCCCGAGTAGCCGCGACAAAATCAAAGTCACTGGAATCAGTATTCCGATGTATCGAAAAATCTGGGAACATATGGCAGTTGAACTCATCTTCAGCATCCATGCAGTCGACGATTTTGTCGCAGCGTCTTTTCGCCGAATAACACTTCCGCGATCCACTGTGACAGTAGTATCCAGGACACCGTGCAAGCGGTTTGTACTTCGGTATTTCGCGTTGAACTGCAAAAAGAAACGATAAGCCAACCGTTTACTAGAAATTCGTGTGTCTATCAGTCGTTTCAATGCTTACAGCGGGTCCTGTTTATCCACTCAACAAATCGGCTGACTTTTGTGTATGCACCAGGCTCGTTTGGACGTGCGCAACCTTCTCCGTGACTCACGATTCCCGCTACGTACCATTGAGACGGTGAATTCGGATTCCTGGTTAAATCACAGTATCAAATTAACACCACGGTTTCAGTGCTAAAGTGACAAGAACTGACATACCTGCACATGAGTGGACCGCCACTGTCACCTTGGCACGTATCCCGCCCGCCTGATGGTAATCCTGCACAGATTTCCGCCTCGTTCTGATCGGCCGGGTATTTGCAGTTCCGCAAAATTGGTAATTCAACTTCCCGAAGATGATCGGCTGGAATAAATAACAGAATGGGTTGAAAATTATAAAGTTCTTCGGTGTTCGATTACTGCCTAATTTTTTATACTAATAAGATTTATTCCTTACGATCAGGTCCGTGCTCAACTAGTGATCCCCAGCCTGCGGTAACGCAGGTTGCGTCCGGGGTTGGTCCTGTTCTCCAGTGCGCTCCAGCTGTCGTGATTTCTGGGAGACAAGCCGGTCTGACCCAACGGTTAAAGTGTAGAGGTGCTTCCAGACGTAGGAGGGCTAAGTCGTTCTTCATGACCGTTCTGTCATAAGTCGGGTACATCACAACGTGGCTAACTTTACGGGATTGCTCCATCGGTGAGAAGGAAAACCGCCTCAACATTCCAGCTTGTATGTCGTAGTAGTGTCCTTCGAAGCTGAATAATTGTTTGAAGAATCATCAATCGAATTCAGTGTCGCTAAAGAATCGCGACTCTTTGTGTACTTTTGAAATAAAATTGACATTAGGCTCACCCATCAATGCAATGGGCCGCTGTTAGGACCCATATCTCGTCCAGAATCACGCCACCACAATGAAAGCTGCCGTCTCTATTTACGGCCGCTAGTGATGGCCAAGCTTGAGGTTCACTCGGATGACCGCCAACTACTCTCGATTCACTGACGATAATATCATCGTCACTTGCTACGCTGGTGGCGTTTCGATCAGGGCTCGATGCCGAGTGATTTTCAAGTGGATCTATCCTGCTGCCGTTCACTAACTCTTGCTGTTTTGAATCATCGAGATCTTGACCTTCTAATTTACTGCGAAAATCTTGATTCGATGGGTTGGACTTCGGAAATTGCACAGAATGCAGAAAACTGAAGAACGGATTAACTGTCTGTGATGATACTTTAGTACCACACGGTATTTCAGGACATCTGACGAAGACTGCTTTGTTCGAACAGTTGTGTGCTATTTGAATTTCGTTGGAAGATAATTGAACAACATACGGACCGGCGTAATTCTGTCGAAGCTTAATTTGTTCGACGTATGGAAAATCTCTGCGGAAATATGAAGGACATAAATTAGAATTTTTGTTCAAAGATAAGAAAGCGTAAATGATAGCAATAACTACCTATAATTATCATCACCGATTTCAGCTCGACAAGCATCGTTGGCCCATATTGTTGACGGGGTGCAAGCCGGATACCATATGCCTTTCCAGTTCCTGTGAAGGTATCCGGTTGTGTAACCAACTGCGAACATCTAAACGAAACACATGGTTTTAGATTGAACTTATCATTTGTACAATGGGAAAGGAATCCATCGGAAATTGTGGAACTCACATTGCGTTCTTCGATGAAGTGAGTTATGATGTTGCAGTGCAGTTCATCTTTCCCGTTAGAGCACTGTGGGAAGCCATCGCAGCGCTGAACGAGTGGCAAGCAATTACCCCAGCGTTGACGCCTCTCCGCGTCATCGCAACTAAATGAATGGATGTCGCATCCTGGAAAAACATAAGCGGATGATTACAGTGCCATTATTTTTGAAAGAATACAACGCTCCGATCATTGGATCCCTTACCAAAGCATCCGAGCTCGTCTTCGCCAAGAGGGCAGTCGAAGTAGCCGTCACAGAGTCGCTCTCTGTCGACCCGGTCTCTGCAGGAGCACCGAGTCTCATCACTGGCATCAATGCAATCTACCGAACCATCACACCAGCCCGATTTTGGAATACACTTACTGAGATCGCTGCATGCTTGCGTATTCGGAGGACATCCAGCTATGTGATCTATTCACACAGTAGGGATTTACATTAAGACGTTTGGCGGTGGTCAGAAGACGAATTGGCAAGTAAGAAGAGCTATTACCTCTTGACCTTGGCCGTTCATCTTCCAACTGAGCTTGACTGACGAGGTCAATTTCTGGGACTGCTGTTTCGGGCACGGACCTTTGGAACTCTGACACTCCTGGGACCGTCGGGAATTGAAATGATGGAGTAGGAACGTAAGTGCAATAGAACGGTCGAGCTGGGCCTGTGGCCGTGGTCTGTTGAGCACCGGAAGCAACGGGGTAATACTGAACTCCGGATCCCGTGGGTCCGTATCGCTGCGGCAAAACTGGTACCGAGGTGGGCTGATACTGCACCGGGACATACTGGAAGCCGGGATTTTGAAGGGGCTGGATTACAGGCTGAACAGAGTTGAAGTGGAAAGATGAAGATTTTCCGTATGCTGTCACTGCAGGCGTGATGGCCACGTTTTGACCGTAATGAATTTGATCAACTTGTGAAGCCGAGGATACTGGGAACGTAATTGCTCCAGATGAGGTTTGTCTTACCGACTGAATTGGAGGGTTCGGTGGCCCGTAGACGCAAAGAGGATACGGCATCCAGCTCACATTCGGGGTGTAGGTTACCTGTTGGCTGGTCTTCGTCGTCTCAGCCGTCGGAATGACGTTTGCATTTGGTTCGTAGTTCGACTTCAGCTCATGCAGCGTCATACGTCTGTCAAAATTTGAGGTAGTGAGCGATGGATTATTGTCATTCTTCGCGGTTGACGTTGGCAAGACCGCTGAATTATCCTCCGTTGTTGTTGAGATACGTTCGGGAACGATTAAACCGCTCCTACCTGGATCGACTACTTGCGGATCTATCGTAAGTTTATCTGGCCATTGAAATTTCGAGCCTGAGGTTCGATTTGATTGGCTGTGCGTGAAGAAGAAATCATTTTCGGCGCTGTGGACTTGGACGTTTTCCGGTACCGTGTTTGAGTCTTGGACTACTTTGGCCTGCTGTATCTTATCGTTCAATCGAGAATGATTTGAGTACTCGGCAGCATTCTTATGACCAGGAATCGTTGAAGGTTTATTCGACGGTGGACTTGTTGAATTGGTAATCAATGGAAATAAACTGGGCTCGTTATTGTTTTGTGAATTTTCGGGGATGGAATTAACGTTTGTTGTTTGGGATTCCAGCTTCTCGCATTTCAGACACGTTACAAAGTCCAACGCGGTAATATTTGTACTGTCCATAGTGAGTACTTCTTGTTTATGGATCGAGTTGATCTGCGATATCAACTTCCGAATCTCGTGCATTTGGTGCGAGACATCTTTTGTCACCTTTTTCAGCTCACCCAAGAGAAGCTTACATTTCTCATGTCTTTCTCTGCAACTTTCGATGGTTTCAGCTTCGACTTGACGCTTCAAACGTGATGACTGGTGGTCGGGAATATTTCCATAAGCCTCTTTGTAGAGGGTACTGCCCATATCGTCAGAAATTTCGTCCTCTACGCTAAAGGGTGATATTTGAACAAAGATGTTGTTCTCGGAATCGTCCACCGTTGTCATTTCATTTTCAGGAGTCTCCAGCTCTATTACTTTCGTAAGTTCTACCTCGGTGTAACTTTTATCTGGAAGATTATAAGGAAAATGAACTTTCGTCGCATCACTTTTTTCCTAGCATGCTGTCTACCAATGTGTCGAACAGTGGAAAAGTTTGTCGATCTTCCGATCGGCCTATGCGCAACTAATCGGATAATTCGTAGCTTAATTTATTACAAATAAAAATAGCGTCTCACATACATGGTGTAACAGTCACATGAATGAGGAATCCAATGAAGGCGAGAAGCATAACGATCAATAGGGTGCGGAAAATAGTGGAAAGTTGATTCCTTATTGGAATCTTCAAGTTATCTTCAGCGTCCGTCAGTTTTCTTGGATATTGACCAGTGCCTTTGCCTAGGAATTTTTTACAGTACTAACACTCTTCTAATCGATATACGCGTATGTATAAATACTCACCATTTTTGTTGAGACCGGAACCCAGGCATGTCGGTTCACAATTACCGATTGGAATTTCGGCCAATTCTTCCGATGGTACCATATATCCGGCGTGTTTTTTTGTCATTTTTCCGCTGGAGTGAAATTCACCGTGAACTTAGGACGCGTATATTACTGTTGATAGGCAACAATGTTGAACATCGAAGACGTTTATTTGAACCAACTTAAATGTATTTCTAAGCACTGAGTGATTCTAGTTCACAGACATGAAACTAATACTTTATGCATATGATATGATTAAATGTTTTCAAACGCTTAAAATATTTATTCAACCTTTTGTTCTGTGATTGAATTTCAAGCTTCAGTCAGCTCGCGCTGTCCAGCACCAAATGCAGTAACTAACCGGAGAAATTCAAAGAGCGAAACTACAGCGATCAGATTTCAAACAAGTCAGCAATTACTCGGAGGTCATAGACAGCGGAATTCCAACACAGGGTACGAGTTGGATGTAGTATATTTTAAAGTAGGTAGGTGTTACCGCGAGCCTCCGAGAGAGTAGAATTTTGCGTAATATCACAGCGTGATATTTGTGCATGCCATTAGTAATTTGACGCTGTGTCTTAATAAAGCAATACTAACAGGCTTGCATACTCTTAATAAAAACCTAAGACGTATACATATTTCGGATACGTCGGAATATTTGTCAACTTCAAATTGTACATTACACGATTATTTTTAATATTTTTCGAGATACATGACGCTTCTACCTCGACGGCAGATCGTACAGCGCGGCAATGTACAAAATATGAGGCTAACAGCAGCGCATGGTGGTGCTCATGAAGGCGAATAGAACAATTTCGAATGTGAAGAGTCAACTTATTGGTACTGGAGAAGCAGGCTAAGGTACTTGCAGTGTATTAAATTTTTAATGGGCATAAAACAAATATAAGCAACTTCGGACATTTCTCAAATTTGGTACGAGTACATGGAAATAAATAACATCGAAAGCAGTGTGGGATGTTTGGAAAATGATAATTTGCTTCTTGATACATAGCTTTTCGAAAGATAAAAATTTTTCACGCATTCTTTTCTGGACACAATCGAAAATTGCTTAAGAATAGAAACTATGTGAACTTTCCTGAATAATTTAGAATCCCTATGATGAGTTTTAGAAACGTTGTTTATCGACTGACAGCAAATTTGCGATATTTTTGATTGCAGAACGTTCAAGTGATGGTGAGAATTCCGCCTGTCGATACAAATAGGGAAACCACAGCATCCAGAGAATGACGAATTGTGAGAGTGAATTATTGATATAGATACTAATGAATCCAATGTAATTGTCAAGTGATTTGATTTCTATGTGAATCTTGTAAATGGTCAATAAAACACCTAACCACAATCGTTCGTGAATTTCATGAAACAGCACAAGAGCTAAACCTGTTTATCATGAATGTCATTTTACAACGTGCTTAATAACTCCAAGGTACGTGTGAAGATTGATTGCGGCGTAAGAGTACCATGAGAAAAATACTGACAGAAGTACACCTTCCAACTTCTGCTGATGAACGAAAACTTTAGGTCTCAGATTCGATTTGTCTGACCCTTTCTTGACTAATTAGACCCCCAGGAACTCAGAAAACACCGCAAAAGTGGCCTGGTATCAACAGCACAGAAGTTACGATCGAAAATGCACCAGCTGAAAAATGTCAAAAACTCTGGTTCTCGTTTTTCGGCTGTAACTTTCGATGCGTTGATCGCAGCGTATTGGGACTACGCCCAATCGATTTCTCTCGCAAAATTACGTCGGAATAGTGCGACAATTAATTCATTCTAGCACTTTTGAGAATCGCGAAAATTTTCGCCAAAAATACAAAGGGGTTAACCTTCCTTTTTTTTTGACCAAAAAATTTTTCGTCTCAGAATTGATTCGTATGACTCTTTCCCGACCAATTGGACCCCAAGGAACTCAGAAAACGCAGCAAAAGGAGCGTGGGATCAACGGGAGAGAAGATACGAGGAGAAAAGCACCTGCCGAAAAATGTCGACAATTCAGGTTCTCGTTTTTTGGCTGTAACTTTCGATGCGTTGATCGCAGCGTATTGGGACTGCGCCCAGTCGATTTCTCTCGCAAAATTACGTCGGAATAGTGCCACAATTAATTTATTCCAGCACTTTTGAAAATCGCGAAAATTTTCGCCAAAAATACAAAGGGGTTAACCTTCCTTTTTTTTTGACTAAAAAATTTTTCGTCTCAGAATTGATTCGTATGACTCTTTCCCGACCAATTGGACCCCATGGAACTCAGAAAACGCAGTAAAGGAGCGTGGGATCAACGGGAGAGAAGATACGAGGAAAAAAGCACCTGCTGAAAAATGTCGAAAATTCAGGTTCTCGTTTTTTGGTTGTAACTTTCGATGCGTTGATCGCAGCGTATTGGGACTGCGCCCAGTCGATTTCTCTCGCAAAATTACGTCGGAATAGTGCCACAATTAATTTATTCTAGCACTTTTCAGAATCGCGAAAATTTTCGCCAAAAATACAAAGGGGTTAACCTTCCTTTTTTTTTGACCAAAAAATTTTTCGTCTCAGAATTGATTCGTATGACTCTTTCCCGACCAATTGGACCCCAAGGAACTCAGAAAACGCAGCAAAAGGAGCGTGGGATCAACGGGAGAGAAGATACGAGGAGAAAAGCACCTGCCGAAAAATGTCGACAATTCAGGTTCTCGTTTTTTGGCTGTAACTTTCGATGCGTTGATCGCAGCGTATTGGGACTGCGCCCAGTCGATTTCTCTCGCAAAATTACGTCGGAATAGTGCCACAATTAATTTATTCCAGCACTTTTGAAAATCGCGAAAATTTTCGCCAAAAATACAAAGGGGTTAACCTTCCTTTTTTTTTGACTAAAAAATTTTTCGTCTCAGAATTGATTCGTATGACTCTTTCCCGACCAATTGGACCCCATGGAACTCAGAAAACGCAGTAAAGGAGCGTGGGATCAACGGGAGAGAAGATACGAGGAAAAAAGCACCTGCTGAAAAATGTCGAAAATTCAGGTTCTCGTTTTTTGGTTGTAACTTTCGATGCGTTGATCGCAGCGTATTGGGACTGCGCCCAGTCGATTTCTCTCGCAAAATTACGTCGGAATAGTGCCACAATTAATTTATTCTAGCACTTTTCAGAATCGCGAAAATTTTCGCCAAAAATACAAAGGGGTTAACCTTCCTTTTTTTTTGACCGAAAAATTTTTCGTCTCAGAATTGATTCGTATGACTCTTTCCCGACCAATTGGACCCCAAGGACCTCAGAAAACGCAGCAAAAGGAGCGTGGGATCAACGGGAGAGAAGATACGAGGAAAAAAGCACCTGCCGAAAAATGTCGAAAATTCAGGTTCTCGTTTTTTGGCTGTAACTTTCGATGCGTTGATCGCAGCGTATTGAGACTGCGCCCAGTCGATTTCTCTCGCAAAATTACGTCGGAATAGTGCCACAATTAATTTATTCCAGCACTTTTGAAAATTGCGAAAATTTTCGCCGAAAATACAAAGAGGTTAACCTTCCTTTTTTTTTGACCAAAAAATTTTTCGTCTCAGAATTGATTCGTATGACTCTTTCCCGACCAATTGGACCCCAAGGAACTCAGGAAACGCAGCAAAAGGAGCGTGGGATCAACGGGAGAGAAGATACGAAGAAAAAAGCACCTGCTGAAAAATGTCGAAAATTCGGGTTCTCGTTTTTTGGCTGTAACTTTCGATGCGTTGATCGCAGCGTATTGGGACTGCGCCCAGTCGATTTCTCTCGCGAAATTACGTCGGAATAGTGCCACAATTAATTTATTCTAGCACTTTTCAGAATCGCGAAAATTTTCGCCAATAATACGAAGGGGTTAACCTTCCTTTTTTTTTGACCGAAAAATTTTTCGTCTCAGAATTGATTCGTATGACTCTTTCCCGACCAATTGGACCCCGAGGAACTCAGAAAACGCAGCAAAAGGAGCGTGGGATCAACGGGAGAGAAGATACGAGGAAAAAAGCACCTGCCGAAAAATGTCGACAATTCAGGTTCTCGTTTTTTGGCTGTAACTTTCGATGCGTTGATCGCAGCGTATTGGGACTGCGCCCAGTCGATTTCTCTCGCAAAATTACGTCGGAATGGTGCCACAATTAATTTATTCTAGCACTTTTCAGAATCGCGAAAATTTTCGCTAAAAATACAAAGGGGTTAACCTTTCTTTTTTTTTGACCGAAAAATTTTTCGTCTCAGAATTGATTCGTATGACTCTTTCCCGACCAATTGGACCCCAAGGACCTCAGAAAAACCTGCAAAAGGAGCGTGGGATCAACGGGAGAGACGATGCGAGCAAAAAAGCACCTGCTGAAAAATGTCGAAAATTCAGGTTTTCGTTTTTTGGCTGTAACTTTCGATGCGTTGATCGCAGCGTATTGAGACTGCGCCCAGTCGATTTCTCTCGCAAAATTACGTCGGAATAGTGCCACAATTAGGTTATTCCAGCACTTTTGAAAATTGCGAAAATTTTCGCCGAAAATACAAAGGGGTTAACCTTCCTTTTTTTTTGACCAAAAAATTTTTTGTCTCAGAATTGATTCGTATGACTCTTTCCCGACCAATTGGACCCCAAGAAACTCAGAAAACGCAGCAAAAGGAGCGTGGGATCAACGGGAGAGAAGATACGAAGAAAAAAGCACCTGCTGAAAAATGTCGAAAATTCGGGTTCTCGTTTTTTGGCTGTAACTTTCGATGCGTTGATCGCAGCGTATTGGGACTGCGCCCAGTCGATTTCTCTCGCAAAATTACGTCGGAATAGTGCCACAATTAATTTATTCCAGCACTTTTGAAAATCGCGAAAATTTTCGCCAAAAATACAAAGGGGTTAACCTTCCTTTTTTTTTAAATGAAAAATTTTTCGTCTCAAAATTGATTCGTATGACTCTTTCCTGACCAATTGGACCCCATGGAACTCAGAAAACGCAGTAAAGGAGCGTGGGATCAACGGGAGAGAAGATACGAGGAAAAAAGCACCTGCCGAAAAATGTCGAAAATTCAGGTTCTCGTTTTTTGGCTGTAACTTTCGATGCGTTGATCGCAGCGTATTGAGACTGCGCCCAGTCGATTTCCCTCGCAAAATTACGTCGGAATAGTGCCACAATTAATTTATTCCAGCACTTTTGAAAATTGCGAAAATTTTCGCCGAAAATACAAAGGGGTTACCCTTCCTTTTTTTTTGACCAAAAAATTTTTCGTCTCAGAATTGATTCGTATGACTCTTTCCCGACCAATTGGACCCCAAGGAACTCAGAAAACGCAGCAAAAGGAGCGTGGGATCAACGGGAGAGAAGATACGAAGAAAAAAGCACCTGCTGAAAAATGTCGAAAATTCGGGTTCTCGTTTTTTGGCTGTAACTTTCGATGCGTTGATCGCAGCGTATTGGAACTGCGCCCAGTCGATTTCTCTCGCAAAATTACGTCGGAATAGTGCCACAATTAATTTACCAGCACTTTTGAAAATCGCGAAAATTTTCGCCAAAAATACTAAGGGGTTAACCTTCCTTTTTTTTTGACCGAAAAATTTTTCGTCTCAGAATTGATTCGTTTGACTCTTTCCCGACCAATTGGACCCCAAGGACCTCAGAAAACGCAGCAAAAGTAGCGTGGGATCAACGGGAAAGAAGATCCGAGGAAAAAAGCACCTGCCGAAAAATGTCGAAAATTCAGGTTCTCGTTTTTTGGCTGTAACTTTCGATGCGTTGATCGCAGCGTATTGGGACCGCGCCCAGTCGATTTCTCTCGCAAAATTACGTCGGAATAGTGCCACAATTAATTCATTCCAGCACTTTTGAAAATCGCGAAAATTTTCGCCAAAAATACAAAGGGGTTAACCTTCCTTTTTTTTTGACTGAAAAATTTTTCGTCTCAGAATTGATTCGTATGACTCTTTCCCGACCAATTGGACCCCAAGGAACTCAGAAAACGCAGCAAAAGGAGCGTGGGATCAACGGGAGAGAAGATACGAGGAGAAAAGCACCTGCCGAAAAATGTCGACAATTCAGGTTCTCGTTTTTTGGCTGTAACTTTCGATGCGTTGATCGCAGCGTATTGGGACTGCGCCCAGTCGATTTCTCTCGCAAAATTACGTCGGAATAGTGCCACAATTAATTTATTCCAGCACTTTTGAAAATCGCGAAAATTTTCGCCAAAAATACAAAGGGGTTAACCTTCCTTTTTTTTTGACTAAAAAATTTTTCGTCTCAGAATTGATTCGTATGACTCTTTCCCGACCAATTGGACCCCATGGAACTCAGAAAACGCAGTAAAGGAGCGTGGGATCAACGGGAGAGAAGATACGAGGAAAAAAGCACCTGCTGAAAAATGTCGAAAATTCAGGTTCTCGTTTTTTGGTTGTAACTTTCGATGCGTTGATCGCAGCGTATTGGGACTGCGCCCAGTCGATTTCTCTCGCAAAATTACGTCGGAATAGTGCCACAATTAATTTATTCTAGCACTTTTCAGAATCGCGAAAATTTTCGCCAAAAATACAAAGGGGTTAACCTTCCTTTTTTTTTGACCGAAAAATTTTTCGTCTCAGAATTGATTCGTATGACTCTTTCCCGACCAATTGGACCCCAAGGACCTCAGAAAACGCAGCAAAAGGAGCGTGGGATCAACGGGAGAGAAGATACGAGGAAAAAAGCACCTGCCGAAAAATGTCGAAAATTCAGGTTCTCGTTTTTTGGCTGTAACTTTCGATGCGTTGATCGCAGCGTATTGAGACTGCGCCCAGTCGATTTCTCTCGCAAAATTACGTCGGAATAGTGCCACAATTAATTTATTCCAGCACTTTTGAAAATTGCGAAAATTTTCGCCGAAAATACAAAGAGGTTAACCTTCCTTTTTTTTTGACCAAAAAATTTTTCGTCTCAGAATTGATTCGTATGACTCTTTCCCGACCAATTGGACCCCAAGGAACTCAGGAAACGCAGCAAAAGGAGCGTGGGATCAACGGGAGAGAAGATACGAAGAAAAAAGCACCTGCTGAAAAATGTCGAAAATTCGGGTTCTCGTTTTTTGGCTGTAACTTTCGATGCGTTGATCGCAGCGTATTGGGACTGCGCCCAGTCGATTTCTCTCGCGAAATTACGTCGGAATAGTGCCACAATTAATTTATTCTAGCACTTTTCAGAATCGCGAAAATTTTCGCCAATAATACGAAGGGGTTAACCTTCCTTTTTTTTTGACCGAAAAATTTTTCGTCTCAGAATTGATTCGTATGACTCTTTCCCGACCAATTGGACCCCGAGGAACTCAGAAAACGCAGCAAAAGGAGCGTGGGATCAACGGGAGAGAAGATACGAGGAAAAAAGCACCTGCCGAAAAATGTCGACAATTCAGGTTCTCGTTTTTTGGCTGTAACTTTCGATGCGTTGATCGCAGCGTATTGGGACTGCGCCCAGTCGATTTCTCTCGCAAAATTACGTCGGAATGGTGCCACAATTAATTTATTCTAGCACTTTTCAGAATCGCGAAAATTTTCGCTAAAAATACAAAGGGGTTAACCTTTCTTTTTTTTTGACCGAAAAATTTTTCGTCTCAGAATTGATTCGTATGACTCTTTCCCGACCAATTGGACCCCAAGGACCTCAGAAAAACCTGCAAAAGGAGCGTGGGATCAACGGGAGAGACGATGCGAGCAAAAAAGCACCTGCTGAAAAATGTCGAAAATTCAGGTTTTCGTTTTTTGGCTGTAACTTTCGATGCGTTGATCGCAGCGTATTGAGACTGCGCCCAGTCGATTTCTCTCGCAAAATTACGTCGGAATAGTGCCACAATTAGGTTATTCCAGCACTTTTGAAAATTGCGAAAATTTTCGCCGAAAATACAAAGGGGTTAACCTTCCTTTTTTTTTGACCAAAAAATTTTTTGTCTCAGAATTGATTCGTATGACTCTTTCCCGACCAATTGGACCCCAAGAAACTCAGAAAACGCAGCAAAAGGAGCGTGGGATCAACGGGAGAGAAGATACGAAGAAAAAAGCACCTGCTGAAAAATGTCGAAAATTCGGGTTCTCGTTTTTTGGCTGTAACTTTCGATGCGTTGATCGCAGCGTATTGGGACTGCGCCCAGTCGATTTCTCTCGCAAAATTACGTCGGAATAGTGCCACAATTAATTTATTCCAGCACTTTTGAAAATCGCGAAAATTTTCGCCAAAAATACAAAGGGGTTAACCTTCCTTTTTTTTTAAATGAAAAATTTTTCGTCTCAAAATTGATTCGTATGACTCTTTCCTGACCAATTGGACCCCATGGAACTCAGAAAACGCAGTAAAGGAGCGTGGGATCAACGGGAGAGAAGATACGAGGAAAAAAGCACCTGCCGAAAAATGTCGAAAATTCAGGTTCTCGTTTTTTGGCTGTAACTTTCGATGCGTTGATCGCAGCGTATTGAGACTGCGCCCAGTCGATTTCCCTCGCAAAATTACGTCGGAATAGTGCCACAATTAATTTATTCCAGCACTTTTGAAAATTGCGAAAATTTTCGCCGAAAATACAAAGGGGTTACCCTTCCTTTTTTTTTGACCAAAAAATTTTTCGTCTCAGAATTGATTCGTATGACTCTTTCCCGACCAATTGGACCCCAAGGAACTCAGAAAACGCAGCAAAAGGAGCGTGGGATCAACGGGAGAGAAGATACGAAGAAAAAAGCACCTGCTGAAAAATGTCGAAAATTCGGGTTCTCGTTTTTTGGCTGTAACTTTCGATGCGTTGATCGCAGCGTATTGGAACTGCGCCCAGTCGATTTCTCTCGCAAAATTACGTCGGAATAGTGCCACAATTAATTTACCAGCACTTTTGAAAATCGCGAAAATTTTCGCCAAAAATACTAAGGGGTTAACCTTCCTTTTTTTTTGACCGAAAAATTTTTCGTCTCAGAATTGATTCGTTTGACTCTTTCCCGACCAATTGGACCCCAAGGACCTCAGAAAACGCAGCAAAAGTAGCGTGGGATCAACGGGAAAGAAGATCCGAGGAAAAAAGCACCTGCCGAAAAATGTCGAAAATTCAGGTTCTCGTTTTTTGGCTGTAACTTTCGATGCGTTGATCGCAGCGTATTGGGACCGCGCCCAGTCGATTTCTCTCGCAAAATTACGTCGGAATAGTGCCACAATTAATTCATTCCAGCACTTTTGAAAATCGCGAAAATTTTCGCCAAAAATACAAAGGAGTTAACCTTCCTTTTTTTTTGACTGAAAAATTTTTCGTCTCAGAATTGATTCGTATGACTCTTTCCCGACCAATTGGACCCCGAGGAACTCAGAAAACGCAGCAAAAGGAGCGTGGGATCAACGGGAGAGAAGATACGAGGAAAAAAGCACCTGCCGAAAAATGTCGAAAATTCAGGTTCTCGTTTTTTGGCTGTAACTTTCGATGCGTTGATCGCAGCGTATTGAGACTGCGCCCAGTCGATTTCTCTCGCAAAATTACGTCGGAATAGTGCCACAATTAATTTATTCCAGCACTTTTGAAAATTGCGAAAATTTTCGCCGAAAATACAAAGAGGTTAACCTTCCTTTTTTTTTGACCAAAAAATTTTTCGTCTCAGAATTGATTCGTATGACTCTTTCCCGACCAATTGGACCCCAAGGAACTCAGGAAACGCAGCAAAAGGAGCGTGGGATCAACGGGAGAGAAGATACGAAGAAAAAAGCACCTGCTGAAAAATGTCGAAAATTCGGGTTCTCGTTTTTTGGCTGTAACTTTCGATGCGTTGATCGCAGCGTATTGGGACTGCGCCCAGTCGATTTCTCTCGCAAAATTACGTCGGAATAGTGCCACAATTAATTTATTCTAGCACTTTTCAGAATCGCGAAAATTTTCGCCAATAATACGAAGGGGTTAACCTTCCTTTTTTTTTGACCGAAAAATTTTTCGTCTCAGAATTGATTCGTATGACTCTTTCCCGACCAATTGGACCCCGAGGAACTCAGAAAACGCAGCAAAAGGAGCGTGGGATCAACGGGAGAGAAGATACGAGGAAAAAAGCACCTGCCGAAAAATGTCGACAATTCAGGTTCTCGTTTTTTGGCTGTAACTTTCGATGCGTTGATCGCAGCGTATTGGGACTGCGCCCAGTCGATTTCTCTCGCAAAATTACGTCGGAATAGTGCCACAATTAATTTATTCTAGCACTTTTCAGAATCGCGAAAATTTTCGCCAATAATACAAAGGGGTTAAACCTTCCTTTTTTTTTAACCGAAAAATTTTTCGTCTCAGAATTGATTCGTATGACTCTTTCCCGACCAATTGGACCCCAAGGACCTCAGAAAACGCAGCAAAAGGAGCGTGGGATCAACGGGAGAGAAGATACGAGGAAAAAAGCACCTGCCGAAAAATGTCAAAAATTCAGGTTCTCGTTTTTTGGCTGTAACTTTCGATGCGTTGATCGCAGCGTATTAAGACTGCGCCCAGTCGATTTCTCTCGCAGAATCACGTCGGAATAGTGCCACAATTAATTTATTCCAGCACTTTTGAAAATTGTGAAAATTTTCGCCGAAAATACAAAGGGGTTAACCTTCCTTTTTTTTTGACCAAAAAATTTTTCGTCTCAGAATTGATTCGTATGACTCTTTCCCGACCAATTGGACCCCAAGGAACTCAGGAAACGCAGCAAAAGGAGCGTGGGATCAACGGGAGAGAAGATACGAGGGAAAAAGCACCTGCTGAAAAATGTCGAAAATTCAGGTTCTCGTTTTTTGGCTGTAACTTTCGATGCGTTGATCGCAGCGTATTGGGACTGCGCCCAGTCGATTTCTCTCGCAAAATTACGTCGGAATAGTTCCACAATTGATTTATTCTAGCACTTTTCAGAATCGCGAAAATTTTCGCTAAAAATACAAAGGGGTTAACCTTTCTTTTTTTTTGACCGAAAAATTTTTCGTCTCAGAATTGATTCGTATGACTCTTTCCCGACCAATTGGACCCCAAGGACCTCAGAAAAACCTGCAAAAGGAGCGTGGGATCAACGGGAGAGACGATGCGAGCAAAAAAGCACCTGCTGAAAAATGTCGAAAATTCAGGTTCTCGTTTTTTGGCTGTAACTTTCGATGCGTTGATCGCAGCGTATTAAGACTGCGCCCAGTCGATTTCTCTCGCAGAATCACGTCGGAATAGTGCCACAATTAATTTATTCCAGCACTTTTGAAAATTGCGAAAATTTTCGCCGAAAATACAAAGGGGTTAACCTTCCTTTTTTTTTGACCAAAAAATTTTTTGTCTCAGAATTGATTCGTATGACTCTGTCCCGACCAATTGGACCCCAAGAAACTCAGAAAACGCAGCAAAAGGAGCGTGGGATCAACGGGAGAGAAGATACGAAGAAAAAAGCACCTGCTGAAAAATGTCGAAAATTCGGGTTCTCGTTTTTTGGCTGTAACTTTCGATGCGTTGATCGCAGCGTATTGGGACTGCGCCCAGTCGATTTCTCTCGCAAAATTACGTCGGAATAGTGCCACAATTAATTTATTCCAGCACTTTTGAAAATCGCGAAAATTTTCGCCAAAAATACTAAGGGGTTAACCTTCCTTTTTTTTTAAATGAAAAATTTTTCGTCTCAGAATTGATTCGTATGACTCTTTCCCGACCAATTGGACCCCAAGGAACTCAGAAAACGCAGCAAAAGGAGCGTGGGATCAACGGGAGAGAAGATACGAAGAAAAAAGCACCTGCTGAAAAATGTCGAAAATTCGGGTTCTCGTTTTTTGGCTGTAACTTTCGATGCGTTGATCGCAGCGTATTGAGACTGCGCCCAGTCGATTTCCCTCGCAAAATTACGTCGGAATAGTGCCACAATTAATTTATTCCAGCACTTTTGAAAATTGCGAAAATTTTCGCCGGAAATACTAAGGGGTTAACCTTCCTTTTTTTTTGACCGAAAAATTTTTCGTCTCAGAATTGATTCGTTTGACTCTTTCCCGACCAATTGGACCCCAAGGACCTCAGAAAACGCAGCAAAAGTAGCGTGGGATCAACGGGAAAGAAGATCCAAGGAAAAAAGCACCTGCCGAAAAATGTCGAAAATTCAGGTTCTCGTTTTTTGGCTGTAACTTTCGATGCGTTGATCGCAGCGTATTGGGACCGCGCCCAGTCGATTTCTCTCGCAAAATTACGTCGGAATAGTGCCACAATTAATTTATTCCAGCACTTTTGAAAATCGCGAAAATTTTCGCCAAAAATACAAAGGGGTTAACCTTCCTTTTTTTTTGACTGAAAAATTTTTCGTCTCAGAATTGATTCGTATGACTCTTTCTCGACCACTTGGACCCCAAGGAACTCAGAAAACGCTGCAAAAGGAGCGTGGGATCAACGGGAGAGACGATGCGAGCAAAGAAGCACCTGCTGAAAAATGTCGAAAATTCGGGTTCTCGTTTTTTGGCTGTAACTTTCGATGCGTTGATGGCAGCGTATTGGAACTGCGCCTAATCGATTTCTCTCGCAAAATTACGTCGGAATAGTGCCACAATCACTTTATTCTAGCACTTTTCAGAATCGCGAAAATTTTCGCCAATAATACGAAGGGGTTAACCTTCCTTTTTTTTTGACCGAAAAATTTTTCGTCTCAGAATTGATTCGTATGACTCTTTCCCGACCAATTGAACCCCGAGGAACTCAGAAAACGCAGCAAAAGGAGCGTGGGATCAACGGGAGAGAAGATACGAGGAAAAAAGCACCTGCCGAAAAATGTCGACAATTCAGGTTCTCGTTTTTTGGCTGTAACTTTCGATGCGTTGATCGCAGCGTATTGGGACTGCGCCCAGTCGATTTCTCTCGCAAAATTACGTCGGAATAGTGCCACAATTAATTTATTCTAGCACTTTTCAGAATCGCGAAAATTTTCGCCAAAAATACAAAGGGGTTAAACCTTCCTTTTTTTTTGACCGAAAAATTTTTCGTCTCAGAATTGATTCGTATGACTCTTTCCCGACCAATTGGACCCCAAGGACCTCAGAAAACGCAGCAAAAGGAGCGTGGGATCAACGGGAGAGAAGATACGAGGAAAAAAGCACCTGCCGAAAAATGTCGAAAATTCAGGTTCTCGTTTTTTGGCTGTAACTTTCGATGCGTTGATCGCAGCGTATTGGGACTGCGCCCGGTCGATTTCTCTCGCAAAATTACGTCGGAATAGTGCCACAATTAATTTATTCCAGCACTTTTGAAGATCGCGAAAATTTTCGCCAAAAATACTAAGGGGTTAACCTTCCTTTTTTTTTGACCGAAAAATTTTTCGTCTCAGAATTGATTCGTTTGACTCTTTCCCGACCAATTGGACCCCAAGGACCTCAGAAAACGCAGCAAAAGTAGCGTGGGATCAACGGGAAAGAAGATCCGAGGAAAAAAGCACCTGCCGAAAAATGTCGAAAATTCAGGTTCTCGTTTTTTGGCTGTAACTTTCGATGCGTTGATCGCAGCGTATTGGGACCGCGCCCAGTCGATTTCTCTCGCAAAATTACGTCGGAATAAGGCCACAATTAATTTATTCCAGCACTTTTGAAAATCGCGAAAATTTTCGCCAAAAATACAAAGGGGTTAACCTTCCTTTTTTTTTGACTGAAAAATTTTTCGTCTCAGAATTGATTCGTATGACTCTTTCTCGACCACTTGGACCCCAAGGAACTCAGAAAACGCTGCAAAAGGAGCGTGGGATCAACGGGAGAGACGATGCGAGCAAAGAAGCACCTGCTGAAAAATGTCGAAAATTCGGGTTCTCGTTTTTTGGCTGTAACTTTTGATGCGTTGATGGCAGCGTATTGGAACTGCGCCCAATCGATTTCTCTCGCAAAATTACGTCGGAATAGTGCCACAATTAATTTATTCTAGCACTTTTCAGAATCGCGAAAATTTTCGCCAATAATACGAAGAGGTTAACCTTCCTTTTTTTTTGACCGAAAAATTTTTCGTCTCAGAATTGATTCGTATGACTCTTTCCCGACCAATTGGACCCCGAGGAACTCAGAAAACGCAGCAAAAGGAGCGTGGGATCAACGGGAGAGAAGATACGAGGAAAAAAGCACCTGCCGAAAAATGTCGACAATTCAGGTTCTCGTTTTTTGGCTGTAACTTTCGATGCGTTGATCGCAGCGTATTGGGACTGCGCCCAGTCGATTTCTCTCGCAAAATTACGTCGGAATAGTGCCACAATTAATTTATTCCAGCACTTTTGAAAATCGCGAAAATTTTCGCCAAAAATACAAAGGGGTTAACCTTCCTTTTTTTTTGACCGAAAAATTTTTCGTCTCAGAATTGATTCGTATGACTCTTTCCCGACCAATTGGACCCCAAGGAACTCAGAAAACGCTGCAAAAGGAGCGTGGGATCAACGGGAGAGACGATGCGAGCAAAGAAGCACCTGCTGAAAAATGTCGAAAATTCGGGTTCTCGTTTTTTGGCTGTAACTTTCGATGCGTTGATCGCAGCGTATTGGGACTGCGCCCAGTCGATTTCTCTCGCAAAATTACGTCGGAATAGTGCCACAATTAATTTATTCCAGCACTTTTGAAAATCGCGAAAATTTTCGCCAAAAATACAAAGGGGTTAACCTCCCTTTTTTTTTGACCAAAAAATTTTTCGTCTCAGAATTGATTCGTATGACCTTTCCCGACCAATTGGACCCCAAGGACCTCAGAAAACGCAGCAAAAGGAGCGCGGGATCAACGGGAGAGAAGATACGAGGAAAAAAGCACCTGCCGAAAAATGTCGAAAATTCAGGTTCTCGTTTTTTGGCTGTAACTTTCGATGCGTCGATCGCAGCGTATTGGGACCGCGCCCAGTCAATTTCTCTCGCAAAATTACGTCGGAATAGTGCCACAATTAATTTATTCCAGCACTTTTGAATATCGCGAAAATTTTCGCCAAAAATGCAAAGGGGTTAACCTTCCTTTTTTTTTGACCAAAAAATTTTTCGTTTCAGAATTGATTCGTATGACTCTTTCCCGACCAATTGGACCCCAAGGAACTCAGAAAACGCTGCAAAAGGAGCGTGGGATCAACGGGAGAGACGATGCGAGCAAAGAAGCACCTGCTGAAAAATGTCGAAAATTCGGGTTCTCGTTTTTTGGCTGTAACTTTCGATGCGTTGATCGCAGCGTATTGGGACTGCGCCCAGTCGATTTCTCTCGCAAAATTACGTCGGAATAGTGCCACAATTAATTTGTTCCAGCACTTTTGAAAATCGCGAAAATTTTCGCCAAAAATACAAAGGGGTTAACCTTCCTTTTTTTTTGACTGAAAAATTTTTCGTCTCAGAATTGATTCGTATGACTCTTTCTCGACCAATTGGACCCCAAGGAACTCAGAAAACGCTGCAAAAGGAGCGTGGGATCAACGGGAAAGACGATGCGAGCAAAGAAGCACCTGCTGAAAAATGTCGAAAATTCGGGTTCTCGTTTTTTGGCTGTAACTTTCGATGCGTTGATCGCAGCGTATTGGGACTGAGCCCAATCGATTTCTCTCGCAAAATGACGTCGGAATAGTGCCACAATTAATTTATTCTAGCACTTTTCAGAATCGCGAAAATTTTCGCCAAAAATACAAAGGGGTTAACCTTCCTTTTTTTTTGGCCGAAAAATTTTTCGTCTCAGAATTGATTCGTATGACTCTTTCCCGACCAATTGGACCCCAAGGAACTCAGAAAACGCAGCAAAAGGAGCGTGGGATCAACGGGAGAGAAGATACGAGGAAAAAAGCACCTGCCGAAAAATGTCGAAAATTTAGGTTCTCGTTTTTTGGCTGTAACTTTCGATGCATTGATCGCAGCGTATTGGGACTGCGCCCAGTCGATTTCTCTCGCAAAATTACGTCGGAATAGTGCCACAATTAATTTATTCCAGCACTTTTGAAAATCGCGAAAATTTTCGCCAAAAATACAGAGGGGTTAACTTTCCTTTTTTTTTGACCAAAAAATTTTTCGTCCCAGAATTGATTCGTATGACTCTTTCCCGACCAATTGGACCCCAAGAAACTCAGAAAACGCTGCAAAAGGAGCGTGGGATCAACGGGAGAGACGATGCGAGCAAAAAAGCACCTGCTGAAAAATGTCGCGAATTCCGGTTTTCGTTTTTTGGCTGTAACTTTCGATGCGTTGATGGCAGCGTATTGGAACTGCGCCCAGTCGATTTCTCTCGCAAAATTACGTCGGAATAGTGCCACAATTAATTTATTCTAGCACTTTTCAGAATCGCGAAAATTTTCGCCAAAAATACAAAGGGGTTAAACCTTCCTTTTTTTTTGACCGAAAAATTTTTCGTCTCAGAATTGATTCGTATGACTCTTTCCCGACCAATTGGACCCCAAGGACCTCAGAAAACGCAGCAAAAGGAGCGTGGGATCAACGGGAGAGAAGATACGAGGAAAAAAGCACCTGCCGAAAAATGTCGAAAATTCAGGTTCTCGTTTTTTGGCCGTAACTTTCGATGCGTTGATCGCAGCGTATTGAGACTGCGCTTAGTCGATTTCTCTCGCTAAATCACGTCGGAATAAGGCCACAATTAATTTATTCCAGCACTTTTGAAAATCGCGAAAATTTTCGCCAAAAATACAAAGGGGTTAACCTTCCTTTTTTTTTGACTGAAAAATTTTTCGTCTCAGAATTGATTCGTATGACTCTTTCTCGACCACTTGGACCCCAAGGAACTCAGAAAACGCTGCAAAAGGAGCGTGGGATCAACGGGAGAGACGATGCGAGCAAAGAAGCACCTGCTGAAAAATGTCGAAAATTCGGGTTCTCGTTTTTTGGCTGTAACTTTTGATGCGTTGATGGCAGCGTATTGGAACTGCGCCCAATCGATTTCTCTCGCAAAATTACGTCGGAATAGTGCCACAATTAATTTATTCTAGCACTTTTCAGAATCGCGAAAATTTTCGCCAATAATACGAAGAGGTTAACCTTCCTTTTTTTTTGACCGAAAAATTTTTCGTCTCAGAATTGATTCGTATGACTCTTTCCCGACCAATTGGACCCCGAGGAACTCAGAAAACGCAGCAAAAGGAGCGTGGGATCAACGGGAGAGAAGATACGAGGAAAAAAGCACCTGCCGAAAAATGTCGACAATTCAGGTTTTCGTTTTTTGGCTGTAACTTTCGATGCGTTGATCGCAGCGTATTGGGACTGCGCCCAGTCGATTTCTCTCGCAAAATTACGTCGGAATAGTGCCACAATTAATTTATTCTAGCACTTTTCAGAATCGCGAAAATTTTCGCCAAAAATACAAAGGGGTTAAACCTTCCTTTTTTTTTGACCGAAAATTTTTCGTCTCAGAATTGATTCGTATGACTCTTTCCCGACCAATTGGACCCCAAGGACCTCAGAAAAACCTGCAAAAGGAGCGTGGGATCAACGGGAGAGACGATGCGAGCAAACAAGCACCTGCTGAAAAATGTCGAAAATTCAGGTTTTCGTTTTTTGGTTGTAACTTTCGATGCGTTGATCGCAGCGTATTGGGACTGCGCCCAGTCGATTTCTCTCGCAAAATTACGTCGGAATAGTGCCACAATTAATTTATTTCAGCACTTTTGAAAATCGCGAAAATTTTCGCCAAAAATACAAAGGGGTTAACCTTCCTTTTTTTTTGACCAAAAAATTTTTCGTCTCAGAATTGATTCGTATGACTCTTTCCCGACCAATTGGACCCCAAGGACCTCAGAAAACGCAGCAAAAGGCGCGTGGGATCAACGGGAGAGAAGATACGAGGAAAAAAGCACCTGCCGAAAAATGTCGAAAATTCAGGTTCTCGTTTTTTGGCTGTAACTTTTGATGCGTTGATCGCAGCGTATTGGGACTGCGCCCAGTCGATTTCTCTCGCAAGATTACGTCAGAATAGTGCCACAATTAATTTATTCCAGCACTTTTGAAAATCGCGAAAATTTTTGCCAAAAATACAAAGGGGTTAACCTCCCTTTTTTTTTGACAAAAAAATTTTTCGTCTCAGAATTGATTCGTATGACTCTTTCCCGACCAATTGGACCCCAAGGACCTCAGAAAACGCAGCAAAAGGAGCGCGGGATCAACGGGAGAGAAGATACGAGGAAAAAAGCACCTGCCGAAAAATGTCGAAAATTCAGGTTCTCGTTTTTTGGCTGTAACTTTCGATGCGTTGATCGCAGCGTATTGGGACGGCGCCCAGTCGATTTCTCTCGCAAAATTACGTCGGAATAGTGCTACAATTAATTTATTCCAGCACTTTTGAAAATCGCGAAAATTTTCGCCAAAAATACAAAGGGGTTAACCTTCCTTTTTTTTTGACCGAAAAATTTTTCGTCTCAGAATTGATTCGTATGACTCTTTCCCGACCAATTGGACCCCAAGGAACTCAGAAAACGCTGCAAAAGGAGCGTGGGATCAACGGGAGAGACGATGCGAGCAAAGAAGCACCTGCTGAAAAATGTCGAAAATTCGGGTTCTCGTTTTTTGGCTGTAACTTTCGATGCGTTGATCGCAGCGTATTGGGACTGCGCCCAGTCGATTTCTCTCGCAAAATTACGTCGGAATAGTGCCACAATTAATTTATTCCAGCACTTTTGAAAATCGCGAAAATTTTCGCCAAAAATACAAAGGGGTTAACCTCCCTTTTTTTTTGACCAAAAAATTTTTCGTCTCAGAATTGATTCGTATGACCTTTCCCGACCAATTGGACCCCAAGGACCTCAGAAAACGCAGCAAAAGGAGCGCGGGATCAACGGGAGAGAAGATACGAGGAAAAAAGCACCTGCCGAAAAATGTCGAAAATTCAGGTTCTCGTTTTTTGGCTGTAACTTTCGATGCGTCGATCGCAGCGTATTGGGACCGCGCCCAGTCAATTTCTCTCGCAAAATTACGTCGGAATAGTGCCACAATTAATTTATTCCAGCACTTTTGAATATCGCGAAAATTTTCGCCAAAAATACAAAGGGGTTAACCTTCCTTTTTTTTTGACCAAAAAATTTTTCGTTTCAGAATTGATTCGTATGACTCTTTCCCGACCAATTGGACCCCAAGGAACTCAGAAAACGCTGCAAAAGGAGCGTGGGATCAACGGGAGAGACGATGCGAGCAAAGAAGCACCTGCTGAAAAATGTCGAAAATTCGGGTTCTCGTTTTTTGGCTGTAACTTTCGATGCGTTGATCGCAGCGTATTGGGACTGCGCCCAGTCGATTTCTCTCGCAAAATTACGTCGGAATAGTGCCACAATTAATTTGTTCCAGCACTTTTGAAAATCGCGAAAATTTTCGCCAAAAATACAAAGGGGTTAACCTTCCTTTTTTTTTGACTGAAAAATTTTTCGTCTCAGAATTGATTCGTATGACTCTTTCTCGACCAATTGGACCCCAAGGAACTCAGAAAACGCTGCAAAAGGAGCGTGGGATCAACGGGAAAGACGATGCGAGCAAAGAAGCACCTGCTGAAAAATGTCGAAAATTCGGGTTCTCGTTTTTTGGCTGTAACTTTCGATGCGTTGATCGCAGCGTATTGGGACTGAGCCCAATCGATTTCTCTCGCAAAATGACGTCGGAATAGTGCCACAATTAATTTATTCTAGCACTTTTCAGAATCGCGAAAATTTTCGCCAAAAATACAAAGGGGTTAACCTTCCTTTTTTTTTGGCCGAAAAATTTTTCGTCTCAGAATTGATTCGTATGACTCTTTCCCGACCAATTGGACCCCAAGGAACTCAGAAAACGCAGCAAAAGGAGCGTGGGATCAACGGGAGAGAAGATACGAGGAAAAAAGCACCTGCCGAAAAATGTCGAAAATTTAGGTTCTCGTTTTTTGGCTGTAACTTTCGATGCATTGATCGCAGCGTATTGGGACTGCGCCCAGTCGATTTCTCTCGCAAAATTACGTCGGAATAGTGCCACAATTAATTTATTCCAGCACTTTTGAAAATCGCGAAAATTTTCGCCAAAAATACAAAGGGGTTAACTTTCCTTTTTTTTTGACCAAAAAATTTTTCGTCCCAGAATTGATTCGTATGACTCTTTCCCGACCAATTGGACCCCAAGAAACTCAGAAAACGCTGCAAAAGGAGCGTGGGATCAACGGGAGAGACAATGCGAGCAAAAAAGCACCTGCTGAAAAATGTCGCGAATTCCGGTTTTCGTTTTTTGGCTGTAACTTTCGATGCGTTGATGGCAGCGTATTGGAACTGCGCCCAGTCGATTTCTCTCGCAAAATTACGTCGGAATAGTGCCACAATTAATTTATTCTAGCACTTTTCAGAATCGCGAAAATTTTCGCCAAAAATACAAAGGGGTTAAACCTTCCTTTTTTTTTGACCGAAAAATTTTTCGTCTCAGAATTGATTCGTATGACTCTTTCCCGACCAATTGGACCCCAAGGACCTCAGAAAACGCAGCAAAAGGAGCGTGGGATCAACGGGAGAGAAGATACGAGGAAAAAAGCACCTGCCGAAAAATGTCGAAAATTCAGGTTCTCGTTTTTTGGCTGTAACTTTTGATGCGTTGATCGCAGCGTATTGGGACTGCGCCCAGTCGATTTCTCTCGCAAAATTACGTCAGAATAGTGCCACAATTAATTTATTCCAGCACTTTTGAAAATCGCGAAAATTTTTGCCAAAAATACAAAGGGGTTAACCTCCCTTTTTTTTTGACAAAAAAATTTTTCGTCTCAGAATTGATTCGTATGACTCTTTCCCGACCAATTGGACCCCAAGGACCTCAGAAAACGCAGCAAAAGGAGCGCGGGATCAACGGGAGAGAAGATACGAGGAAAAAAGCACCTGCCGAAAAATGTCGAAAATTCAGGTTCTCGTTTTTTGGCTGTAACTTTCGATGCGTTGATCGCAGCGTATTGGGACGGCGCCCAGTCGATTTCTCTCGCAAAATTACGTCGGAATAGTGCTACAATTAATTTATTCCAGCACTTTTGAAAATCGCGAAAATTTTCGCCAAAAATACAAAGGGGTTAACCTTCCTTTTTTTTTGACCGAAAAATTTTTCGTCTCAGAATTGATTCGTATGACTCTTTCCCGACCAATTGGACCCCAAGGAACTCAGAAAACGCTGCAAAAGGAGCGTGGGATCAACGGGAGAGACGATGCGAGCAAAGAAGCACCTGCTGAAAAATGTCGAAAATTCGGGTTCTCGTTTTTTGGCTGTAACTTTCGATGCGTTGATCGCAGCGTATTGGGACTGCGCCCAGTCGATTTCTCTCGCAAAATTACGTCGGAATAGTGCCACAATTAATTTATTCCAGCACTTTTGAAAATCGCGAAAATTTTCGCCAAAAATACAAAGGGGTTAACCTCCCTTTTTTTTTGACCAAAAAATTTTTCGTCTCAGAATTGATTCGTATGACCTTTCCCGACCAATTGGACCCCAAGGACCTCAGAAAACGCAGCAAAAGGAGCGCGGGATCAACGGGAGAGAAGATACGAGGAAAAAAGCACCTGCCGAAAAATGTCGAAAATTCAGGTTCTCGTTTTTTGGCTGTAACTTTCGATGCGTCGATCGCAGCGTATTGGGACCGCGCCCAGTCAATTTCTCTCGCAAAATTACGTCGGAATAGTGCCACAATTAATTTATTCCAGCACTTTTGAATATCGCGAAAATTTTCGCCAAAAATACAAAGGGGTTAACCTTCCTTTTTTTTTGACCAAAAAATTTTTCGTTTCAGAATTGATTCGTATGACTCTTTCCCGACCAATTGGACCCCAAGGAACTCAGAAAACGCTGCAAAAGGAGCGTGGGATCAACGGGAGAGACGATGCGAGCAAAGAAGCACCTGCTGAAAAATGTCGAAAATTCGGGTTCTCGTTTTTTGGCTGTAACTTTCGATGCGTTGATCGCAGCGTATTGGGACTGCGCCCAGTCGATTTCTCTCGCAAAATTACGTCGGAATAGTGCCACAATTAATTTGTTCCAGCACTTTTGAAAATCGCGAAAATTTTCGCCAAAAATACAAAGGGGTTAACCTTCCTTTTTTTTTGACTGAAAAATTTTTCGTCTCAGAATTGATTCGTATGACTCTTTCTCGACCAATTGGACCCCAAGGAACTCAGAAAACGCTGCAAAAGGAGCGTGGGATCAACGGGAAAGACGATGCGAGCAAAGAAGCACCTGCTGAAAAATGTCGAAAATTCGGGTTCTCGTTTTTTGGCTGTAACTTTCGATGCGTTGATCGCAGCGTATTGGGACTGAGCCCAATCGATTTCTCTCGCAAAATGACGTCGGAATAGTGCCACAATTAATTTATTCTAGCACTTTTCAGAATCGCGAAAATTTTCGCCAAAAATACAAAGGGGTTAACCTTCCTTTTTTTTTGGCCGAAAAATTTTTCGTCTCAGAATTGATTCGTATGACTCTTTCCCGACCAATTGGACCCCAAGGAACTCAGAAAACGCAGCAAAAGGAGCGTGGGATCAACGGGAGAGAAGATACGAGGAAAAAAGCACCTGCCGAAAAATGTCGAAAATTTAGGTTCTCGTTTTTTGGCTGTAACTTTCGATGCATTGATCGCAGCGTATTGGGACTGCGCCCAGTCGATTTCTCTCGCAAAATTACGTCGGAATAGTGCCACAATTAATTTATTCCAGCACTTTTGAAAATCGCGAAAATTTTCGCCAAAAATACAAAGGGGTTAACTTTCCTTTTTTTTTGACCAAAAAATTTTTCGTCCCAGAATTGATTCGTATGACTCTTTCCCGACCAATTGGACCCCAAGAAACTCAGAAAACGCTGCAAAAGGAGCGTGGGATCAACGGGAGAGACGATGCGAGCAAAAAAGCACCTGCTGAAAAATGTCGCGAATTCCGGTTTTCGTTTTTTGGCTGTAACTTTCGATGCGTTGATGGCAGCGTATTGGAACTGCGCCCAGTCGATTTCTCTCGCAAAATTACGTCGGAATAGTGCCACAATTAATTTATTCTAGCACTTTTCAGAATCGCGAAAATTTTCGCCAAAAATACAAAGGGGTTAAACCTTCCTTTTTTTTTGACCGAAAAATTTTTCGTCTCAGAATTGATTCGTATGACTCTTTCCCGACCAATTGGACCCCAAGGACCTCAGAAAACGCAGCAAAAGGAGCGTGGGATCAACGGGAGAGAAGATACGAGGAAAAAAGCACCTGCCGAAAAATGTCGAAAATTCAGGTTCTCGTTTTTTGGCCGTAACTTTCGATGCGTTGATCGCAGCGTATTGAGACTGCGCCCAGTCGATTTCTCTCGCTAAATCACGTCGGAATAGTGCCACAATTAATTTATTCCAGCACTTTTGAAAATTGTGAAAATTTTCGCCGAAAATACAAAGGGGTTAACCTTCCTTTTTTTTTGACCAAAAAATTTTTCGTCTCAGAATTGATTCGTATGACTCTTTCCCGACCAATTGGACCCCAAGGACCTCAGAAAACGCAGCAAAAGGAGCGTGGGATCAACGGGAGAGAAGATACGAGGAAAAAAGCACCTGCCGAAAAATGTCGAAAATTCAGGTTCTCGTTTTTTGGCTGTAACTTTCGATGCGTTGATCGCAGCGTATTGAGACTGCGCCCAGTCGATTTCTCTCGCAAAATCACGTCGGAATAGTGCCACAATTAATTTATTCCAGCACTTTTGAAAATTGTGAAAATTTTCGCCGAAAATACAAAGGGGTTAACCTTCCTTTTTTTTTGACCAAAAAATTTTTCGTCTCAGAATTGATTCGTATGACTCTTTCCCGACCAATTGGACCCCAAGGACCTCAGAAAACGCAGCAAAAGGAGCGTGGGATCAACGGGAGAGAAGATACGAGGAAAAAAGCACCTGCCGAAAAATGTCGAAAATTCAGGTTCTCGTTTTTTGGCTGTAACTTTCGATGCGTTGATCGCAGCGTATTGAGACTGCGCCCAGTCGATTTCTCTCGCAAAATCACGTCGGAATAGTGCCACAATTAATTTATTCCAGCACTTTTGAAAATTGTGAAAATTTTCGCCGAAAATACAAAGGGGTTAACCTTCCTTTTTTTTTGACCAAAAAATTTTTCGTCTCAGAATTGATTCGTATGACTCTTTCCCGACCAATTGGACCCCAAGGAACTCAGGAAACGCAGCAAAAGGAGCGTGGGATCAACGGGAGAGAAGATACGAGGAAAAAAGCACCTGCTGAAAAATGTCGAAAATTCAGGTTCTCGTTTTTTGGCTGTAACTTTCGATGCGTTGATCGCAGCGTATTGGGACTGCGCCCAGTCGATTTCTCTCGCAAAATTACGTCGGAATAGTTCCACAATTGATTTATTCTAGCACTTTTCAGAATCGCGAAAATTTTCGCTAAAAATACAAAGGGGTTAACCTTTCTTTTTTTTTGACCGAAAAATTTTTCGTCTCAGAATTGATTCGTATGACTCTTTCCCGACCAATTGGACCCCAAGGACCTCAGAAAAACCTGCAAAAGGAGCGTGGGATCAACGGGAGAGACGATGCGAGCAAAGAAGCACCTGCTGAAAAATGTCGAAAATTCAGGTTTTCGTTTTTTGGTTGTAACTTTCGATGCGTTGATCGCAGCGTATTGGGACTGCGCCCAGTCGATTTCTCTCGCAAAATTACGTCGGAATAGTGCCACAATTAATTTATTCCAGCACTTTTGAAAATCGCGAAAATTTTCGCCAAAAATACAAAGGGGTTAACCTTCCTTTTTTTTTAAATGAAAAATTTTTCGTCTCAAAATTGATTCGTATGACTCTTTCCTGACCAATTGGACCCCATGGAACTCAGAAAACGCAGTAAAGGAGCGTGGGATCAACGGGAGAGAAGATACGAGGAAAAAAGCACCTGCTGAAAAATGTCGAAAATTCAGGTTCTCGTTTTTTGGTTGTAACTTTCGATGCGTTGATCGCAGCGTATTGGGACTGCGCCCAGTCGATTTCTCTCCCAAAATTACGTCGGAATAGTGCCACAATTAATTTATTCTAGCACTTTTCAGAATCGCGAAAATTTTCGCCAAAAATACAAAGGGGTTAACCTTCCTTTTTTTTTGACCGAAAAATTTTTCGTCTCAGAATTGATTCGTATGACTCTTTCCCGACCAATTGGACCCCAAGGACCTCAGAAAACGCAGCAAAAGTAGCGTAGGATCAACGGGAGAGAAGATACGAGGAAAAAAGCACCTGCCGAAAATTCAGGTTCTCGTTTTTTGGCTGTAACTTTCGATGCGTTGATCGCAGCGTATTGAGACTGCGCCCAGTCGATTTCCCTCGCAAAATTACGTCGGAATAGTGCCACAATTAATTTATTCCAGCACTTTTGAAAATTGCGAAAATTTTCGCCGAAAATACAAAGGGGTTACCCTTCCTTTTTTTTTGACCAAAAAATTTTTCGTCTCAGAATTGATTCGTATGACTCTTTTCCGACCAATTGGACCCCAAGGACCTCAGAAAACGCAGTAAAGGCGCGTGGGATCAACGGGAGAGAAGATACGAGGAAAAAAGCACCTGCTGAAAAATGTCGAAAATTCAGGTTCTCGTTTTTTGGCTGTAACTTTCGATGCGTTGATCGCAGCGTATTGGGACTGCGCCCAGTCGATTTCTCTCGCAAAATTACGTCGGAATAGTTCCACAATTGATTTATTCTAGCACTTTTCAGAATCGCGAAAATTTTCGCTAAAAATACAAAGGGGTTAACCTTTCTTTTTTTTTGACCGAAAAATTTTTCGTCTCAGAATTGATTCGTATGACTCTTTCCCGACCAATTGGACCCCAAGGACCTCAGAAAAACCTGCAAAAGGAGCGTGGGATCAACGGGAGCGACGATGCGAGCAAAGAAGCACCTGCTGAAAAATGTCGAAAATTCAGGTTTTCGTTTTTTGGTTGTAACTTTCGATGCGTTGATCGCAGCGTATTGGGACTGCGCCCAGTCGATTTCTCTCGCAAAATTACGTCGGAATAGTGCCACAATTAATTTATTCCAGCACTTTTGAAAATCGCGAAAATTTTCGCCAAAAATACAAAGGGGTTAACCTTCCTTTTTTTTTAAATGAAAAATTTTTCGTCTCAAAATTGATTCGTATGACTCTTTCCTGACCAATTGGACCCCATGGAACTCAGAAAACGCAGTAAAGGAGCGTGGGATCAACGGGAGAGAAGATACGAGGAAAAAAGCACCTGCTGAAAAATGTCGAAAATTCAGGTTCTCGTTTTTTGGTTGTAACTTTCGATGCGTTGATCGCAGCGTATTGGGACTGCGCCCAGTCGATTTCTCTCCCAAAATTACGTCGGAATAGTGCCACAATTAATTTATTCTAGCACTTTTCAGAATCGCGAAAATTTTCGCCAAAAATACAAAGGGGTTAACCTTCCTTTTTTTTTGACCGAAAAATTTTTCGTCTCAGAATTGATTCGTATGACTCTTTCCCGACCAATTGGACCCCAAGGACCTCAGAAAACGCAGCAAAAGTAGCGTAGGATCAACGGGAGAGAAGATACGAGGAAAAAAGCACCTGCCGAAAAATGTCGAAAATTCAGGTTCTCGTTTTTTGGCTGTAACTTTCGATGCGTTGATCGCAGCGTATTGAGACTGCGCCCAGTCGATTTCCCTCGCAAAATTACGTCGGAATAGTGCCACAATTAATTTATTCCAGCACTTTTGAAAATTGCGAAAATTTTCGCCGAAAATACAAAGGGGTTACCCTTCCTTTTTTTTTGACCAAAAAATTTTTCGTCTCAGAATTGATTCGTATGACTCTTTTCCGACCAATTGGACCCCAAGGACCTCAGAAAACGCAGCAAAAGGCGCGTGGGATCAACGGGAGAGAAGATACGAGGAAAAAAGCACCTGCCGAAAAATGTCGAAAATTCAGGTTCTCGTTTTTTGGCTGTAACTTTTGATGCGTTGATCGCAGCGTATTGGGACTGCGCCCAGTCGATTTCTCTCGCAAAATTACGTCGGAATAGTGCCACAATTAATTTATTCCAGCACTTTTGAAAATCGCGAAAATTTTTGCCAAAAATACAAAGGGGTTAACCTCCCTTTTTTTTCGACCAAAAAATTTTTCGTTTCAGAATTGATTCGTATGACTCTTTCCCGACCAATTGGACCCCAAGGACCTTAGAAAACGCAGCAAAAGGAGCGCGGGATCAACGGGAGAGAAGATACGAGGAAAAAAGCACCTGCCGAAAAATGTCGAAAATTCAGGTTCTCGTTGTTTGGCTGTAACTTTCGATGCGTTGATCGCAGCGTATCGGGACCGCGCCCAGTCGATTTCCCTCGCAAAATTACGTCGGAATAGTGCCACAATTAATTTATTCCAGCACTTTTGAAAATTGCGAAAATTTTCGCCGAAAATACAAAGGGGTTACCCTTCCTTTTTTTCTGACCAAAAAATTTTTCGTCTCAGAATTGATTCGTATGACTCTTTCCCGACCAATTGGACCCCAAGGACCTCAGAAAACGCAGCAAAAGGCGCGTGGGATCAACGGGAGAGAAGATACGAGGAAAAAAGCACCTGCCGAAAAATGGCGAAAATTCAGGTTCTCGTTTTTTGGCTGTAACTTTTGATGCGTTGATCGCAGCGTATTGGGACTGCGCCCAGTCGATTTCTCTCGCAAAATTACGTCGGAATAGTGCCACAATTGATTTATTCCAGCACTTTTGAAAATCGCGAAAATTTTTGCCAAAAATACAAAGGGGTTAACCTCCCTTTTTTTTTGACCAAAAAATTTTTCGTCTCAGAATTGATTCGTATGACTCTTTCCCGACCAATTGGACCCCAAGGACCTCAGAAAACGCAGCAAAAGGAGCGCGGGATCAACGGGAGAGAAGATACGAGGAAAAAAGCACCTGCCGAAAAATGTCGAAAATTCAGGTTCTCGTTGTTTGGCTGTAACTTTCGATGCGTTAATCGCAGCGTATCGGGACCGCGCCCAGTCGATTTCTCTCGCGAAATTACGTCGGAATAGTGCCACAATTAATTTATTCCAGCACTTTTGAAAATCGCGAAAATTTTCGCCAAAAATACAAAGGGGTTAACCTTCCTTTTTTTTTGACCGAAAAATTTTTCGTCTCAGAATTGATTCGTATGACTCTTTCCCGACCAATTGGACCCCAAGGAACTCAGAAAACGCTGCAAAAGGAGCGTGGGATCAACGGGAGAGACGATGCGAGCAAAGAAGCACCTGCTGAAAAATGTCGAAAATTCGGGTTCTCGTTTTTTGGCTGTAACTTTCGATGCGTTGATCGCAGCGTATTGGGACTGAGCCCAATCGATTTCTCTCGCAAAATTACGTCGGAATAGTGCCACAATTAATTTATTCTAGCACTTTTCAGAATCGCGAAAATTTTCGCCAAAAATACAAAGGGGTTAACCTTCCTTTTTTTTTGACCGAAAAATTTTTCGTCTCAGAATTGATTCGTATGACTCTTTTCCGACCAATTGGACCCCATGGAACTCAGAAAACGCAGTAAAGGAGCGTGGGATCAACGGGAGAGAAGATACGAGGAAAAGAGCACCTGCCGAAAAATGTCGAAAATTCAGGTTCTCGTTTTTTGGCTGTAACTTTCGATGCGTTGATCGCAGCGTATTGAGACTGCGCCCAGTCGATTTCCCTCGCAAAATTACGTCGGAATAGTGTCACAATTAATTTATTCCAGCACTTTTGAAAATTGCGAAAATTTTCGCCGAAAATACGAAGGGGTTACCCTTCCTTTTTTTTTGACCAAAAAATTTTTCGTCTCAGAATTGATTCGTATGACTCTTTCCCGACCAATTGGACCCCAAGGAACTCAGGAAACGCAGCAAAAGGAGCGTGGGATCAACGGGAGAGAAGATACGAAGAAAAAAGCACCTGCTGAAAAATGTCGAAAATTCGGGTTCTCGTTTTTTGGCTGTAACTTTCGATGCGTTGTTCGCAGCGTATTGGAACTGCGCCTAGTCGATTTCTCTTGCAAAATTACGTCGGAATAGTGCCACAATTAATTTATTCCAGCACTTTTGAAAATCGCGAAAATTTTCGCCAAAAATACAAAGGGGTTAACCTTCCTTTTTTTTTGACCAAAAAATTTTTCGTCTCAGAATTGATTCGTATGACTCTTTCCCGACCAATTGGACCCCTAGGACCTCAGAAAACGCAGCAAAAGGCGCGTGGGATCAACGGGAGAGAAGATACGAGGAAAAAAGCACCTGCCGAAAAATGTCGAAAATTCAGGTTCTCGTTTTTTGGCTGTAACTTTTGATGCGTTGATCGCAGCGTATTGGGACTGCGCCCAGTCGATTTTTCTCGCAAAATTACGTCGGAATAGTGCCGCAATTAATTTATTCCAGCACTTTTGAAAATCGCGAAAATTTTCGCCAAAAATACAAAGGGGTTAACCTCCCTTTTTTTTTGACCAAAAAATTTTTCGTCTCAGAATTGATTCGTATGACTCTTTTCCGACCAATTGGACCCCATGGAAATCAAAAAACGCTGCAAAAGGAGCGTAGGATCAACGGGAGAGAAGATACGAGGAAAAAAGCACCTGCTGAAAAATGTCGAAAATTCAGGTTCTCGTTTTTTGGCTGTAACTTTCGATGCGTTGATCGCAGCGTATTAGGACGGCGCCCAGTCGATTTCTCTCGCAAAATTACGTCGGAATAGTTCCACAATTGATTTATTCTAGCACTTTCCAGAATCGCGAAAATTTTCGCTAAAAATACAAAGGGGTTAACCTTTCTTTTTTTTTGACCGAAAAATTTTTCGTCTCAGAATTGATTCGTATGACTCTTTCCCGACCAATTGGACCCCATGGAACTCAGCAAACGCAGTAAAGGAGCGTGGGATCAACGGGAGAGAAGATACGAGGAAAAAAGCACCTGCTGAAAAATGTCGAAAATTCAGGTTCTCGTTTTTTGGTTGTAACTTTCGATGCGTTGATCGCAGCGTATTGGGACTGCGCCCAGTCGATTTCTCTCGCAAAATTACGTCGGAATAGTGCCACAAATAATTTATTCTAGCACTTATCAGAATCGCGAAAATTTTCGCCAAAAATACAAAGGGGTTAACCTTCCTTTTTTTTTGACCAAAAAATTTTTCGTCTCAGAATTGATTCGTATGACTCTTTCCCGACCAATTGGACCCCAAGGAACTCAGAAAACGCTGCGAAAGGAGCGTGGGATCAACGGGAGAGACGATGCGAGCAAAGAAGCACCTGCTGAAAAATGTCGAAAATTCGGGTTCTCGTTTTTTGGCTGTAACTTTCGATGCGTTGATCGCAGCGTATTGGGACTGCGCCCAGTCGATTTCTCTCGCAAAATTACGTCGGAATAGTGCCACAATTAATTTATTCCAGCACTTTTGAAAATCGCGAAAATTTTCGCCAAAAATACAAAGGGGTTAACCTCCCTTTTTTTTTGACCAAAAAATTTTTCGTCTCAGAATTGATTCGTATGACTCTTTCCCGACCAATTGGACCCCAAGGACCTCAGAAAACGCAGCAAAAGGAGCGCGGGATCAACGGGAGAGAAGATACGAGGAAAAAAGCACCTGCCGAAAAATGTCGAAAATTCAGGTTCTCGTTTTTTGGCTGTAACTTTCGATGCGTTGATCGCAGCGTATTGGGACCGCGCCCAGTCAATTTCTCTCCCCAAATTACGTCGGAATAGTGCCACAATTAATTTATTCCAGCACTTTTGAATATCGCGAAAATTTTCGCCAAAAATACAAAGGGGTTAACCTTCCTTTTTTTCTGACCAAAAAATTTTTCGTTTCAACATTGATTCGTATGACTCTTTCCCGACCAATTGGACCCCAAGGAACTCAGAAAACGCTGCAAAAGGAGCGTGGGATCAACGGGAGAGACGATGCGAGCAAAGAAGCACCTGCTGAAAAATGTCGAAAATTCGGGTTCTCGTTTTTTGGCTGTAACTTTCGATGCGTTGATCGCAGCGTATTGGGACTGCGCCCAGTCGATTTCTCTCGCAAAATTACGTCGGAATAGTGCCACAATTAATTTATTCCAGCACTTTTGAAAATCGCGAAAATTTTCGCCAAAAATACTAAGGGGTTAACCTTCCTTTTTTTTTGACTGAAAAATTTTTCGTCTCAGAATTGATTCGTATGACTCTTTCCCGACCAATTGGACCCCAAGGAACTCAGAAAACGCTGCAAAAGGAGCGTGGGATCAACGGGAGAGACGATGCGAGCAAAGAAGCACCTGCTGAAAAATGTCGAAAATTCGGGTTCTCGTTTTTTGGCTGTAACTTTCGATGCGTTGATCGCAGCGTATTGGGACTGAGCCCAATCGATTTCTCTCGCAAAATTACGTCGGAATAGTGCCACAATTAATTTATTCCAGCACTTTTGAAAATCGCGAAAATTTTCGCCAAAAATACAAAGGGGTTAACCTTCCTTTTTTTTTTACCAAAAACTTTTTCGTCTCAGAATTGATTCGTATGACTCTTTCCCGACCAATTGGACCCCAAGGAACTCAGAAAACGCTGCAAAAGGAGCGTGGGATCAACGGGAGAGACAATGGGAGCAAAGAAGCACCTGCTGAAAAATGTCGAAAATTCGGGTTTTCGTTTTTTGGCTGTAACTTTCGATGCGTTGATCGCAGCGTATTGGGACCGCGCCCAGTCGATTTCTCTCGCAAAATTACGTCGGAATAGTGCCACAAATAATTTATTCCAGCACTTTTGAAAATCGCGAAAATTTTCGCCAAAAATACAAAGGGGTTAACCTTCCTTTTTTTTTGACTGAGAAATTTTTCGTCTCAGAATTGATTCGTATGACTCTTTCCCGACCAATTGGACCCCATGGAAATCAGAAAACGCTGCAAAAGGAGCGTAGTATCAACGGGAGAGAAGATACGAGGAAAAAAGCACCTGCTGAAAAATGTCGAAAATTCAGGTTCTCGTTTTTCGGCTGTAACTTTCAATGCGTTGATCGCAGCGTATTAGGACTGCGCCCAGTCGATTTCTCTCGCAAAATTACGTCGGAATAGTTCCACAATTGATTTATTCTAGCACTTTTCAGAATCGCGAAAATTTTCGCTGAAAATACAAAGGGGTTAACCTTTCTTTTTTTTTGACCGAAAAATTTTTCGTCTCAGAATTGATTCGTATGACTCTTTCCCGACCAATTGGACCCCATGGAACTCAGCAAACGCAGTAAAGGAGCGTGGGATCAACGGGAGAGAAGATACGAGGAAAAAAGCACCTGCTGAAAAATGTCGAAAATTCGGGTTTTCGTTTTTTGGCTGTAACTTTCGATGCGTTGATCGCAGCGTATTGGGACCGCGCCCAGTCGATTTCTCTCGCAAAATTACGTCGGAATAGTGCCACAAATAATTTATTCCAGCACTTTTGAAAATCGCGAAAATTTTCGCCAAAAATACAAAGGGGTTAACCTTCCTTTTTTTTTGACTGAGAAATTTTTCGTCTCAGAATTGATTCGTATGACTCTTTCCCGACCAATTGGACCCCATGGAAATCAGAAAACGCTGCAAAAGGAGCGTAGTATCAACGGGAGAGAAGATACGAGGAAAAAAGCACCTGCTGAAAAATGTCGAAAATTCAGGTTCTCGTTTTTCGGCTGTAACTTTCAATGCGTTGATCGCAGCGTATTAGGACTGCGCCCAGTCGATTTCTCTCGCAAAATTACGTCGGAATAGTTCCACAATTGATTTATTCTAGCACTTTTCAGAATCGCGAAAATTTTCGCTGAAAATACAAAGGGGTTAACCTTTCTTTTTTTTTGACCGAAAAATTTTTCGTCTCAGAATTGATTCGTATGACTCTTTCCCGACCAATTGGACCCCATGAAACTCAGCAAACGCAGTAAAGGAGCGTGGGATCAACGGGAGAGAAGATACGAGGAAAAAAGCACCTGCTGAAAAATGTCAAAAATTCAGGTTCTCGTTTTTTGGTTGTAACTTTCGATGCGTTGATCGCAGCGTATTGGGACTGCGCCCAGTCGATATCTCTCGCATAATTACGTCGGAATAGTGCCACAATTATTTTATTCTAGCACTTTTCAGAATCGCGAAAATTTTCGCCAAAAATACAAAGGGGTTAACCTTCCTTTTTTTTTGACCAAAAGATTTTTCGTCTCAGAATTGATTCGTATGACTCTTTCCCGACCAATTGGACCCCAAGGACCTCAGAAAACGCAGCAAAAGGAGCGTGGGATCAACGGGAGAAAAGATACGAAGAAAAAAGCAACTGCTGAAAAATGTCGAAAATTCGGGTTCTCGTTTTTTTGCTGTAACTTTCGATGCGTTGATCGCAGCGTATTGGGACTGCGCTTAGTCGATTTCTCTTGCAAAATTACGTCGGAATAGTGCCACAATTAATTTATTCCAGCACTTTTGAAAATCGCGAAAATTTTCGCCAAAAATAAAAAAGGGGTTAACCTCCCTTTTTTTTTGACCAAAAAATTTTTCGTCTCAGAATTGATTCGTATGACTCTTTCCCGACCAATTGGACCCTAAGGAACTCAGAAAACGCTGCAAAGGAGCGTGGGATCAACGGGAGAGACGATGCGAGCAAAAAAGCACCTGCTGAAAAATGTCGAAAATTCAGGTTTTCGTTTTTTGGCTGTAACTTTCGATGCGTTGATGGCAGCGTATTGGAACTGCGCCCAATCAATTTCTCTCGCAAAATTACGTCGGAATAGTGCCACAATTAATTTATTCTAGCACTTTTCAGAATCGCGAAAATTTTCGCCAAAAATACAAAGGGGTTAACCTTCCTTTTTTTTTGACCGAAAAATTTTTCGTCTCATAATTGATTTGTATGACTCTTTCCCGACCATTCGGACCCCAAGGACCTCAGAAAACGCAGCAAAAGGAGCGTGGGATCAACGGGAGAGAAGATACGAGGAAAAAAGCACCTGCCGAAAAATGTCGAAAATTCAGGTTCTCGTTTTTTGGCTGTAACTTTCGATGCGTTGATCGCAGCGTATTGAGACTGCGCCCAGTCGATTTCTCTCGCAAAATTACGTCGGAATAGTGCCACAATTAATTTATTCCAGCACTTTTGAAAATTGCGAAAATTTTCGCCGAAAATACAAAGGGGTTAACCTTCCTTTTTTTTTTACCAAAAAATTTTTAGTCTCAGAATTAATTCGTATGACTCTTTCCCGACCAATTGGACCCCGAGGAACTCAGAAAACGCAGCAAAAGGAGCGTGGGATCAACGGGAGAGAAGATACGAGGAAAAAAGCACCTGCCGAAAAATGTCGAAAATTCAGGTTCTCGTTTTTTGGCTGTAACTTTCGATGCGTTGATCGCAGCGTATTGGGATCGCGCCCAGTCGATTTCTCTCGCAAAATTACGTCGGAATAGTGCCACAATTAATTTATTCCAGCACTTTTGAAAATCGCGAAAATTTTCGCCAAAAATACAAAGGGGTTAACCTTTCTTTTTTTTTAAATGAAAAATTTTTCGTCTCAAAATTGATTTGTATGACTCTTTCCCGACCAATTGGACCCCATGGAACTCAGAAAACGCAGTAAAGGAGCGTGGGATCAACGGGAGAGAAGATACGAGGAAAAAAGCACCTGCTGAAAAATGTCAAAAATTCAGGTTCTCGTTTTTTGGTTGTAACTTTTGATGCGTTGATCGCAGCGTATTGAGACTGCGCCCAGTCGATTTCTCTCGCAAAATTACGTCGGAATAGTGCCACAATTAATTTATTCTAGCACTTTTCAGAATCGCGAAAATTTTCGCCAAAAATACAAAGGGGTTAACCTTCTTTTTTTTTTGACCGAAAAATTTTTCGTCTCAGAATTGATTCGTTTGACTCTTTCCTGACCAATTGGACCACAAGGACCTCAGAAAACGCAGCAAAAGGAGCGTGGGATCAACGGGAGAGAAGATACGAGGAAAAAAGCACCTGCCGAAAAATGTCGAAAATTCAGGTTCTCGTTTTTTGGCTGTTACTTTCGATGCGTTGATCGCAGCGTATTGAGACTGCGCCCAGTCGATTTCTCTCGCAAAATTACGTCGGAATAGTGCCACAATTAATTTATTCCAGCACTTTTGAAAATCGCGAAAATTTTCGCCAAAAATACAAAGGGGTTAACCTTCCTTTTTTCTTGACCAAAAAATTTTTGTCTCAGAATTGATTCGTATGACTCTTTCCCGACCAATTGGACCCGAAGGACCTCAGAAAACGCAGCGAAAGAAGCGTGGGATCAACGGGAGAGAAGATACGAGGAAAAAAGCACCTGCCGAAAAATGTCGAAAATTCAGGTTCTCGTTTTTTGGCTGTAACTTCCGATGCGTTGATCGCAGCGTATTGGGATTGCGCCCAGTCGATTTCTCTCGCAAAATTACGTCGGAATAGTGACACAATTAATTTATTCCAGCACTTTTGAAAATCGCGAAAATTTCCGCCAAAAATACAAAGGGGTTAACCTTCCTTTTTTTTTGACCAAAAAATTTTTCGTCTCAGAATTGATTCGTATGACTTTTTCCCGACCAATTGGACCCCAAGGATCTCAGAAAACGCAGCAAATGGAGCGTGGGATCAACGGGAGAGAAGATACGAAGAAAAAAGCACCTGCTGAAAAATGTCGAGAATTCGGGTTCTTGTTTTTTTGCTGTAACTTTTGATGCGTTGATCGCAGCGTATTGGGACTGCGCCCAGTCGATTTCTCTCGCAAAATTACGTCGGAATAGTGCCACAATTAATTTATTCCAGCACTTTTGAAAATCGCGAAAATTTTCGCCAAAAATACAAAGGGGTTAAGCTCCCTTTTTTTTTGACCAAAAAATTTTTCGTCTCAGAATTGATTCGTATGACTCTTTCCCGACCAATTGGACCCTAAGGACCTCAGAAAACGCAGCAAAAGGAGCGCGGGATCAACGGGAGAGAAGCTACAAGGAAAAAAGCACCTGCCGAAAAATGTCGAAAATTCAGGTTCTCGTTTTTTGGCTGTAACTTTCGATGCGTTGATCGCAGCGTATTGGGACCGCGCCCAGTCGATTTCTCTCGCAAAATTACGTCGGAATAGTGCCACAATTAATTTATTCCAGCACTTTTGAAAATCGCGAAAATTTTCGCCAAAAATACAAAGGGGTTAACCTTCCTTTTTTTTTGACCAAAAAATTTTTCGTCTCAGAATTGATTCGTTTGACTCTTTCCCGACCAATTGGACCCCAAGGACCTCAGAAAACGCAGCAAAAGGAGCGTGGGATCAACGGGAGAGAAGATACGAAGAAAAAAGCACCTGCTGAAAAATGTCGAAAATTCGGGTTCTTGTTTTTTTGTTGTATCTTTCGATGCGTTGATCGCAGCGTAATGGGACTGCGCTCAGTCGATTTCTCTCGCAAAATTACGTCGGAATAGTGCCACAATTAATTTATTTTAGCACCTTTAAAATTCGAGAAAATTTTCGCCAAAAATACAAAGGGGTTACCCTCCCTTTTTTTTGACCAAAAAATTTTTCGTCTCAGAATTGATTCGTATGACTCTTTCCCGACCAATTGGACCCCAAGGACCTCAGAAAACGCAGCAAAAGGAGCGTGGGATCAACGGGAAAGAAGATACGAGGAAAAACCACCTGCCGAAAAATGTCGAAAATTCAGGTTCTCGTTTTTTGGCTGTAACTTTCGATGCGTTGATGGCAGCGTATTGGAACTGCGCCCAATCGATTTCTCTCGCAAAATTACGTCGGAATAGTGCCACAATTAATTTATTTCAGCACTTTTCAGAATCGCGAAAATTTTCGCAAAAAATACAATGGGGTTAACCTTCCTTTTTTTGTGACTGAAAAATTTTTCGTCTCAGAATTGATTCGTATGACTCTTTTCCGACCAATTGGACCCCAAGGAACTCAGAAAACGCTGCAAAAGAAGCGTAGGATCAACGGGAGAGACGATGCGAGCAAAGAAGCACCTGCTAAAAAATGTCAAAAATTCGGGTTCTCGTTTTTTGGCTGTAACTTTCGATGCGTTGATCGCAGCGTATTGGGACTGCGCCCAGTCGATTTCTCTCGCAAAATTACGTCGGAATAGTGCCACAATTAATTTATTTCAGCACTTTTGGAAATCGCGAACATTTTCGCCAAAAATACAAAGGGGTTAACCTTCCTTTTTTTTTGACCAAAAAATTTTTCGTCTCAGAATTGATTCGTATGACTCTTTCCCGACCAATTGGACCCCATGGAAATCAGTAAACGCAGCAAAAGGAGCGTGGGATCAACGGGAGAGAAGATACGAGAAAAAAAGCACCTGCTGAAAAATGTCGAAAATTCAGGTTCTCGTTTTTTGGCTGTAACTTCCGACGCGTTGATCGCAGCGTATTGGGACTGCGCCCAGTCGATTTCTCTCGCAAAATTACGTCGGAATAGTTCCACAATTAATTTATTCTAGCACTTTTCAGAATCGCGAAAATTTTCGCTAAAAATACAAAGGGGTTAACCTTTCTTTTTTTTTGACCGAAAAATTTTTCGTCTCAGAATTGATTCGTATGACTCTTTCCCGACCAATTGGACCCCAAGGAACTCAGAAAACGCAGCAAAAGGAGCGTGGGATCAACGGGAGAGAAGATACGAAGAAAAAAGCACCTGCTGAAAAACGTTGAAAATTCGGGTTCTCGTTTTTTGGCTATAACTTTCGATGCGTTGATGGCAGCGTATTGAAACTGCGCACAATCGATTTCTCTCGCAAAATTACGTCAGAATAGTGCCACAATTAATTTATTCCAGCACTTTGGAAAATTGCGAAAATTTTCGCCAAAACCACAAAGGGGTTAACCTTCCTTTTTTTTTGGCCGAAAAATTTTTCGTTTCAGAATTGATTCGTATGACTCTTACCCGACCAATTGGACCCCAAGGAACTCAGAAAACGCAGCAAAAGGAGCGTGGGATCAACGGGAGAGAAGATACAAGGAAAAAAGCACCTGCTGAAAAACGTCGAAAATTCAGGTTCTCGTTTTTTGGCTGTAACTTCCGATGCGTTGATCGCAGCGTATTGGGACTGCGCCCAGTCGATTTCTCTCGCAAAATTACGTCGGAATAGTGCCACAATTAATTTATTCCAGCACTTTTGAAAATCGCGAAAATTTTCGCCAAAAATACAAAGGGGTTAACCTTCCTTTTTTTTTGACCAAAAAATTTTTCGTCTCAGAATTGATTCGTATGACTCTTTTCCGACCAATTGGACCCCAAGGAACTCAGAAAACGCAGCAAAAGGAGCGTGGGAACAACGGAAGAGAAGATACGAGGAAAAAAGCACCTGCTGAAAAATGTCGAAAATTCAGGTTCTCGTTTTTTGGCTGTAACTTTCGATGCGTCGATCGCAGCGTATTGGGACTGCGCCCAGTCGATTTCTCTTGCAAAATTACGTCGGAATCGTGCCACAATTAATTTGTTCCAGCACTTTTGAAAATCGCGAAAATTTTCGCCAAAAATACAAAGGGGTTAACCTTCCTTTTTTTTTGACCGAAAAATTTTTCGTCTCAGAATTGATTCGTATGACTCTTTCCCGACCATTTGGACCCCAACGAACTTAAAAAACGCTGCAAAAGGAGCGTGGGATCAACGGGAGAGACGATGCGAGCAAAGAAGCACCTGCTGAAAAATGTCGAAAATTCGGGTTCTCGTTTTTTGGCTGTAACTTTTGATGCGTTGATCGAAGCGTATTGAGACTGCGCCCAGTCGATTTCTCTCGCAAAATTACGTCGAAATAGTGCCACAATTAATTTATTCTAGCACTTTTGAAAATCGCGAAAATTTTCGCCAAAAATACAAAGGGGTTAACCTTCCTTTTTTTTTGACCAAAAAATTTTTCGTCTCAGAATTGATTCGTATGACTCTTTCCCGACCAATTGGACCCCAAGGAACTCAGAAAACGCAGCAAAAGGAGCGTGGGATCATCGGGAGAGAAGATACGAGGATAAAAGCACCTGCCGAAAAATGTCGAAAATTCAGGTTCTCGTTTTTTGGCTGTAACTTTCGATGCGTTGATCGCAGCGTATTGGAACTGCGCCCAATCGATTTCTCTCGCAAAATTACGTCGGAATAGTGCCACAATTAATTTATTCTAGCACTTTTGAAAATCGCGAAAATTTTCGCCAAAAATACAAAGGTGTTAACCTTCCTTTTTTTTTGACCAAAAAATTTGTCGTCTCGGAATTGATTCGTATGACTCTTTCTCGACCAATTGAACCCCAAGGAACTCAGAAAACGCTGCAAAAGGAGCGTGGGATCAACGGGAGAGACGATGCGGGCAAAAAAGCACCTGCTGAAAAATGTCGAAAATTCAGGTTTTCGTTTTTTGGCTGTAACTTTCGATGCGTTGATGGCAGCGTATTGGAACTGCGCCCAATCGTTTTCTCTCGCAAAATTACGTCGGAATAGTGCCACAATCAATTTATTCTAGCACTTTTGAAAATCGCGAAAATTTTCGCCAAAAATACAAAGGGGTTAACCTTCCTTTTTTTTGACCGAAAAATTTTTCGTCTCAGAATTGATTCGTATGACTCTTTCCCGACCAATTGGACCCCAAGGATCTTAGAAAACGCAGCAAAAGGAGCGTGGGATCAACGGGAGAGACGATGCGAGCTAAAAAGCACCTGCTGAAAAATGTCGAAAATTCCGGTTTTCGTTCTTTGGCTGTAACTTTCGATGCGTTGATGGCAGCGTATTGGAACTGCGCCCAATCGATTTCTCTCGCAAAATTACGTCGGAATAGTGCCACAATTAATTTATTCTAGCACTTTTCAGAATCGCGAAAATTTTGGCCGAAAATACAAAGGGGTTAACCTTCCTTTTTTTTTGACCAAAAAATTTTTCGTCTCAGAATTGATTCGTATGACTCTTTCCCGACCAATTGGACCCCATGGAAATCAGTAAACGCAGCAAAAGGAGCGTGGGATCAACGGGAGAGAAGATACGAGGAAAAAAGCACCTGCTGAAAAATGTCGAAAATTCAGGTTCTCGTTTTTTGGCTGTAACTTTCGATGCGTTGATCGCAGCGTATTGGGACTGCGCCCAGTCGATTTCTCTCGCAAAATTACTTCGGAATAGTTTCACAATTAATTTATTCTAGCACTTTTCAGAATCGCGAGAATTTTCGCCAAAAATACAAAGGGGTTAACCTTTCTTTTTTTTTGACCGAAAAATTTTTCGTCTCAGAATTGATTCGTATGACTCTTCCCCGACCAATTGGACCCCAAGGAACTCAGAAAACGCAGCAAAAGGAGCGTGGGATCAACGGGAGAGAAGATACGAGGAAAAGAGCACCTGCTGAAAAATGTCGAAAATTCAGGTTCTCGTTTTTTGGCTGTAACTTTCGATGCGTTGATCGCAGCGTATTGGGACTGCGCCCAGTCGATTTCTCTCGCAAAATTACGTCGGAATAGTGCCACAATTAATTTATTCCAGCACTTTTGAAAATCGCGAAAATTTTCGCCAAAAATACAAAGGGGTTAACCTTCCTTTTTTTTTGACCGAAAAATTTTTCGTCTCAGAATTGAGTCGTATGACTCTTTCCCGACCATTTGGACCCCAACGAACTTAGAAAACGCTGCAAAAGGAGCGTGGGATCAACGGGAGAGACGATGCGAGCAAAGAAGCACCTGCTGAAAAATGTCGAAAATTCGGGTTCTCGTTTTCTGGCTGTAACTTTCGATGCGTTGATCGAAGCGTATTGAGACTGCGTCAAGTCGATTTCTCTCGCAAAATTACGTCGAAATAGTGCCACAATTAATTTATTCCAGCACTTTTGAAAATCGCGAAAATTTTCGCCAAAAATACAAAGGGGTTAACCTTCCTTTTTTTTTGACCAAAAAATTTTTCGTCTCAGAATTGATTCGTATGACTCTTTCCCGACCAATTGGACCCCAAGGAACTCAGAAAACGCAGCAAAAGGAGCGTGGGATCATCGGGAGAGAAGATACGAGGATAAAAGCACCTGCCGAAAAATGTCGAAAATTCAGGTTCTCGTTTTTTGGCTGTAACTTTCGATGCGTTGATCGCAGCGTATTGGAACTGCGCCCAATCGATTTCTCTCGCAAAATTACGTCGGAATAGTGCCACAATTAATTTATTCTAGCACTTTTAAAAATCGCGAAAATTTTCGCCAAAAATACAAAGGGGTTAACCTTCCTTTTTTTTTTGACCAAAAAATTTTTCGTCTTAGAATTGATTCGTATGACTCTTTCCCGACCAATTGGACCCCAAGGAACTCAGAAAACGCTGCAAAAGGAGCGTGGGATCAACGGGAGAGACGATGCGAGCAAAAAAGCACCTGCTGAAAAATGTCGAAAATTCAGGTTTTCGTTTTTTGGCTGTAACTTTCGATGCGTTGATGGCAGCGTATTGGAACTGCGCCCAATCGATTTCTCTCGCAAAATTACGTCGGAATAGTGCCACAATTAATTTATTCTAGCACTTTTGAAAATCGCGAAAATTTTCGCCAAAAATACAAAGGGGTTAACCTTCCTTTTTTTTGACCGAAAAATTTTTCGTCTCAGAATTGATTCGTATGACTCTTTTCCGACCAATTGGACCCCAAGGATCTTAGAAAACGCAGCAAAAGAAGCGTGGGATCAACGGGAGAGACGATGCGAGCAAAAAAGCACCTGCTGAAAAATGTCGAAAATTCCGGTTTTCGTTCTTTGGCTGTAACTTTCGATGCGTTGATGGCAGCGTATTGGAACTGCGCCCAATCGATTTCTCTCGCAAAATTACGTCGGAATAGTGCCACAATTAATTTATTCTAGCACTTTTCAGAATCGCGAAAATTTTGGCCGAAAATACAAAGGGGTTAACCTTCCTTTTTTTTTGACCAAAAAATTTTTCGTCTCAGAATTGATTTTTATGACTCTTTCCCGACCAATTGGACCCCATGGAAATCAGTAAACGCAGCAAAAGGAGCGTGGGATCAACGGGAGAGAAGATACAAGGAAAAAAGCACCTGCTGAAAAATGTCGAAAATTCAGGTTCTCGTTTTTTGGCTGTAACTTTCGATGCGTTGATCGCAGCGTATTGGGACTGCGCCCAGTCGATTTCTCTCGCAAAATTACGTCGGAATAGTTCCACAATTAATTTATTCTAGCACTTTTCAGAATCGCGAAAATTTTCGCTAAAAATACAAAGGGCTTAACCTTTCTTTTTTTTCGACCGAAAAATTTTTCGTCTCAGAATTGATTCGTATGACTCTTTCCCGACCAATTGGACCCCAAGGAACTCAGAAAACGCAGCAAAAGGAGCGTAGGATCAACGGGAGAGAAGATACGAGAAAAAAAGCACCTGCTGAAAAATGTCGAAAATTCAGGTTCTCGTTTTCTGGCTGTAACTTCCGATGCGTTGATGGCAGCGTATTGGAACTGCGCCCAATCGATTTCTCTCGCAAAATTACGTCGGAATAGTGCCACAATTAATTTATTCCAGCACTTTTGAAAATCGCGAAAATTTTCGCCAAAAATACAAAGGGGTTAACCTTCCTTTTTTTTTGACCAAAAAATTTTTCGTCTTAGAATTGATTCGTATGACTCTTTCCCGACTAATTGGACCCCAAGGAACTCAAAAAACGCTGCGAAAGGAGCGTGGGATCAACGGGCGAGACGATGCGAGCAAAGAAGCACCTGCTGAAAAATGTCGAAAATTCAGGTTTTCGTTTTTTGGCTGTAACTTTCGATGCGTTGATGGCAGCGTATTGGAACTGCGCCCAATCGATTTCTCTCGCAAAATTACGTCGGAATAGTGCCACAATTAATTTATTCTAGCACTTTTCAGAATCGCGAAAATTTTCGCCAAAAATACAAAGGGGTTAACCTTCCTTTTTTTTTGACCAAAAAATTTTTCGTCTCGGAATTGATTCGTATGACTCTTTCTCGACCAATTGGACCCCAAGGAACTCAGAAAACGCTGCAAAAGGAGCGTGGGATCAACGGGAGAGACGATGCGAGCAAAAAAGCACCTGCTGAAAAATGTCGAAAATTCAGGTTTTCGTTTTTTGGCTGTAACTTACGATGCGTTGATGGCAGCGTATTGGAACCGCGCCCAATCGATTTTTCTCGCAAAATTACGTCGGATTAGTGCCACAATTAATTTATTCTAGCACTTTTGAAAATCGCGAAAATTTTCGCCAAAAATACAAAGGGGTTAACCTTCCTTTTTTTTGACCGAAAAATTTTTTGTCTCAGAATTGATTCGTATGACTCTTTCCCGACCAATTGGACCCCAAGGATCTTAGAAAACGCAGCAAAAGGAGCGTGGGATCAACGGGAGAGACGATGCGAGCAAAAAAGCACCTGCTGGAAAATGTCGAAAATTCCGGTTTTTGTTTTTTGGATGTAACTTTCGATGCGTTGATGGCAGCGTATTGGAACTGCGCCCAATCGATTTCTCTCGCAAAATTACGTCGGAATAGTGCCACAATTAATTCATTCCAGCACTTTTCAGAATCGCGAAAATTTTGGCCGAAAATACAAAGGGGTTAACCTTCCTTTTTTTTTGACCAAAAAATTTTTCGACTCAGAATTGATTCGTATGACTCTTTCCCGACCAATTGGACCCCAAGGAACTCAGAAAACGCAGCAAAAGGAGCGTGGGATCAACGGAAGAGAAGATACGAGGAAAAAAGCACCTGCTGAAAAATGTCGAAAATTCAGGTTCTCGTTTTTTGGCTGTAACTTTCGATGCGTTGATCGCAGCGTATTGGGACTGCGCCCAGTCGATTTCTCTCGCAAAATTACGTCGGAATAGTGCCACAATTAATTTATTCCAGCACTTTTGAAAATCGCGAAAATTTTCGCCAAAAATACAAAGGGGTTAACCTTCCTTTTTTTTTGACCGAAAAATTTTTCGTCTCAGAATTGAGTCGTATGACTCTTTCCCGACCATTTGGACCCCAACGAACTTAGAAAACGCTGCAAAAGGAGCGTGGGATCAACGGGAGAGACGATGCGAGCAAAGAAGCACCTGCTGAAAAATGTCGAAAATTCGGGTTCTCGTTTTCTGGCTGTAACTTTCGATGCGTTGATCGAAGCGTATTGAGACTGCGTCAAGTCGATTTCTCTCGCAAAATTACGTCGAAATAGTGCCACAATTAATTTATTCCAGCACTTTTGAAAATCGCGAAAATTTTCGCCAAAAATACAAAGGGGTTAACCTTCCTTTTTTTTTGACCAAAAAATTTCTCGTCTCAGAATTGATTCGTATGACTCTTTCCCGACCAATTGGACCCCAAGGAACTCAGAAAACGCAGCAAAAGGAGCGTGGGATCATCGGGAGAGAAGATACGAGGATAAAAGCACCTGCCGAAAAATGTCGAAAATTCAGGTTCTCGTTTTTTGGCTGTAACTTTCGATGCGTTGATCGCAGCGTATTGGAACTGCGCCCAATCGATTTCTCTCGCAAAATTACGTCGGAATAGTGCCACAATTAATTTATTCTAGCACTTTTAAAAATCGCGAAAATTTTCGCCAAAAATACAAAGGGGTTAACCTTCCTTTTTTTTTGACCAAAAAATTTTTCGTCTTAGAATTGATTCGTATGACTCTTTCCCGACCAATTGGACCCCAAGGAACTCAGAAAACGCTGCAAAAGGAGCGTGGGATCAACGGGTGAGACGATGCGAGCAAAGAAGCACCTGCTGAAAAAAGTCGAAAATTCAGGTTTTCGTTTTTTGGCTGTAACTTTCGATGCGTTGATGGCAGCGTATTGGAACTGCGCCCAATCGATTTCTCTCGCAAAATTACGTCGGAATAGTGCCACAATTAATTTATTCTAGCACTTTTCAGAATCGCGAAAATTTTCGCCAAAAATACAAAGGGGTTAACCTTCCTTTTTTTTTGACCAAAAAATTTTTCGTTTCGGAATTGATTCGTATGACTCTTTCTCGACCAATTGGACCCCAAGGAACTCAAAAAACGCTGCAAAAGGAGCGTGGGATCAACGGGAGAGACGATGCGAGCAAAAAAGCACCTGCTGAAAAATGTCGAAAATTCAGGTTTTCGTTTTTTGGCTGTAACTTTCGATGCGTTGATGGCAGCGTATTGGAACTGCGCCCAATCGATTTCTCTCGCAAAATTACGTCGGAATAGTGCCACAATTAATTTATTCTAGCACTTCTCAGAATCGCGAAAATTTTGGCCGAAAATACAAAGGGGTTAACCTTCCTTTTTTTTCGACCAAAAAATTTTTCGTCTCAGAATTGATTCGTATGACTCTTTCCCGACCAATTGGACCCCATGGAAATCAGTAAACGCAGCAAAAGGAGCGTGGGATCAACGGGAGAGAAGATACAAGGAAAAAAGCACCTGCTGAAAAATGTCGAAAATTCAGGTTCTCGTTTTTTAGCTGTAACTTTCGATGCGTTGATCGCAGCGTATTGGGACTGCGCCCAGTCGATTTCTCTCGCAAAATTACGTCGGAATAGTTCCACAATTAATTTATTCTAGCACTTTTCAGAATCGCGAAAATTTTCGCTCAAAATACAAAGGGCTTAACCTTTCTTTTTTTTCGACCGAAAAATTTTTCGTCTCAGAATTGATTCGTATGACTCTTTCCCGACCAATTGGACCCCAAGGAACTCAGAAAACGCAGCAAAAGGAGCGTAGGATCAACGGGAGAGAAGATACGAGGAAAAAAGCACCTGCTGAAAAATGTCGAAAATTCAGGTTCTCGTTTTTTGGCTGTAACTTTCGATGCGTTGATGGCAGCGTATTGGAACTGCGCCCAATCGATTTTTCTCGCAAAATTACGTCGGAATAGTGCCACAAATAATTTATTCTAGCACTTTTGAAAATCGCGAAAATTTTCGCCAAAAATACAAAGGGGTTAACCTTCCTTTTTTTTTGACCAAAAAATTTTTCGTCTCAGAATTGATTTGTATGACTCTTTCCCGACCAATTGGACCCCAAGGAACTCAGAAAACGCTGCAAAAGGAGCGTGGGATCAACGGGAGAGACGATGCGAGCAAAAAAGCACCTGCTGAAAAATGTCGAAAATTCTGGTTTTCGTTTTCCGGCTGTAACTTTCGATGCGTTGATGGCAGCGTATTGGAACTGCGCCCAATCGATTTCTCTCGCAAAATTACGTCGGAATAGTGCCACAATTAATTTATTCCAGCACTTTTGAAAATCGCGAAAATTTTCACCAAAAATACAAAGGGGTTAACCTTCCTTTTTTTTTGGCCGAAAAATTTTTCGACTCAGAATTGATTCGTATGACTCTTTCCCGACCAATTGGACCCCAAGGAACTCAGAAAACGCTGCAAAAGGAGCGTGGGATCAACGGGAGAGACGATGCGAGCAAAAAAGCACCTGCTGAAAAATGTCGAAAATTTAGGTTTTCGTTTTTTGGCTGTAACTTTCGATGCGTTGATGGCAGCGTATTGGAACTGCGCCCAATCGATTTCTCTCGCAAAATTACGTCGGAATAGTGCCACAATTAATTTATTCTAGCACTTTTCAGAATCGCGAAAATTTTCGCCAAAAATACAAAGGGGTTAACCTTCCTTTTTTTTTGACCAAAAAATTTTTCGTCTCAGAATTGATTCGTATGACTCTTTCCCGACCAATTGGACCCCAAGGAACTCAGAAAACGCTGCAAAAGGAGCGTGGGATCAACGGGAGAGACGATGCGAGCAAAGAAGCACCTGCTGAAAAATGTCGAAAATTCAGGTTTTCGTTTTTTGGCTGTAACTTTCGATGCGTTGATGGCAGCGTATTGGAACTGCGCCCAATCGATTTCTCTCGCAAAATTACGTCGGAATAGTGCCACAATTAATTTATTCTAGCACTTTTGAAAATCGCGAAAATTTTCGCCAAAAATACAAAGGGGTTAACCTTCCTTTTTTTTTGACCAAAAAATTTTTCGTCTCAGAATTGATTCGTATGACTCTTTCCCGACCAATTGGACCCCAAGGAACTCAGAAAACGCTGCAAAAGGAGCGTGGGATCAACGGGAGAGACGATGCGAGCAAAGAAGCACCTGCTGAAAAATGTCGAAAATTCAGGTTCTCGTTTTTCGGCTGTAACTTTCGATGCGTTGATGGCAGCGTATTGGAACTGCGCCCAATCGATTTCTCTCGCAAAATTACGTCGGAATAGTGCCACAATTAATTTATTCTAGCACTTTTGAAAATCGCGAAAATTTTCGCTAAAAATACAAAGGGGTTAACCTTCCTTTTTTTTTGACCAAAAAATTTTTCGTCTCGGAATTGATTCGTATGACTCTTTCTCGACCAATTGGACCCCAAGGAACTAAGAAAACGCTGCAAAAGGAGCGTGGGATCAACGGGAGAGACGATGCGAGCAAAGAAGCACCTGCTGAAAAATGTCGAAAATTCAGGTTTTCGTTTTTTGGCTGTAACTTTCGATGCGTTGATGGCAGCGTATTGGAACTGCGCCCAATCGATTTTTCTCGCAAAATTACGTCGGAATAGTGCCACAATTAATTTATTCCAGCACTTTTGAAAATCGCGAAAATTTTCACCAAAAATACAAAGGGGTTAACCTTCCTTTTTTTTTGGCCGAAAAATTTTTCGACTCAGAATTGATTCGTATGACTCTTTCCCGACCAATTGGACCCCAAGGAACTCAGAAAACGCTGCAAAAGGAGCGTGGGATCAACGGGAGAGACGATGCGAGCAAAAAAGCACCTGCTGAAAAATGTCGAAAATTCAGGTTTTCGTTTTTTGGCTGTAACTTTCGATGCGTTGATGGCAGCGTATTGGAACTGCGCCCAATCGATTTCTCTCGCAAAATTACGTCGGAATAGTGCCACAATTAATTTATTCTAGCACTTTTCAGAATCGCGAAAATTTTCGCCAAAAATACAAAGGGGTTAACCTTCCTTTTTTTTTGACCAAAAAATTTTTCGTCTCAGAATTGATTCGTATGACTCTTTCCCGACCAATTGGACCCCAAGGAACTCAGAAAACGCTGCAAAAGGAGCGTGGGATCAACGGGAGAGACGATGCGAGCAAAGAAGCACCTGCTGAAAAATGTCGAAAATTCAGGTTCTCGTTTTTCGGCTGTAACTTTCGATGCGTTAATGGCAGCGTATTGGAACTGCGCCCAATCGATTTCTCTCGCAAAATTACGTCGGAATAGTGCCACAATTAATTTATTCTAGCACTTTTGAAAATCGCGAAAATTTTCGCTAAAAATACAAAGGGGTTAACCTTCCTTTTTTTTTGACCAAAAAATTTTTCGTCTCGGAATTGATTCGTATGACTCTTTCTCGACCAATTGGACCCCAAGGAACTAAGAAAACGCTGCAAAAGGAGCGTGGGATCAACGGGAGAGACGATGCGAGCAAAGAAGCACCTGCTGAAAAATGTCGAAAATTCAGGTTTTCGTTTTTTGGCTGTAACTTTCGATGCGTTGATGGCAGCGTATTGGAACTGCGCCCAATCGATTTTTCTCGCAAAATTACGTCGGAATAGTGCCACAATTAATTTATTCTAGCACTTTTGAAAATCGCGAAAATTTTCGCCAAAAATACAAAGGGGTTAACCTTCCTTTTTTTTGACCGAAAAATTTTTCGTCTCAGAATTGATTCGTATGACTCTTTCCCGACCAATTGGACCCCAAGGATCTTAGAAAACGCAGCAAAAGGAGCGTGGGATTAACGGGAGAGACGATGCGAGCAAAAAAGCACCTGCTGAAAAATGTCGAAAATTCCGGTTTTCGTTTTTTGGCTGTAACTTTCGATGCGTTGATGGCAGCGTATTGGAACTGCGCTCAATCGATTTCTCTCGCAAAATTACGTCGGAATAGTGCCACAATTAATTCATTCTAGCACTTTTCAGAATCGCGAAAATTTTGGCCGAAAATACAAAGGGGTTAACCTTCCTTTTTTTTTGACCAAAAAATTTTTCGTCTCAGAATTGATTCGTATGACTCTTTCCCGACCAATTGGACCCCAAGGAACTCAGAAAACGCAGCAAAAGGAGCGTGGGATCAACGGACGAGAAGATACGAGGAAAAAAGCACCTGCTGAAAAATGTCGAAAATTCAGGTTCTCGTTTTATGGCTGTAACTTTCAATGCGTTGATCGCAGCGTATTGGGACTGCGCCCAGTCGATTTCTCTCGCAAAATTACGTCGGAATAGTGCCACAATTAATTTATTCCAGCACTTTTGAAAATCGCGAAAATTTTCGCCAAAAATACAAAGGGGTTAACCTTCCTTTTTTTTTGACCAAAAAATTTTTCGTCTCAGAATTGATTTGTATGACTCTTTCCCGACCAATTGGACCCCAAGGAACTCAGAAAACGCTGCAAAAGGAGCGTGGGATCAACGGGAGAGACGATGCGAGCAAAAAAGCACCTGCTGAAAAATGTCGAAAATTCTGGTTTTCGTTTTCTGGCTGTAACTTCCGATGCGTTGATGGCAGCGTATTGGAACTGCGCCCAATCGATTTCTCTCGCAAAATTACGTCGGAATAGTGCCACAATCAATTTATTCCAGCACTTTTGAAAATCGCGAAAATTTTCACCAAAAATACAAAGGGGTTAACCTTCCTTTTTTTTTGGCCGAAAAATTTTTCGTCTCAGAATTGATTCGTATGACTCTTTCCCGACCAATTGGACCCCAAGGAACTCAGAAAACGCTGCAAAAGGAGCGTGGGATCAACGGGAGAGACGATGCGAGCAAAAAAGCACCTGCTGAAAAATGTCGAAAATTCAGGTTTTCTTTTTTTGGCTGTAACTTTCGATGCGTTGATCGCAGCGTATTGGGACTGCGCCCAGTCGATTTCTCTCGCAAAATTACGTCGGAATAGTGCCACAATTAATTTATTCTAGCACTTTTGAAAATCGCGAAAATTTTCGCCAAAAATACAAAGGGGTTAACCTTCCTTTTCTTTTGACCAAAAAATTTCTCGTCTCAGAATTGATTTGTATGACTCTTACCCGACCAATTGGACCCCAAGGAACTCAGAAAACGCTGCAAAAGGAGCGTGGGATCAACGGGAGAGACGATGCGAGCAAAGAAGCACCTGCTGAAAAATGTCGAAAATTCAGGTTTTCGTATTTTGGCTGTAACTTTCGATGCGTTGATGGCAGCGTATTGGAACTGCGCCCAATCGATTTCTCTCGCAAAATTACGTCGGAATAGTGCCACAATTAATTTATTCTAGCACTTTTGAAAATCGCGAAAATTTTCGCCAAAAATACAAAGGGGTTAACCTTCCTTTTTTTTGACCGAAAAATTTTTCGTCTCAGAATTGATTCGTATGACTCTTTCCCGACCAATTGGACCCCAAGGATCTTAGAAAACGCAGCAAAAGGAGCGTGGGATCAACGGGAGAGAAGATACGAGGAAAAAAGCACCTGTTGAAAAATGTCGAAAATTCAGGTTTTCGTTCTTCGGCTGTAACTTTCGATGCGTTGATCGCAGCGTATTGGGACTGCGCCCAATCGATTTCTCTCGCAAAAGTACGTCGGAATAGTGCATCAAAGAATTCATTTCAGCACTTTTCAAAGTCGCGAAAATTTTCCCCAAAAATGCAAAGGGGTTAGCCTTACTTTTTTTTTCAATTTTCGACCAAAAATTTTTTGTCTCAGATTCGATTTGTATGAGCCTTTCCTGACTAATTGGATCCCCAGGAACTCAGAAAACCTAGCGAAAGTGGCCTGGGATCAACAGCACAGAAGTTACGATCGAAAATGCGGCAGCTGAAAAATGTCGAAAACTCAGGTTCTCGTTTTTCGGCTCTAACTTCTGATACGTTGCTCGCAGCGTATCGGGACTGCACCCAATCGATTCCTCTCGCAAAATCACGTCGGAATAGTGCATGAACGAATTTATTTCAGCACATTCTGAAATCGCGAGAATTTTTGCCAAAAATGCAAAGGGGTTTAATGGTTCAATGGTTTATTTTCCATCTCTTTAATGGCATTATTGGAAAACATTATTGCAACATCAAAAATAAACAAAGTCTTAATTCCTAAACCTTAGCCTAGTTCTATATCACTATCCAAGATCTAGGGCTAAAAAAATTAGAACAGAGAATAGAACAGAGAAAGACGGCGAAGAGAATGTCAGAAAAAAAGCGAAAAAGAAAAGAAAAGACTAGAAAGCAGAATAAAGCTAAGAAAGCAGCAACAAAGAAACGTGCGAAAAAGGAAGTGGTGAAGACTATACGACGAGTCGCCATCAAGAGCGGGTCTCTTCCGTCCGGAAGAGATGCTGACATAGATCGCGTCCAAAAACAGCAAGCGTCGAGACAGACCTGAGTTTGGTAGGTAGAGAGTTCCAGTGTCGAGCGCCTCTGACCGTCAGAGGTGAGCACCGATCTGTTTCTGTATGATCAGCGCCACAACGTATTGTATGTGCCTGCTATAGCGTCCCCCATAAACATGCGCTATGAATCCCCTCAATTTCTTTTGCTTTAGCTTACTATAAACGCACTTTCAAACGCTCAATCGTGGTAGAATTCAAAGTTTCCACAATTTCGAGCACAAATCTGCATCTGGTATCAAAAATACACCCAAGCGCAAGAGTCGGCACAAAAATGCTTATCACTCTCACTGTTATAAAGTGTTTCCACAATGCGGAAGTTTAAAGTTCAAGTTCTATAGCCCATTATCAGGCCCTCTGACTAGAAATGCCTATCAGGCTGTATGTAAATTGGAGCCTTCACCATAAGTGGTAGCTTAGTTTCAAGGTAAATGAAGATGATGTCAAATGAGAGATTTTCATTTATTTCTTTACCTACACTAAGCGATTTACACATTCATGTAATCCAGAGTCACAATACCAACGCATGATCACCATATTCATGCAGCTTTTCAATCACACAAGTCACATTCACAAGAAAGTCTTTCACACATCTCACGTTCAACTCTTTTTCCCGAAATATCACGCTGACAAACCGAGTGTAAAAATTGATATTAGCGCAGTTCGAAACCGTTAGAAAATTTTGTAAAAGTCAAATCTGTTCAGCCCCGGTATGATTGGGGCCAGGAGACTTCTTCTTTTACCATTGATCCGCTGCCCTCTATATTTAATAATTATTTACTGATTGTTACTTGAGGATCGCAAAATATACTTTTAAAACAATATTCTCCCAGTGAAATAAATCGTTAACTTTTGATTATTGTAATTACAAAAGAACAAAGTACTCGGTTTTACAAATTTGATCACCCCATCTCAAGACTATGATCAAATGGAATAACAACAACAGCAATTCATGTGAAATGTAATGTATGAAATATAATCGTAGAGTAACAGTAACAAAGAGACAAATGTCACATTCATATTCTACATTAGTTGATGTGAAAATATTACATGAATAGAGAACATCGCTCTAAGAAATTTCATTCAAATTGTAATCATTGGCCAGGGAAAAATAAATGTAAATGAAATTTAAAAGTAAATATCAATTATAAGGATTTCCGAGATGCAGTCTTCTTCTCTTCCTCTTTTGGTCCCGTCATCGCCTGGACTTTGTCATTAATGGCGTGGAGGTACTGAGTCAGATGCAGAATAGTGACAATCTGACTCACGTACTCCCTCAAATCGTCGGTGCCTAGAGTTTTGAGGCGCTGGCTGATACTCAAGTAAACCCGACGAGCAGCCTTGTTGGATAGACGCCCGACAGTCTGTACAGTATGCAGTAATTTATCCTCTTCCAACGAAACCGGAACTGAAATCATACGGGGAGATACAGAAAAAAAGACGTTAAATAAATATAATCGAAACAATATTGGACCGTCGAAGAAACGAAAAGTTATTACTGACACGGAGAGTATGAGACCTTCGGTACACGAATCGTGCTGAAACTTCTATGGAAGTGTTTCTTTTCTCCAAAATACGCAGAGTTTCGAAAAGTAAAGTTCCGATAGAGCAAAATTTCGAAAATTGATCTTTCGTCAAAGCTTGATTTCTTTACGTTAAGTTTCGCCATGAAAAGACTTGGAATTCGGTGGTTTCGGAGCTTTTCTAGTTCGAAATTCAAACTCCACCCCAATCTATGACCCGAACGTCCGATCTTCAAATTGCGAGTAACTATGCAGACGTGCAAAATCACCTGTATCCTCCTCCTCTCTGGAAGCCGGAAAATAATGGTCGATCAACTTGTCGGCAACCGCAGCGGTGCTATCAAATCCCTGAAGCGCCACTGTCCCAATCTGAGTCCCAAGAATGTCGTTCGCCTTGTTCCAGCTTAAGGTCTTCAGGCTCACCGCTTGGGCCGACAAGACGTCGTTGACGTATGAAATCCCAGAGACTGCTGGCTGGACGGTCCTCTTCGCGAGTCCGACAGCGGATTCGAGGATCTAGAAACATCGAAAACGGGATGAAATGTCTCGTTAAAATTATTTGTAAAGAAAAAAGGTAGACTCGAGTTTTTCGTATTTACCAGTTCGGGCTTCTCCTTTACAATTGGAACCTTCTCTTCGATCTTGTCAAGTCCTTTGCACAGCGTCTGGTCAACCAGGTGAATCGAATTCTCAAGCCTTTTCGCAATCGGTGCTGCAATCGGCACCGCCTGGGTCGTCGCGTTGCACAGCGACGCCTCGGCACTCGATAGTGCCCAATACAACAGCTGGTTAGAATCCTTAACTCGAGAGTACGTCGACGCCGACTTGGTCAGCGCAAACTCGACCATTGGCAGCCCCAAAACTCGGTTGAACAATTCCATTTGAGGTAGCTGAACCGTCTCGGACGCCATCGTAAAAGTGCTAATCAGATAATTTGTTTTATCCGTTAACCTGAGACTTGCCAAGAGGTCACATCACACATGCGATTGAAAACATTAGTGTTACGGTGTCGGGTCAGTATCTGTATACACCCTCTGCCATGGCACATAATATTCTAGAAAATATTTACAATATACGACTTATACGTCACGTATTTTAATACGTGTGATTGCGCGTTCACGCCGATCACAGAATTTACGGAGAAAAACAAAGTCTGACTTTCGGATAATCCTCGTCTCGTATCAATAACACTTTCGTTTACGACTCTCGTACAAATTTATAACGAACGTATTCGTTAAAGTATAAAATCCGAGGTGTTCGTGAATCTGCTTCGAAGGATCGTTGCGATTTTGTGAGAAATTGAATTGCTCATTTTTTTCAATTCATCTCTAACATTTCTGCGCGGCAAATAAATAAACGGAGAAATAAACTGGTGTAATAACGATACAGCGGACCGGTAAACTCTGATTTGAAGGAAGGAAAGTTGTTGGCGAGTTGAAATAAAAAAATAAATATAAAAAAAATAAAACGACAAATTTCTAGCCTGATAAAGACCCTTATCCAGTATGTTAAATCACGTAAACTGCATTCTCACATCCATGCAATATCAGTGATTATATTAATATCGAATTAAGGCGGTACGAACCACGTAGCGGTACTTACGTAATGCGATACGCTTTAACGAGGAACACGTGAACAGTATCACGACAGCACGGAGAATACGAGGGGCTCGGCACTCTGTACGTTTATAAGATGGAACGAGCATGCGCGACAACGGATAGAATTTGAATGAGCTAATCAGAGAACAGACCGGGGTGATCCTTTCCAGCGTTTGCGGTCGGTCAACAGTTAACAGGTACAAAGTTCGACTCGTCGGGAAAGACTCGGGGACAATACGTGACCGATGTTATCGTCCTCCACCACAACACGTCGCCGAAGTTGAGTTAGCCAGCGGCGAATCTGTGTTGGAAATAATTTCATTGCTGCGCAACACTCGTATGCGATAGCGGAAACCTAGACACGATTATTCTGTCTGGGCTATTTAAACCCGGAGTACGAGTCTTACAAAACCGAAAAGAGTCGGGTCTCCGACTCCTCGGTTTGGAGGCGAGCCTTGTTATCAGCCGTGAATTCCGATAAACCGTGGACCTTTCAGCCCTTATCAATACTCAGAGATTTATTACGTATTAGACGACATCTCGGCCTTCTTAGATGGTTACAAAGGTCTGGTATTAGAAGCGAGATTCTAAATGATCTTTTTAGAAATTGTCGTGTTTGTTACATGTTCTTGCATCTGGAGTTTGGAAGGTACGGAGTGCAGTTATACCAGTGAAATTTATCTGTAAACAAAATGAAGCAAGGAATTCGATTTGTCAGTTATTAGGATATTATCACGTGTTAATGAACCGCTTATTCGGAACGTTGGGGAATTGGTTTTTGATTCAATGCACGAACGTGATAGAAAGGCGTTCTGCCCGGATCGAGTTTTACAGTCAGCATCGCATTTCACTGTCAGGATACGCCGGATGCGGTTGAATGTGTATTTATATCAGGCAAACTGAAAATGGTATTGGTGTAAATGGATCTCGCTATCTAATGGACAAAGTCTGACGCCTGGATAAATACGTACAGGATTACAGGCATGACAATGTATTGCAACCGTCGTTTTAGCTCGACAATTCGAACCGAAGGATGAGTCAGGCAAATTCTTATCGTAACGATACAAATGTATAAATCCGTCTGTCCCAATTCGTCAAAAAAACAAAATAGAATGTACCAAATAAAAAGTAAATTTCGTGCAAGTATTTATTCTCAGTCCCCAGCGATTTCAATATGCCCATCCATTGTGTGCACACTAATTTTTTCCGCATCTAAACAATATATTTAATTCACAGTTTCCGACAATAGAGTGAAAAGAATGAAGAAAAGTAAAAAAACCAGAACGTGTTGCAGTTTTAAAAACGACGTTTTGACGTCTTGCATTTATTGATTAGAATATGCTCTCGGGATATTTTACTTCGGGTTCGTTATCTACTTTTTACCCCCCTTATATTAGTATCTGCTACGTATCTACGAGCTATTCATACGCGTAGTTGATAAGATTCAAGTGAGTGGAAGCTCGTGTAGCAGAACTTCCACCGCTCGAAGTATCCACAGTCACATCCATCGACAGATTATATAATCGTGAGTCAAAGGAGAAACCGATTATAAAAAAAAGGAGTGTGAACCCTCAGTGATCTATAGCTGTGTGAAAAATTTTCTGTGAAACTAAATTAAAAATCCTGCAATTTCGTCCTTCAAAAATATCCTTGAGTATTATGAACAAATCAGCGCAGCAACATAAAAAGACAAGATAGTAACAGCACTTCGAAATAAACCGGAGGATTTCAGAGAGGACAAGTGTCTCTCCGAAATCCTTGGCGTGAAATTTTTGAATAAAGAAAATTTTCGACAAGGATGAATCTGCAGGTCACGATACTACTCGACACCGTTGGCCAAAACGTCGGTGGTAACGATAACGTGATTGTTGTGATTTTGCTGCCGGTTTTGAGCGTTCACCACCTTTCCAGAATTCGGACGTCCAGCCAAAAATGCTGCGAACTGTTCCTGTCGAACAAAGAAAAGAAATTAGCAGAATGAAACAGGATTATAAAAATCTGTACACGAATCTCTGACTTTCGAATTATACAATCGAGAGTAGAATCATTTAGACCGCGAGTCGTTTGCAGCAATCTTACTTACCAGTGCAATGTTAGTCGTAGAACCGTAAAATTGTAGAAGCCTGAAGATGGCAGCACGGATGACAGAAATCTGAGGGAGAGGGTTGCTGCGGTTGTTGGTAATCGGTAACATCTGAATAACAATAAATGAACGTCCACAATCAGTTCGAAAATATACCAACGGCTTTATCGTACTCTACGAAAATACGATTGATAAGGTAGCTTCGAATTTACGGCTCTGTGTGATAATATGTGTATAAGTCAAACCTTTCACTGAAGGCTCAATGGCTGATTATCGTCAAGCCGATATTAGCCGTGTTTTTTCACCTGCAATTAGCTGAGTGACTCACTTCACACTCAACATTCCGAGACCAGGGAGATCTGAGCCCCTCGGAGTGGTTATGATAATAAAAAACACAGCTTTTTAATCGGAAGTAAATTTTCTAGCATGCTTCATTGACACAGACAGAACAAACGGAAATTAATCATACAGACATGCACGCACAGTAATCCGCTCCGCAAATTTCCCCGAAATATTTTTAATTCAAAGCGTTTTCAACGTCACGATTTACTATTAACGAGTTGTTCCTTCTTTTTTCCTTTCGATTGTTATTTTCGTGTATTTTTCTTTTTTTTATTTGCACTGGAAATTACTAACAAATTGTATCATGGCCGGTTAAACTATGGAATAATCCGAAAATAGACCTACACGATGCTTAGTTATGGTATTTCACCTTGACCGTGGCTTCAACGGCATCTAGAAGCTGATGCGAAGTCCTGACTAAGATTCGAGCGATTCGTCGAGGCGCTCTCGACGCAATTGTCGCTGTTCCGTTAACGAGATGAACGACACGGCGAGCTGATTCCCTGGTCAAAAGAACCAGAAGCTGTTCCAGGGTCGCAGGACGGGCCTGATTTTCGGGTTCAGGAAGACTGAGCGACTTCCACAATTCCCGGGCCTTCTGAAGCGCCAATATTGGGTCAGTTGCGACCTGCAATTTTTCAGTAAGCATATTACGTGTTGTTCTTTTCTCCGTCGGTCACTACCGCCAACAGTTGGGGGTGAAAATCCCGAAAGACCAAAAAGTCGACTGGTCGAAAACCCGAAATTCTCGAATTACAGATTTTAAAACAACGAATGATCAGCGTACCGAAGTTGGGATTTTCGATAAATCACCCAGCAGAATAACTGTTTCCCCGAAAATTCATTTAACCGAACGCTCTCTTATCAAAGAAAAAAGTATTTTCTGAACAGTCGTCATTCCCAATGACCAAATCACAGTATGTGGAGGTACAGAAAAATGAAAGTTCGAAAATTAAAAATTGAGAACGGTTGATACTTCGAACAACCGCGAAACCGATAAAATTAGTTGGAGAAAATCAAAGTTGAGAAGGCGTAAAATTACGATCCGCAAAATGCAGAAGGGCCAGAAAGCCGAAAGGCCGCGATACGGTTGTCACAGTTACGTAGACTTATGTTAGATTTCACCATACACCGACCATCGAATGCTTGTGGCGTTGCAAAGAACATACGTGTTTCTGACGTCGTCCACCCTTTCGGGATTTCGACATATCGAGTCTTTGATCAACGGTTATTTATAAATTCGGATTCGTAGATTTCCGACAAAGGCACGAGTCTGACGTTTGAAAAGTCGACGTTTCGACTCTTCGGTATTTTCGCAATTCAATATTTTACCCTTCGTAATCTCGGTCATTCTCGAAAGAAAAATGTCGGTATAAATTAATTTATACATTTTTACGTTTAATATTTTCGTATTCTCGGTCTTTCTAAATTTTTTTCCGCCGGTAGTTTGGCTTTCAGGATACCGTCCCGTCGCATTTTTGCACCCCACCCCTGCCGATGCCTGCTAAATCGTGGTAACTCACCAACTCCGCGACGTATAGAAGGACGTGAATGCACTCCGTTCCTTGCTCCTTAAGGGCACGAGCCTCTGCGAGGGTGCGACGCGTCAGCCGACGCTGCAGCTTCCTTGAGAAACGGGCCCCGTGATGAATCGTCCTTGCCGTCTTGCTGACCCCCTCGGTCGGGTCGTTGCGGTCCGAAGTGCCTTCAAGCAATCGTAAAATGTCGCGTTGAACAGAATTTCCGCGATCACGTAGCCCTACGACTGTGCTGCTGGTGGCATCCTTACCGTCTGCCGTCTTGTCCGAGGGGTCAGGGGGCAAGTAGCGATCGACGTACTCCTCGGCGACGGTCAGGGCGCCGTCCAGCCTATCCGCAGCACGATTAGCTGCGTTACTGCCCATCTGCTTAACGCTTCCAGCCCGCATCAGCATTGGTTTGACCAATCGTTTGCTCACGAATTGTTTTGTATTGACGTACATCTGCTTGGAATTTCAGAATTTTATCTAACAATAGTATGGTTCACGCGACTCTTTCGCCCCATTACCGTACGTAAGGTAACACTGGTCAACAAAATTTCGTAACACCGAAGGTGCTTGCTAATTTTTAAATACATATATATATATGTACCCTCGTTATATAATCATATTTATTTTCATTCGATCGGGTATAGTTTTTGTGTTACAGATACTAACGGTAAAATGGAATGTTTATCGTGTTGACCTACCTTTTTGTTTGATTCAAGGTGTTTTCTTATTTTCAAATTCCAATTACTTAGTTACAGTGAAAGCACCTTCCTTGTTACATAATTCTGTTAACCAGTGTACCGTAACGATATGAATAATCTCATTTACGTACATAAGAACTGTATTTTTGTAAAAATTAAAAAAATCGTATCACAATAAAACTATTCGTATCTACAACATTCTAATATCAATTCTGTTATACTGAACCTTGTTTCTAACATAACACTCTGAAACGTTTTCACGTTACATACAAAAGGTAAATGTTTGTCGACCAGTGTAATATTTTCTGCGACAGTGCAAAAAAAAAATGAAAAAGACCTTCTACGTCCTACTATTAATAGTTCTTTTTTTCGTACTCCGCTACGAGAAAAAAAAAGTTGCAAACCAGACTTTGACTACGTGAAGTATCGTGAGCACCACCGTGGCAAAGTCTTTTGCACCACGCGTATACGAATATTGTTATCTCGATTGTTATTCGGTATTCATCGCTGCCTGAGACATATTGTACAAAGGACCGCGAATAATGAGTTGGAATCGATCATGAGCTATGCCTCTCTTTATTCATTTTGTTTTATCTTACGAGCTGTGGCGGTAGATTCAACGCCGGCACTCTCTGCTCGACGATGTCTATCCCTTTGCAGAGAAACTGATCGATCGTTGATATCGGTCCATTGAGCACAAGGAGAGCCGGTTTCGCCGAAGCCGTTGCCGCAGCCAGAGATTGCTCGGCAGTATCGAGGCTCCAGTTCACGAGAGAATTCGAACGCTGTGGAGCGAGAATTGCATATATAAATGTGTTTTGTGAAAGGGGAGGGTATCGTTGATACAGAGACGCAGTAATCCGTCTTGCCTATGACTTGACAAAATACCCCGTGATATGAAATTGTCGCAGTTAGAATTTTTACTGCGGCGTGTTGTGTTCGTACTTGGCAGTCGGCGATACTGGTATACAACATATATTTCAAAGAGGGATATTTACGACTTGTGCAACTGGTCAAAGTTCAAAAATGCGTCACGGATTAAATATAGCTTGTAGGAATATTTTAACGCTAACTGTATCATATAAAACGTAAACGTAATACGCGAAAACTGTGAACTCATTAATAATACAGACGCTAGAAGTAGAGTAGAAAATATTAGGCAGGATCCTGTACCTTGATCCTGTGGTAAACGTTTCCGGCTATGTTTATACCGCTTTCGACGATCGGTAGGCTCGATATTTTAATGACCGACTCCAACTGCGATATTTCGGAGTGTCTCCTCCTCACATTTGGCCGGGTCATCCTGCGACACGATAGAAAAATTTGATTCCACGACGATCGAATAGTTGGCGAAAAACGAACGATCCTTACCTGCAGCTCAGAACGCAACTCTGGAATCCAGAAAATACCGCTGAGGCTTCTCCGAGGGTTGATCGTGTCGCACGGACGAGAGACTTGCGTGCAACTGCAGACCGAGGAGACGTCGAGCAGCAGATATCTCTTTGGTTTGACCTCTGACCGTTGCCGATTAAATGGTCCAGCGCTCTAGATGTACGCGCGACGATGACGCCCGAAGGCTCCAGCCACTTGTGCAGGCATGCGAGATTCTCGTTGAACTTGGGAAGGCAACGTCTTCTCCTCTTTGTGTCGATAACTCGTTCGTCGATTACAACCAGCAATCAACGAGAGGTTAAAAGATCCTGAAAATTGTTGTACTCTGCTATCTGCAGCAGGCACATACTGTGCGTATTACATCTGCATGTCCGTTTACTGTTCGTCGATTATCTCTGCCGGTTGGGCTCTAGGTGGTTTTGTTTAAACGGATATCACGAGTTGCGGAGCGGATTCGAGTGGGTGATTTGCCCGATGCAAAAAAACACCCTATCTCTATACTTGAAACGCTCCGTCACTGTCGTTTGCAAACTCGACTGTGAAAAGCATTTGTAAACATGGTCGTTGGGCTGGTAATTCCGAAACGATTAACCGATTGCGCCCTTTGTTTTGGACTTTCTTGTCTAACTTCGGACTCTTGTAATCGGTCGGTGAATCGGAGAAGAGTCGTGAGCAGAATCAATCTCGTTATAAGCATATGGAAAAATATACGCACCATGACGGACTAACGGGGCCGTTTAAAAAAAAAAACGCGAAAGACGGAAGTTATCACCTCCAGACGTTTTAATGACAACACAAAGTCCAGGACGGCGTATTTCTGTGAACAATGTTCTTTACACACGAGCTCATAGATACGTTAATTAATATACTTTATAACATCATCACTATCATTGACGAATAAAATATACGCGTAATATACGTAATCGTACTAATTAGCTCGGAAGATTTTCCTCTAACGATCCACTTAATTTTTCCATTCCTTCCCATATCAGAGATCACAGTCCATTCAGGGACTCGTGTTCCGACAATCTGCAAATACATCCTACCGATACATATGCATATATATATAGGTGTCTCATAATTTCATCCATTTCTGAGACTAGTCGGGATTTTTCGAGACGGTCGCTAAATTTGTAATTTTCTTTCAACGAAAACAAGATGCCCAAAATGCCCTAGAATTTGTTCGTCGCGATACTTTCGGGTGAATACGCGCTAATCTCGCGAATCGCGACCGGAACCGCAAGATATTGGCGGCATTCCTACTTTTCGCGGTGCCATTTAGATACTATAGATAAAGTCCAAAATAATATTCCCCTCGCCTTGGAATGATATCATCCATATCAATAATCAGCGAACCCATTATCGCTGCTTTGTTATACGTATACGTTATCTTTGGCACCTAGTGAACATGAGCGATAATATTGCTAGTCATATTTAAACTGCCAAAGTATTTGGTGTATGGGTTATTTCCTCTGCAAAATTTGGATACGTTGATTAGAAGGTGAGGAGTTTCTAAGAGCATTCTACAAGTGCACAGATAACGGTCAACAGTGCCGTTATAACGGAGTAAATAATAAAATATTGCAAGAAAACGGTGACTTATGACAGATGAAATATGGAATCAGTCAACTTATTGTGACATGCTGTCAAATGCATTCAGTAGAATTAGATTTATAGTTTTTATTCTTGTTTCTCTTCGTATTCTATTCTTTTTTTTCTTCTTCTTTTTTGTTTCATCAATCATTCGCGAGATAAGGAATTTTTAGCAGATTACACTGCGAACAGCAGTGCGTCGGTTGTGCAGATAATTTTTTGATAAGAAACTAAACTGTACCGTAAACTTACAGGTACGTAATACTCGCTAAAAACTGAGTTTGCGAACTTCCATCACTTGGTTTTTTTTCAAGTGAGGTGACGACATATGCGCGACACAAAGTTCTTCCAAAGATCAGTACCAAAAGATCATGGCGGCCGAAGTGTGTCTCGGTCTGCTCATAAGCCTCGCATTCTGCATTGGAACAACTACGGCGTGTGAGTCTTCTTCTTTCTCACTTGATTGTAACGTCACATTTAGTGACGTAAAAATCCAACACGAAACCCGATCGTTAATCTTCGTAATATTCTCGTGTCCACAGCTGACTGGAGCACTCCACCTTTCGTAAGTCCAGACCCCATCGACGATGCGGTTACCTTCTCAGGTTACAGTTCGACTCAGTCTCAGACGAACATTCTGCTGGACGAAGAAGTCAGCTACAATGTAACAATCGCACAGCTCGCTTATACAGGTTACGACCGTTCCCTCGATGGATCCAAACTTGTTTGGTAATGTTACCGAATCACGCAAGGTTGATTTCGATGGTCTTTCGCAGGAACGGACACACCGACCTTGGGGAGATTCGAGAACAGCAAGAGTAACCTGCTCCTAGGAGCCGTCTTCGAACAGGACGCCGAGGGTGTGTGGCAGCTAGTAATCACCGAGGCCCAGGACTACGAAACAGAGGCGATGCAAAACTACAGGTTCTACGTTGTCGCTGGCGACGAAAGCCACAAGATCGCTCTCAACATTCAGAACATCGATGATAACGCTCCCGTTATACAAGCCGACGGCACGAGCTGCTCCGTCGAGGTAACGTCTCAAAATGCAAAATTTACGACGAGGTGATCGCCGATACAGACGCGTCGATATCAGTGACGTCATTTGAGGCCCAACGCGTGATTAGAAATAATTTTCATCCGATATTTTACAGGAGAACTGGAGCGGTACAACTAACTGCTCGTTTCTGGTCACGGATGCCGATGGGTGGATAGACGAAGTCACCTTTGCGATAACCGCGACTGTGAGCTTTCGTTCTTAATTAAGTACCTCGGTTTGTTGCATTTTTCGAATCTCTAACGCAACCCTCGATATTGACGTTTGTTGCAGCCAACAAGTGGTACAGGTATGTTCAGTATGGTGACCGAAGCAATCGCATCGACAACCATGCAGATAAATGCTTACTTGCAAGTTGACGAAGAACTTGACTACGAAACTATCACCATGTACCTGCTGGTTATCGTCGCAGAGGTGATTATCTATCATTTATATTTTTTGCTTCGATCACTATTTCGGGATGCTGTTTCAAATTGTAGAAGAAAATATTTCAATGTGGAAACACCTTCTTCCTGTGATTATTTTCTTAGTTTATTCGCGTGTTTTTATTGATCTGAAACTCGATCAGCTCTTATCCGCTACACCGTCGAATCACGCTACGTTCTGCTGTTGATATTAATTTACCGATGCGTCTAACAATGGACGGGTATTTGAAACCTGAAGCTCTAGTTTTAATCGATTAATTGATCATAGTCTATTTTTACTTTTAGATTGCGGTTGCAGCCGTGTTATTTGTTCACGTTTCAATTTTTCTCCACTATCATTATCGGCTTCGATCAATGATTAATATGTTTAACAGGACGGGGCAGGAAACCAGGGCAGTGCTTCTTACATCGTGCAAGTTATTGATATGCCGGATGAAGCACCGACATGGACGAACATATTCTCTGCGGCAAATATTTATGAGAAATCGACGAATGTGAGTAAAACGGTGATATCTAGATTTGAATTAATCTCGCGGGATTTTTATAAAGACATCACTTTCCACAGTATTTTGAAGTGTCAGCCATTGACGGTGACATCGGAATCAATGCGGATATAAGCTATTCGATCACCACAGCCGACGGTAAGTTTGTTCCAGAAAATTCCACGTTCCGAAATTATTCCCAAGACGGGCAAAACGTTAGATACTCTTTATCCCAGGACAAGAAGAGTACTTTGTGGTGAATTCGACGAGTGGAGAGATCACGATAAATCCAATTGACCGGGATACTTTGGCGACTGAAGTATTCAGGTTTACCATAGTAGCCTACGAAACTCTGGACGAGTCCTCGTCGGTCAATTCCACGATCATCATCATCGTCGAGGATATAAACGATCATACGCCCGAAATTGCACCCGACGAACTATCCATATCAATCCTAGAGGAAACTTATATGACCCTTTCATTCAACGAGTCCATCACAATCACGGACCCAGATCTCGTAAGTTTTGCTTCAAATCAACGGTACCAACTTCAAATTCAACATGTCATTCGTTGATTTCAAACGACTGTACTCGCAACTATGATATTATTATTATTATTATTATTAAGAATTACTATGTTCCTTACAAACTGTTTTCCTGCGACGTTTTCATCTATCAGCGAGCTTTTTGTACAGGCTGAAAACGCTCAGTTTACCGTAGCGCTGACAGATGAGTCAGAGGTTGGATGGAGTTCGGCATTTTTGATCATACCAACGAGTGGGTACCAATCCGGTGTTTTCACCATATCTGTGTCAAATTCATCCGCGTTAGATTACGAGGATGAAGACTGGAGGAGCATGACTCTTCAGGTAGGACGCAGCTAATTTCCTGTTATTTATTAACAAAGAAAATAGTCTATACACGCACAAATTTTAACAGATCGTCGCTACGGAAGTGGCAAACACTTCTCACATTGGTGTAAGAAACGTAACTATCGAGCTGATAAATTGGAACGACGAATACCCGATATTTGAAGATTCCGAAATGTCGGTAGAAGTTGCCGAAGACGTCGAAATGGGTTACTACATAGCCAGTATGCTTGCGACCGATCGCGACGTCGATGATAACGTTACGTTAGTATCCGAATGATTACGTATTAACAATTTTAATCAACAACTGGTTAAGCTCGAACAAATCTCATGACGAAATTTTGTAAATTCCACAATGAAACAGACACGCGATTGTATCCCAGCGGACCTTGACCATCGACGCGGTAACAGGGAACATCACAACAGCCCAGGACGCAGCTTTGGATTACGAAACTATCCCCATCGTTATTGTCCAGGTCACAGCGACCGACCTTGGGAGTCACGTTGCTTATGCCACCCTTACGATAAATGTAATTGACGTGAACGACGTACCGCCAACGCTTACCATGGTACGTGGTCTGTGGTGCTTGTTACCAGCTTCAATCCATCAATTTCGCAATAATTAATTCTTTTCCACAATCAGCCAAGGACCAACCCGACAATATACGAGGAAGGGGATACCGGGGAAGAGGTGAACACAACGATCACCGCGACGGATGTCGACACTGACGCCTATCTCGTCTTCAGTATTGACTGGGACAGCTCGTACGCCTATAAGAGTGGCGTTATCGTTGACGAAGACGTTTACACGGGGTGCGTGCTTTAGTATATTGTAAATAATGAATTAATTGTAGCGGGAATTTTTACGGCATAAAATTTATAGGACCTTGGAAATTGAGACCTCTTATCCAGAAAACAGCACCCTGTATGCCGAGGCGACGTTGGTGGTGGCCGGTAGACTAGACTACGAACAGTTTGACGTCATGTACCTCACGATTATCGTCACCGACGAGACGACGGTCCATAACGACAATTACACCACTGGTAAGCCGATCATCTACGAGTTTTGCATCTCCGCTCCCCTCTTTGTAGTCGGATTCCTGATTAACAAGACTCTAACCTTTGTAGCGTTGCTAACCCTCCGCATCCTCGATATAAACGATAACGCTCCGATATTTGACGATTATACCGCGATGAGTGTTACTGAGAACCAGGTGACTAACACGCTGATTGGTAACGTTTATGCAACGGATGCTGATGGCTCTGGATACAACACTGTTACGTATTATATCGTGTAAGTCTTACCACTCCCACGAGTGGGGTCTTCGAAGAAAGCTTCAGGTGACACGACGATGTTTCAACGTTTACGCGAATGTCAAAAGGAAATCGATTAACTGATTTTATAACTTACCACCACAGGCCGGCAAACGATACCGCTGAAGATCTTGTCTGGATAAATTCTACCACTGGAGTGATAAGGGTAGATACGGATGGTGCCATCGATGCCGAGACCTACGAATATTTGTATTTCACTGTTTACGCATCCGACAGCCTTTACAACACTTCTCTGGACGTGAGTTGGTGACGATTTAATCGGTACTCGACTATCGCGGTATTTAATTTCTCTAATGCTTTTGTAATACGGTTTCAGATCGAAATATACGTGACAGATTTGAACGATGAGACACCTTATTTGAACACTGACGAGTACAATAGCACGGTATATTTGAGGGAAAAATCGGAGAGTGAAACTGAGATAATGACTGTTTTTGCCGGAGATGACGACAGAACATGTGAGTTTGAAATTCTCGCACATTAAATGTGGAATACTTCGAGAATGGACACTTGATAATTATTCCTCGTTCGGGAATTGTTACAGCTCCATACAACAATGTATCCTACCTGATCAACAGTGATTACAGTTCCCTATTGCAGTACTTCAGTATGGGGAAATACACCGGCCTCCTAGAGGTGTCATTGTCTGATGGATACGAACTCGATCGCGACTTTGGAACCTCGAATTTCACGGTCTATTTGGTTCTCAGAGATAACTACTTGGACGAGGACGTGATATGTGCGTACAGAACAGCCTACATGTGACTCCTATTTTCCAGTTATTTCGTCATAATTTTTTGACATTTAATTAACTGCAATTTAGGGAATTCTAACTCAATAACGACAAGCGTCAACGTTATCCTTACGGATATCAATGATCAAATCCCGGAACTTCCTGACTTGTCTGATCCCGCGGCAACCGTTTCAGAAAGTACCGAGGCTGTAAGTCTATTTTTCATGTCACACTGTAGTACAAATTTTCGATTACTTCCACAGAATTATACTTTAACGCAGTATTGTAAACACTTTTAGGGCACTCTCGTTCTGACCGTAGTAGCCGAGGATTACGACGAACCAAATACGGATAATTCGAGAGTATTTTATGAGATACTCAGTGTCACGCCTGAAGATAATTCCACAGTGTTGGACGATGATTGCGCCGTACCGTTCATGGTTGAGACTCAAAATCAGACAACTGCGTTGATATATGCGAACTGCAGTTTGAAAGGCTACTATGGTACCTGGGCTGTTGAATTATACGTAGGTTGAAAGATAATAGAATAAATTTGCACCCTTCAATGCATTTCGATTGGATAGATCACCCGCAGTCGGCAATAACTGGTTAAAATAATAATTTCCGATTACAGGCCGAGGATTTAGGAACTGATCCTTCCTCGCAAAACGATACCAGAACGTACAACATTTACATCGAGGACTACAACTACAACGACCCAGTTATAACTTACCCGACTGCCAACAAAAGCATTCGACTCAGCCGGGTACGTATTCGATTGCTGTTGAAACACTACAGTTTCATAGTAATATAAATAAGTAACGACTTTTCCTTTTCACAATACCAGACTCAAACGGCAAATTCACAACTGTATTCATACGACCTCAGTTATCTGAGTGACTTCACGGCCACTGATGAAGATAGTGGTCTCAGTGGTACCGTCACCTTTGCTCTCACCGGCTCGGGTAACGATTATTTTTCAATTTTTCTTACGCTGGCGATAAACGTACTACCATATGCATAAATTTTAAATCACGTTACAGACACTGCCATTGAATACTTCACTCTTGTATCAACTGGCACTTATACCGCTCAGCTTCAGCTTTTAACGGTACCAACCGATCTCGAGGATAATTACACTTACGAGGTATGCCAAGATAAAATGATGCCTGCACTATCAAGATATGATGAGTAATTTTGTGCGTCGCGTCTTACCGATTTATAGATCGAGATATCTGTCACTGATGGTGGAACTCCGAATCGTACAACGACACAAACCAACACGGTAATCTTCATTTCAACGGAAGGCCCCGAGTTTTCTGAAAACGATTGGACCGTCTGGTTCAAAGAGAATACTACTGGCGTGGGAACTTCGGTCACTATACCGGAAGCTACGGATATGGTAAACATCGATGCGGACGAAGAAGACTTGGTCACCATCTACTACTACTTCACTAGCGAAGGTGACGATTCAGTGTCAATACCGAAGTGAGACCGCCAAACACTCTCACGACAATATTTCCTTCCGATTTACAGACGGTGACATGTCGTATTTCAACTTGGATTCGGAAACAAGGAACATGACCTTGACCACCGCGTTGGATAGGGAAGAACAGGAAACTCTTTCACTGTTTGTCGTTGCGACAACAAGCAGCGAAGGAGTTCCCGAAAGTCCACGTGAGGCTGCCACGTTAAACATCACCGTGATAGTGAGTCTTAAGGGATCCGAATTTTAATCTGATCCACGAAGATGTTATTCAATTTGTCTTCTCGTTTTTTTTTTTTTTTTTTCTTCTTCTTTGTACATTTTAGGTGGTCGATGTGAACGACAATCCTCCCACTTTTGAAAGCAGCGCTTATTACGGTGGTGTTTCACCGGAAGACGAGGTCGACAAAGTGATTCTTACCGTCGTGGTAGGTGATGAGGAATTGATTTTTACATTTTTCGGGATTGATTTTCACTTCGATTTTTCGATCAGGCCACCGATCCCGATCTGAACGAAACGCTGACCTACTACATGGACGACGATTCCATGAGTTATTCAGATGACTCGATTTCCTCCATCACCGATCCATTCATTCTAGACAGTGAAACCGGCGAACTGACGCTCCAGTTTGTTCCGTTGTCCACCATGGCTGGGTACTTCGACTTTACTGTCACTGTTCATGACGCAGGTATTCGTTGACCATCGTTGAACAAACATGGAAGCGAAGTGCGCCATTCCTTTCAATCGATATTGTTATTACTGTTCCAGTCAATAATACCGATACCGCAAATATCAAAGTTTACGTGATCGCGGAGAGCAACCGAGTCGAATTCACCTTCCAAAACACGGTTACCGAACTGACCGAGGAAACGGCCTTCGTAAGTTTGTTATCTTCGTGTATCCGGTTGACAGTATTATTCTCATTCGTTGAAACATCTCGTTTCAGGTGATATCGTCGTTCACCGACGCGTTCGGATACATATGCAACATCGACTACGTGACGAAAGCTCTTGACGATGACGAGGTCACTAGTCTGGACAACGAAACAGTCGTTACCACCCACTTTATAAACGAGGACACCAATCTACCGGTCACGAGCGACGTTATCATCCTGTGAGTATCCGTGATTTATCTACTATGCATACCGGAGCGGATGGAATGAGTTTCAGAAACCTAGGATTCTTGCCTTTTCAGCGCGTCGAATGATCTCCAAACCATCACCAACCTGAAGGTCACCCTACTCACCAGATCGCTGATCCTGATCGACGTGCCTTCCAGCAGCTCCAGCACCACTGACACCGTCGAGTACATCATTCAATCAGTCCTCATAGTCCTCTGCGTCCTTCTATTCGTATGCTGCATAGCTCTTCTCACGGCCTACATCATCAAGACGAAACAGTTAGTAAAGAAACGACTTGTAAGCGACAGGTGATCCATCTTCATCGTGTCATAAATTTATCCCAATTTCAGGCTGACCGACCGGCTCGACAAACTGGCTGTTACTAACTTCGGCTCGCAGAATTCGGGATTGAACAAGATCGGAGCTGTTCCAATGACGAATAAGTTTGCTTTAGAAGGTTCGAATCCCATGTGGAATACTCAGGAAAAAATGCCCGAGGACAGGATCAGGTAGGATATAATATTACCGGAATAATTGATCGAACTGAACACCGAACGTGAAACTAATTTTTTATTCATTTTCTAATCACAGCCAGTACAGCAACGATTCGGACTTGATCGGGATTGAAAATCATCCGAATTTCTCATACTCCAACAACGGATTTTCAGGGGAAAACGCATGGTCCGAGGGACCGCGGGTAATTAATTGATTCGTTCGGAGAACTCGGTGTGACTTTCGATGCGTTTCTAACTTTACCAATTTTCCATCGTTCTCCGTTTCAGGAAAGTGTCAACCCGGTAATGAATCAATTTGAGGCGAGGTCGGATAATCGAATGCCGATGTTTCTGCAGCAGAACAGAAACGTCCCCACGACGGAGCTGTGATAGTATAAGTAATACCCGATGTATGTACATACGATGCATTGATATAAAAAAATAACGTACATCTAAGAGGTGAAAGATTCGGGGATAATGATAATGTTACCTACGGACCTAATAATAGACCTTTATCGTCCTGGTAATAAATAATTAGAACATTCGGATGAAGTATAATACTCTCCCCCATAAAAGTCAATACAACTCTTTTTGTAGTCATTGTAGTTAAAACATTACGGAGTTGGTGAGCACTGGATATTCGTAAAGTGATACATGTATAAGTTACTTGAATACAAAGTAAAAGTAAATTCGTAAGACATAATTGTAAATATTGTTAATTTTGAAGCGATGTAAATATTATACACAATATTATTACTATATACCTGCTTTTGTTTTTTCTTAATAAGATTAAATACCCGCGATTAAAATCATATATACATATACGTATGATTACTTAACGGTGATAAGAAAAGCTGGTTGTTAAATTCAGGCGGGTTGAAAATGAGCGAGAACGCGAGTTTTTTTTTCTTTTTCTTTCACTTTTTTTTTTGTTTCTTTTTCTTTCGTTTTATGTATATAATTATTTATATCATCAATTATAATGAATATATAGTTATGTACAATATTGAATCTCATTCTTTAACAATAACATCAACAACATGATTAAACAACGTTCCTCATTGGTACACAAATTGTAAATGTACAGATAAAAAAGCATTAGATGAGGTCAATGAGGCATTGAAGGTGGCAAGCACGCCGCGTGCCTTAATTGTAATTCTTTTTTTTTCGCATTTTTTTCATCTTCGTTTTTTTTTTTTAGTTTTTTTCTTTTTTATACATTATTTAATACAGTGACCATAATTATTTATATCCAAATCATTTGTTTTTTTTTTTTTTTTCTTTTCCAGTTTTGTTTGTTTGTTTTTAGATACATACGTCATACATACAGGCAAAATGCACCACGAGCTCATAATACACGAGAATGTGAACAAAGATGCGATGAACTTGATTTGAATCGGTGCATGAAATATAATTATCATTAGTATGACATTATTTAATGTTATTATTATTATCGTTATCGTTATCATTATTAATCATTATTCATTATTCTTAGTGTTCTTATTATTATTAATATTATTAAGAGAGTGCGCGAATAAATTATGTACCTCACAACAAGCCAATAAAACTTCACTTTCCTTTTCCCGTGTATCAATTGAATCGGATTATTAGTATCTGCAATGGCGACCTCATCCTCCATTGAATAATTCTCAAGAGATTATATTAAAGCATAGGTGGAATCAACAAGGATCTCTTCGCGTTAGTGTGAATACGTGAAAAGTTGTTTGCTTGTTTTTTTTTTTTCTTTTTTAATTTATTTCAAACGACATCTTATACTTTCCATACCACGGGTGAGTTATTTATGCAATTGGCAATAAAACCAAATAACGAAGTGAGAAGCGAACGTATCAAGTATAAGGTCAATTTATAGTGCCTGAAAATCAATGCCCGACACGTTTCACGGTTAGACGTGACTTGTTTTGGCTGGTTGTAAGATACAAAATTGTTCATTTGTAAAATACTAGAACCACATGTCATTGGAAATTCAATGTTAACGATTTGTGTACGTAACACTAATGCGTATGAGGTGATATAATTCGATTAAGATAGGGAAAAAACAATATATATATATGTAGCTATCATCTATAAAATAGACAATTTATTTGGATCACGTGTTTACTCTAATTTCTTTTTTTTTTTTTTTTACATATTCATCACGACGTATCACTTGTGGAAAAAAGGTGAAACAACGTTTCGCGACCTGCGTTTATACACGAATAAAGAATTGTTGAAAAATTCTACTAACGTAATACATGTGCTGAATAAAAAGAAATAGAATAAGAATAAGAAGAAAACAAAGACAAGCGCTCCGCTCTGTCCATTGCACGGATATATTTAACCAGGTATCACATTAATAATAATTAACGTCATACATATCTCGCAAAGTTTAGCATCGCTTATTTTTCCCTTGTCTTAATGAAACCATATCGTTATGTGAAATTGTACATACATACATACATAATGATAATATGAACTGCAGTGGCAGTGAACAGTGCACGTGAATATTATAATTGCGGCGGCAGCAGCGGTAGCATTCAGCAACGACAGCGGCAGCAGCAACAGCGCAGTTATACACGTTAATACACGTTATACATAATATACGAACACGGCAGCATCTACCACAGCTAGTTGTCTTTTAATCGAAATGGATTTCATTTAATTAATTGTTTAAATCGTTTATTTTTTTTCTTTTCCTTTTTTTTGTTTTTTTATTTTTTTGTTTTTTTTTTTATTTTTACCCAAGGTTCTCGTATTTTTTGTTTTTTTTTCGCTCCCCCTCGTCTTTTCTTCCTCCTTGTTCATTCGTATTCGCAACTTATCTTTCTTTCCTCCTCTTCGCATCGTCGAGTTATTTTTTCAACTTGTTTTTTTTTTTTTTTTTCTTTTTAGAACAGCAACGCAACGGAGGGTTAAATTTTCTTCATATCCTCACACGCACACGCACGCACGCACTCGCACACGCAATCTTTCTATCGTTGATTCCATCATTCATTTCGGGCGCCGTTTGCGATAAACAAGCGAGCTTTTTGAACTTCGCCGAGCGCCTAATACGTTTTACAATTAGGTATATATTTATAAGTTTGGCAGATATATACGTACGTATTCGCTATACGTGTATATACATTTAAACAAACGCACGCATACGCATTTACATATGTAATTTGTTATTTACTTGTGTGTTACATATTGTGTACACGTATTTGTAATACGTACGTATAGTCGAACCGTTCGCGATATTTTTTACGAGGAAAAAAAAAATATACATACGCGTATAATATACAATATATTATTATAAAAGAGAAGTATGTCGTCGATGAGGATTTTGTTTTGTTCTTTTTTTTTTCTTTTTCCTTCCGTTTTCTTCTCTCTTTTCTGCGGGTGATGACTAGTTACAATATTACATATCGATTTACTAAAAATTGTGTGGAAAAGGGGTTTTTTTTTTTTTTTTCGTTTTCTTTATATATATATAATAATAATAATAATATCGTATAATTTGTTTTTCACATCTCCTGTACAAAGTTCTTCAATTTCTGATAGTTTTGTTTTTTTTTTGTTTTGTTTTCATTTGTTCATTAGTTTTTATTTTATTTAATTTTCTTCATTTATTTAGTTTTAGTCGTAAACAAGACACACGAGGTAAGATTGCATTTAGTCCCGCACTTGAGTTCACTTCTTATTAAACATGTAATATAATATAATGCATGTGTGTGTGTAATTATATAACTTCGCAATGCTTGTGGCACATCGTATATATATATATATTTAAATTTTATTTTATTCTTCTTTATTTTCCCATTCAAATTCTTTGTATTCTTCTTTTTCTCTCCTACTTATCATTTATTTACCCACGGTTATTGCATACGCCGCTGCGGACTGTGTATGCGTGTGTAATACTCCACACGTAGTATCTTGAAATTTTCTGGTTTCGCTGCAATAACTCATATTATATAAACTCGTTTCACTGCACGCTGTTATTTCATAATTATTACGGCAATTCACTCGATCTCCGAATCACGAGAGAAGGGATTACCGATAATCGGCGATTAAGAACGGAACGAAAGAAGAACGCAACAAAAGACAAACAAAAAAAACAAAAATACAACCGAAAGTTGATTTGAAAAAATATAAACAACATTTTTACATTAATTTTCAGTCTCGACAATTGTGCATGCGTACTGCAAATATACATGTATATGTACGTACACATCATTACGTAGCTTGTCGAAATAAAATAGTTGCAATTCATCAACATATATTATATATATACCTGTATAATCTGTTGTAATAATTTTAGCACGGTCTCAGATCTGCCCGTAAATTGCCGATAATTTTATGTTTTATCTACATAATAATTAAAGTATTATAATCATTCTATACACTATTCAATACCTAACTTTCAAATTGTCTTTCTTTCCTTCCTTTTCTTTAATTTTTTATCACGTTGCTTTGCTTCTTCGTTTTCTTTCTCACTGTTCCATTTTTATCTCTTTTTTTTTTTTTTTTTCTACCGCCACCGGGTATTATCAGTGCAGACACGCGGTTGCAGGTTGTAGCGTTCTACTTAAGAACCAATTCCTCATAGCATCACCACCTTCGTTAGGGTAATTTAAACTAGATAATTTCTTTCTTTGTTCGTTTTTTTTTTTTTTTTAAATTTTTTTTTTTTAAATCATAAATCATTATTATTATTATCATTATTACTTTTATTCTTCTTCCGGTTACTCCCTTTTTTCCCTCCTCTATATTTCTTGCTCTTATCGGTTCTCTTTTTGTTTTTCATACACTGTCCAAGTCAACTCATTGTCACATTTTTCACCCATTATTATAACTGCTATTATTATTATTATTTAGTATTATCAATATTAATAATATCATTATTATTACTGTACAGCTGTCCTTAGAATCTCGATATTTTTGCGAGACACTTCGCAGCGTGTAGCAGCCCTCGGACCGGAAATACTTTGCCAATTATTCTTCCCCTTCATTTCTCCGTAAATAATAACAAGTAGAAAAATGAAAATGACAGGGAGAAAAACGCGAGTACTTAGCGATGACGATAGAAAATAAAAAACCGTTCAACGTTGATTTCTGTCTGCGCTAACGGGGGAAAGGGGGGGGGGATGACGTGAAAAGAAAAACACTTCTTTTGCGTGACAAGAGAAAATTTTGAGAAAGTAGGTACATACGGTAATAGATGTAGGTATTTTTTGCGCGAGAAAACCAGCTCCGCTTTTGTAACGTTTCAAAGGAATGAGAACGAAAAAATAAATTAATAAATAAATAAAATTATCTTTTTCGTCTGCGTCTTTTTCGTTTTTTGATGTAGGTGTGTGTGTGTTCTTTTTTTTCCTCTAATTAAACGTTTTTTTCTTTATCAAGTTTTTCAATCATCATCGATGCATGAGAAACACCCTAAAGCATGGTGAAAACTTAAGACAAATCTAAATATATAAATATATATATATGTACATATGTATATATGTATATACGTATATATGTATATACATGAAATAACGGGGAAGATTTCGACGCGATTTCAACCAGTTTCATTTAGATGTAGGAGTAAGGTCCGTCGGTGAGGGCGCTACACAGCAACAGTCAGGAGGCGTCATCTTTCCCTCGGGCTCCTCTGCTCGGTCTGTACTCCAGACCCGGGTCGAACTGCATTAGAACGAATACCTGCGCGAAAATTGTATTTGAATTTTTACCACCTCAACCAGAGGATTTGATCGACGCTCAAGCGATATCGCACGGAATTTTTTTCGTTTGGCGGATGTAAAAGTGGAATATGTCGACACGATGTAAGTTGAGGGTGGTGATATAGAATTTTGAAAAACGCGATATTTTATCACAGAGTAATCACAAAATGTGTAAAGGTTCAAAGTATATAGAAAAACAAAATATTGAATAATCGGAATTCTATATCATTTTCACATATCTATTGGTATACTAATATACTTAGTTGAGTATGCTTCGTTTTTTTTTTTTTTTTTTGTATGCTTTTTATAAAAAAGATTTGATAAAAGAACTGATCGAAAATTCGACTAGATTTAACTTGACATTTTACTTTTTGTAACCCCGCTAGTGATTTTCTTTTCCTTTTCTTGTTAACCAGACTTACTGTGCATTTTATGTAATATATGTATAACATGTAATGTGTTTACCTGATCTGTTGGTAACAGAGTAAAGTCGTCAGGTGGATTGGTGATGACGTATCGTTTCGAAGATGCGTCGCAGGATGAACTCGTGTCGCGAAACCTAAACGCGCGGTGAGGAAACATATGGAAAAGTGTTAAGAATAGTGGATACTGAGGAGTGGTAGTTTGCGTTACAATTCGACAAGCTGAATAATTAACAGTACGGATAAAACAAAAAAAAAAAAAAAAATGGAACCAGTAGCAGCTAACTAAAAAAAAATAAAAAATATGTGTAAAAAAAAAAAAAAAAAAAACAACAAATAACTGTTTCAAAAGAAAGAAAAAAAACACAATCAATACGACAGACTAAAGACTAAATAAATTGGCGATCAAAAATTCAAAAATGATATTTTTTGGATGAGCAAAACTTACAAACATTGTTTGTTCGGTTTTTTTCGTTTCTGTTTTTTTTTTTCGTAGGCTTTTGCATTTTCTTACTTTTACGCAAAACTCTGCACACGCGTGTATATCGGTGCTGCGTAGCGAGATGCAAACAAAAACAAATGCAAAATACAAAATTTGTGCGCATTATGCATATATATATATATACTCACAATATATGTATATATACATGTATGTATTATATACATGTATATATATATAAAAAAAGATATGAGGAAACAAATTGTACAATACAATATATAGTATAATGTTGACAAAAAAATGGATAATTGTCTATATGTATACGCAGCAGTATGTGTGACATACATAAAAGACGTAACGTATATTAGACAATATATATATATATATATATTGTGATATATTGTATATAAGAAATAGAAAATCCAATAAATACCATCGAGATAAAAAAAGTCCGGTACCTGTACCTGTACAGACCAATGCACAGCATTCCATACGATTTTAATGCCGCGACAAAGAGGTCGCCGTACTTGCCACCTTCGCCGTACTGAGCCAACGGCCCGTCGTACAACGATATTTGACCCACCCTGCACCGGTCCCGATTCGAAAGACTGTCCGCCGTGCTGAAGAAGAGACAGTGGGAAATGAGTGTAAATAATAACAGAAGAGACGGGAGAAATTTTACTTTTTCAATACACCGGGATCGTGGCAAAGAGTATAAAAGATCTGGAGGAATACTTTCTCCAAATCTGAAGCGAATCTTTCAATTTTACGACTTATATCCGTCGGGTGGAATCTAATTTACTAACGGATTTGCAGCGGTTCATTTCGGCTCCATTTCGAAATGGTTTTCGGAGCTCCTTGAAATGACAATCCGAAGTTGCCAGAGTAAAAATATCTCATCTCCGACTGAATTTTCTAACAAGGAAGGTGTCCAAGGTCGATCTCTCCGATTTGATTTTTCTGGCAATATGTTACGGTAGACTAAAAATTAAGCGAAACGTATTTTATTAATTTTTTTTTTTTGATCTGCCACTGGACGCTCTAAGGGAGTGAAACCACCCTCCAAAGTAAAGTATGTCAAGGGGCGATTTGGCAGTTGTTTGTTTTTAATTGAGAAAGTTTCATTTTTCGACTAGGGATAACTTCCTTGTAAGTATCTAGTATATTATAACCGAGAAAAATCACTTCCAGGTGTACAGTGCAAGTATTGAAAAAGGAGATGGGCAACAATGGCTCTGAAAGTAATAAAGCTCCACCTGTATCCTCCTCTGAGCCCAGCACCTTCGGCAAGAATCAGTTCCAACTCGGGAGTCGCCCCTCCGGTGATGAGGGATCGAATCAACGTCAACGCGTTCTGATTGAAGTACGTCTGAAACGATTCTCGATTTGAGCACCAGGCGTTCGTTTTTGTCAGTGAAAAATAACAATATGTCGAGGGAAACTAACCGTTGACATGAGGGAATCCAAAACGCTGACTGCGAAGGCTGTGCCGCAGGCGAAGGGCTGCGTCAGGTAAAGTTCAGTGTCCGGATCGTCGTCGTCGTCCTGGTCGAGAAACTGGACGTTGCTGTCGTTCACCAATTCTTAAATATAACGGACACGGAATGACGGTCGAATTTGAGTGATCCGGATACGGTATAGAAATTGCGTTTAAACGTTCAGAGTTTCTCAGCTTACCGGTGATCATCGGCACGTTGGCGCCGTAGACGGATCCTCTTCTTTGTAGAACTATCGGACTGCCAACTGGAACGATCGAACGATATTTGAACAGCGCGATTGAGTTCGGAGCACACTTGACGTAACGTCGGATAAAAACGATCATATTTTCCAATCGATCTTGAGCACGGTGTCACGTGACCGATTCAATACCATTCACAAGTATCGGGACAATTTTTTATCGACAGTAAGAATTTGTTTGGAAATTATCGTAAAATGATCGTGCCGTTGTCAGAAAATGCGATCTGGTCGGCTACGGTTGAATAAAAAATGTACAAATTTTTTATCAATTAATTTCGTCGCGAGACGGGCGTCGTTTGAGGTTACATTTTGCAAACTATTCGATTATGAATTCATGCAGTAACTGATCGGTTCTAATTGATCGGAACGCACTTGCTAGCATCAAAATGATCATATAGCGTGAAAAATGTTAAATCTACCCGATGTTGGATGGAAAACAGGGATCGGATTCTCATGTAAATATTTAAAACCGTCACGTGACCCCCTGCTCAAGACACGTGGAACAGGGCTCTGCTGATTGTCAAGGGAGCCCGGCCAGAATTGCAAGACGAACCTTGACTCAGTACGCCGATAGTGTCGTCGAAGGTCATGGCCTTGATGTTGAGGGACGCGAGGATGGCCTCCTTGTCGGCGAGGGTGGGGTCATCGTTGCTAGGCACTTTAGCCGACAGAATGCAGCACATGTCGCAAAGGTTGACATTCACGGCCCTGAGATCCGCTCTGCTGAGCGGCGAACCCTGAAACAACAAGGAAGGACATGAGGTGACGACGAAGCGTAGAGGGAGGACCGAGGGGTTGATTACACATCGATTTGATGGACACCTCGTTTCAAGATTACAAATATTTGAAAATTTTTCAGGAAATTCAAAAGATTTTGAAGGATTTTAAAGGATTTTCAAAGATTTCAAAAAATTTCAAAAAACGACAGATGATTTCAGAGGATTTCAAAAGGTTACAAGAAACTTGGTGGAATTTTGAAGGATTTCAAGAATTTCAAAATATTTCGGGGATTTCAAAGGATTTCAAGAGATTTCATGGGATTTCAAGGATTTCAAAGAACTTTAAAAGATTTCAGGGATCTCGAAGGATTTCAAAAGATTACTAGAGACTTGATGGGATATCGGGGAGATTTTTTCAAATGGAAAATTTCAGCAATTTCTAAGGATTTCAGGAGGTTTCGAAAGATTTCAAGGGATTTCGAAGTATATTTTCAAAAGAAAACTTCACAGTTTTCAAAAGATTTCAAGGATTTCAAAAGATTTACCGATGATTTCAGCGGATTTCAAAAAAATTCAGGCATCTCGAAAGATTTCAAAAGATTTCAGGGATCTCAGAGGATTTCAAAAGATTACCAGAGACTTCATGGGATATCTAAGAATTTTTTGGAAGGGAAAATTACAGCGATTCCTAAAGATTTCAGGAGATTTCAAAGATTTCAAGGGATTCCACAAGATTTCTGTAAAAGTGTACACCAGATTTCACGAGCGATCAACCCCTCGGGGAGGCCCGAGGCTCGCGAGTGTCGTTTCACTCACGTTCAGAACCGATATCTTGGGGAGATTCTGCAGCATCTTCCACTCCCGCCGTATATAGTCAACGGCACCGACTATAACTACATGTTTAAGCTCGTGGTAGTGAAAATTGGAAGCTCTCAGTGGCATTACTAGGTTTCTCAGTCCGATCAGGGGCGAGTCCGGATCGGCGAAGAGGCAGACGACTACGTGCCCGTTCAGCACCGTCATCGCCGCCTGGTTCCGGTCCAGGATACAGTCTTCGAGGTTTCGCGCCGGGCTCCAGTGGAACATTCCGGTCGAGTCGTACTTCATCTCCGTCTTCTCAAAGTCGAAGTCCTTCGCCTGGTCGTCGGCTATCCCGACCTGGAGACCCCCGTTGTTGTTCACGTTGTTACCGCCCGAGCCCCGGCTCGTCGGCCTGAAACGAATGCGCCGGAAATGTTTTACCGATCCGTCGGTGCTCTCCTGGTAATAGATATCATTATACTCGACGTTCGATCTAGCGGAAGAGACTCGTCACGCGGTAAAAGTGCGTAACAAAGTACAAAAAAGAAAGAGAAAAAAAAAACACATAATTATGCTCGTTCTTCGTACCGTCGGAACGTAATCCCGAAATCCATACACGTGAATTCTCGTCTTCGTTAAAAATCCGATCTTCGCGATATGTGGAAAAATTTAAATTAGGGCTACCCGTTCACAATACGAAAAATTTTTAACGCATGCAGGAAATTTTCTTATCGTTCGTTTTTTACACCTTCTATTATTTATATACTTTTCATCGCCAATCAGTTTACCCGATATTCGACTCTACGATACCTTTTTCCATATAGCACACATGTGGCGTAAGGGTAGAGTTTTAGGAAAGTTTTACAAAAGCGGCAAAGGCATGCAAGATATTGTTATCATACGTACATACGTACGAATCAAGAAACGCGGGCTGTTTAGCTACTGTATACATTGGCATACAATAGAGTGTGCAAGCAGTACGTAATGCAACGTATTAATCGTTAAAGTGGTTAGATGTACCAACGTATCACAAAAACACAGACGGATTTTTTTTTTCTCTCCACCTACAACGTATACAACGTATATACAATAATGACAATAATAACAATAATAAGAAATAAGTTTTTTAAAAAAATAAAAAATAAACCAACAACAGTGTTAACAGCATAAGCGTACATGAGTTTTTTGACTTCGTAGGCGAGATGGTAACCAGAGTATGCAGATTCCTCTTGCGATCTGGAATCAGAAGGTGTGATTTCACGTTGGTCCCTCCTAATATATGTACATGTATAGTTACGACAGCTCAATCTCTGCGTGACATAACATCCTCCGATTATTCAATTTACATATTCAGATGGTATACAGGAATGAATCGTGTGGATATGAATGACGGGGCGGGGGGAGAAGGGATGAAAAGAATTTAATTTTTTTTACGCAACCATTGCTCTTTACGTCTGAAGTGCAGGTGTTTTTTTTTTTTTTTTTTTTTTACTTTTTAATGAAAATCGCAGTAATTTGAGAACGAGATGAACATAAACAAGCATATAATGAATTCAGGATTGCAACAAAGCTGAACGTATAGGTATACCATTAGTGAGCTTGAAAATAATAAACGCATGTGTAATTATGACAACAGTGATGATAATGATAATTATGAAAAATGTATTTGCAATTTAAGTATAATTGCATGCTTTTTTTTTTTAACTTGGTTTAACAGGGTTTATTGTGTAAAATTGCAGTTCAGTCAGTTTGGCTGTTTTTTGGTGCAAAAAGTTATTAATTAAGATTATTCATCGTACAGATGCACTCGTCGAAAATCGAGAAATTCATTACTATAAGCCTGCAGCGAGGAGGTATGTCTATGTTGCGCATGTAGTAGATGTAGATGTACAGAATGATTATCTATCGATAGAATGCCGCGTCGTCTGCTACGATTTAATGCGCACGCGCAACAATTCGAGAGCGATTGTTTGTCAGGGTGACCAACCGTCGTCGACGTAACCTCAAAAATTTTCACAGTCGTCATCGACAGTTGCGTTCAACGCCAACAGCCGACAAAATTTTTCAGGTTATCCGTCGTTCGAATTTATGACCGTTGGTCGCCCTGCCAAACAGCTGCTCTCAAATTTTAGCGCATGCGCATTCAACTATGTAGCAGACGACGGACCATTTCGTCGATAAATAATCACTCTGTATACTGTACACTGGGAAAAATTTCATTTGTTATAGTTACTAGAAAATATTGCTAATATGGTTATCGTTTCAGTAACGGTTCAAATATTCGTTGGAATCACGTAGCAATGTTGTACAAGTAACTATTTAGTGTTAGATTAAAGTTATCGATACTAAATTTTCTGATTATCGCAACTTTGAATCTCTTTATTTTCGGTAATAATAATCAAAAAGAATAATCACAAACGCTAAATTTTCTGGTTACAGCTACAAAACTCGTTATCACTTTGCACCCGGAACTATATTTTTCGACTACAGTACAGAATAAAAATAGTTTCTAATATCTGTAGAGTAATGACGACTGGAAATTTCTCTCGGTATACAGAATCATTATACATCGATATGCGTGTATAATTGTAACAGAAATATGAGAGAGTGAGTGAAATATATTTTCAATGTGTAATATTCGTGTAATATTATATAACAAGATATTGCTACCAAGCAATATATAGCAGTTTAAAAAAACTGTATGTATTTAATGTTCTCTTCTTTAAATAAAATTTTATGCAATTTATTTTCAATCACAATCATTTTCACGTATCCGTACTGTAAAATTTCAATCGATAATAATGACTTTCGTCTATTAGAAAACAAGAATGGTGGGTATTGAGAGTATAATATATTTCACCTATGAAAGTACCATCGCCTGATTTTCAAACGAGGTACGCCAATAATTCAATGTTAAACAATTGCCTGGTATTTAAATATTCTCAGGTAATATCGACCGACTGCTTCTACTGCAGGATGAAAAATTTACCGCGCGTTACATGTATAATCAAGTGACGAGGGATAAAAATGAAGAGTAGAAGAAATAAAGAAAAAATTTACTCACGGGATGCTCGTACTTACCTCTGGTTGTTGTACGACTGGTTAGGACTGGACAAACTATCGTTCGGCGTTCTGTTCACGTTCGGTTTCACCTTGTTCACTTGCTTCGTCGAGTTCATCAGCGTCATGCCGACCGAATTTCGATGATTTCTCATCGCTGGAATAAAAAAGGACGAATTTAATCCCCGTATTTTCTTTTTTTCTTATTTTTTTTTTTTGTAATTTTATTCAATCAATCGAAAATCGTAACAACTTTCAACTCACCGTTTAGATCGTCTCGTTCTCGGCTTATCTCACCTACAACGAAGAAATCGATAATTATACAGCGACTCGATACCGATGATTTTACCAGCTAATCATACAAGTGCAAGCCACAGTGCGTTTATCAATTTTTTAACATTGTTTTCAGGATTATACTTCCATCGAAAAACGAACTTTCCAACTAATCGCCGTTATTGCATGTGCCAAAATTCTATGATTGTGAGTTTCAAACGCGATCCGGGGTAGTGCCGATTAAATTATTTAAATGTGCATACAGTGTACGCGATTTCTGATTTTTTAATTACATTTATATAATATATACCTATGTAAAACTATTATCTTCGTTGAAATTGAGTGAAAAAAAAAAAACAAAAAAAATAAACCGTATGTCTGTCAAGAAGGGTTTGCATATACACCTCGCGATTAAGGCCACATCGTGATGAAATAAAAAACTTCACTGCAGCGAATTTGGCGGTGTATAAAAAAAAATTAAATATTTTTTCACCCTGTTCCGAGGAGTGTATACACATACCCCTTTGACCTGGCCCCAAAATAATAATTCGTACAGTTTACTACAGAACTACAATTTTACTGTATAATAATCTACTTGTGCATCCATTCGATTTCTTTATTTATATTCGGTAATTTTTTTTTTTTTTTTTTTGTCGATTTTTTTGTTGCGTTTTCGTCGTTTCAAATTTCATTATTTACTTTCTCCCTTCCTCAAGTCAATCAAGCGCTTTGCATGCAAACGATCAATTATCACATTAAAACACAACACTACGTATTTAGATAAAAACGTTGTATACGATCACAGATATTATGTTGAAACGTCATATTTTGTCTGCGGTCAAATTAAAATAACATGCGAGTTAATAAAACGTATTTCAATGTAACAAACATAAACGATTACAGTAACAAATTCACTTTTTACAACCTATTAGATTATTTTCCTTTTTCCGTTCCTTTTTTTTTATATTTTATTTTTCTTTTTTAATTTTTTTTACTTCTTTCCTCTGAATTCGAAACCGATACGGACCATTCTCTCTCTTTCGATATAAACTATCATCGTCGTCCCGTAGAGGAGAATTGAACAAATTCCGTTGAGCTTCAACCGGCGAAAAATCTCCCCCCCACCCTCCAAAAAAATAAATGAATTCAAAAACTGAAAAGTTGTGAAATTGTAGTGAAAGCTTGCTGCATGCACGTGTGCAGATTGTTCCATAATTATAATAACCGCTTTGCGACTCGAGCCGTACAAAATTGATATAAGAAAATATTGCGGTGAATATACGAGCTGTCTTTGTTGAGTGAATAAAAATACATTTTATAATTATAAATATATATATATATAGGTATATATTTATTCATATATGTTTATACGCGGTACGAATGGTGGGAAAGCGGGTTGCGGGAGCTTAATTTTCAAGCTGCTGCGACAGGTACGAATGAGAGAGAGGTGTGACTGTACCTCGCACGTGAACCATCTTGGGTAGTTCTGGCGGAGTGAATGTGGGGGGAGGATGGTGGTCGTCTGTAACAAACCACTACACATATTAGCTACCCTATCCTATTTATCCACTACTTATACACTAGTTTACCGGAATTGTAAATCACCCTCAGATATGGAAAAAAAAAAAAGAAAAAAAAGCTGATATAATATTGATTTTGACAAATTTTTCACAAGTTTTTCATTTCATCATCTGCCAAAACTTCCCACACAAGCAGCAGTTATAAAATTGATTCAAGATATTCTCCTTCTACTTTCAAATAATTTTAATTTTAAAAACGGAACGACCAGACGAGAAAAATTATTCTTGCAGATTTAATGTTTTTTCTTTCTTTCTTTCATCCTAATTTTTATATCGCACCAAAACTAACCAACCGGTATAGTAACGAGATTGTTGAGCGCAAGAGTCAGAATCGAATATTAAACGAGCTCAAAAATTTATTTGCAATTTTATTATTCATTTAATCATTCATTTGTACGTTATAACCCGAGCTGCTTGTGTAGAAGACAAAAAAAAAAAAAACAATTGATCGCAAAACACGAGAAAAAATATGGAATCAGAATTTCATCGGATATATTTCCTGCGCGATCGTGAAATCGTGATTTATGCTATACTCGTGTCGTGCGAAGACTGTTTTTTTTTTTTTTTTTTTTGCCGTTTTTCGATTTTCTTCTCCTACAATTTTTCAAGGTATTTGTACATATACATAATATATGTATACTATGTATAGGTAGGTGAACAATAGTCATATGTATATAAAAATTAAAATGCATCGTGCAAATTCTTAACCATCGTAAATATAAAAATATTATAGATAAATCTACGATATCGTTATATTGAAGCATAGATTATGAAAAATAGAAATGCAAAATTGAAAATTCTTTATCCTCTACTTTCGTTTCTCGATATTCTACTAAAGAATACAGAGTATGTTTAGAAATATTGTAAACTACATCGAGCATGCTCTATGTATACGGAATGAAGAGTAAAAACGCATTTTGCACACAAAATTGCAGCTACATGTTAATTCAAACTCATTATTCATGGTATGTATACTACGGTAAGAAAATAGCGTGCGCATACCTAATACATTTGTACATTGTGCGTATACCGTATAATACTGAAAATAATGTCTACTACGATAGATTCATGCGACGTACGGAGAAAAAAAAATATATATATATATATATATATATATATATAATTTGTGCGCAGCTATACATACGTATCAATGATAATACAAATATAAGCGGTGAAAATCGTATTTAAGTGCGTTATAGAAAATTATCCGTGAATCAAACGTGTAATATATCAGAGTAGGTATATATAATTTATATATGTATATACAAATCAGGTATAAGGTATATATAGCGAGGTAGACGCATTAGCAGGTATGTAGGAAAATAGCGGTCAAATTTGTTGTTTTTTTTTTTTGTTTCTCTCATGGCAGCATCAAACAATATTGCAGTACAAAAAAGAGAAGAGAGAGAGAGAGAGAGAGGAAGTAAGAAAAAATAAGAGGAATAGATAGATAGATAAATAGATAGATAGATAGATAGATAGATAGATAGATAGATAGATAGAGATGGGGAAAGTAAGAGAGAAAGACAGAAAAAGTTAGGCAGAGTGTAAGAAAATTAGTACAACTATTAAATGTTATATAAGGTATATATAAGGTACATAGGCGATATATATGTATATATACATAGTTACTCACTGCCAGGATTTTTTTTTTTCATTTTTCTTTTTTTTTTTTTTCTTTAATGGTGCGGGATTGCGGGAGAAAGGAATATAATCTTACACGGGATAATCTCGCTATATAATACACAGTTCTGCGCATTTACCAGGATACTGTTGTGCAACATGTCGTTGTTGTTGCTGTTGTTGTTTATTTCAATTTTTTTTCTCATCCTTTTTGCAACGCAAAAATACGACGACGAAGATGATTGCGACGAATGATGATGGCGGATGAAAATTTTTGAGAAATGGAAAAAAAAAAAAAAATTGAGCACATCGTTCTTCAATTTGGCCGACGATGAGTGTATATTCATCGGTATGATTTCGTACAAATTAACAAACATTGCAAGTTTTCCCCCGGTAAATGTGCAAAATTGTTTTTATTCGTGCGTTTCATTTTTTTTTTTTTATTTTACTCAAGTAGGGCGGGGGGCGATTTCTTTCTTCAACTATCACAGACGTTGGTACAAGTGAATGCTAAACTCAGGTATAACTCAATGGGGCAGTGACAGCGTTGTACTGTAATTGATGACTGTTTATAACATGGGAAAATCCTACACCGCATACGAACATCAGAAAACGTACAAGATGTGTCGGATAAAAAATTTCATCCTGCAGCATTTAATGACGCAGGTATATCGCATTTGAATAATGTTACTTTCACATATGTAACAATAATTATTTAAGTGTAGTAATGGTTGGGTGGTTATACAGTTGTTGTTTGAACGGAACGAAACTAGAAAAAAATCAAAGTCAAGAAAAACAAAAAAAAAAAAAACTTATGAACAACAAATAAACGTATAATAAAAAAGAAACGCACAACGAGTGATAACGATTATAATACGTATAAGGTAAAGTGAAAGATAAAGAGGTTGCGTTTGCCTCTTCAAACTTACTTGCATACGAGAAGTCCTCGCCTACGTAGTAGAGGACGGAAGGTAACAGGCAGAGATAGATAGACATACAGACAGTTAGTATATATGCGTATAATAAATACACACGATTTCGACGTTTATAAGATATATACATGTATACATATATACGTATACACGTAGTTTTAATACGTATACGTATATGAATACATAAATAATAATATCCGATACGTGTATGATTTAATCGAGTTTATGTGTAGTAATAACGATGATAATAAATAATAGGGGGGGGGGGGGAGGGATATGAATGTAAATCAACGACGTATATGTATGTATATAATTAATGTATGTATGTACGAAGTTTCGCGTGTTTGATTTTTTGCTATCTTGTTCTAACGAAATGATACAATCATCGTCTGAACGGTTACATTATTATATGTATCTGATATAATATGCGGTAGGAGAGAAAAATCTTCCATCAATTGTATTACGGTAAGAACAGTACGAAAATTTATACGCAACTGGTAAGTATTGATCTTTTTTCATCATCGGGCAAATTTTTAACATATGTATATATAGAAATATGTTGGATACGATTGATGGTGGTGTCTTTTTTCTTCTTTTTTTTTTTTTGTCTTTTTTCTTATTCCCACACACCGCATACGCACGCAACTAACCAACTTTTCCGATTTTCACTTTGATCTGAAGCATTGACAACTAAAACTCCATCAGGCTTGCGACAACGATAATTTTACCTGACCTGAATAACACGCACGTACAATGTACAAAGTTTTTTAACGAAATGAAAAAAAGAAAAAAATATATATATATATATATATGTAATGCGTAACAAGACACCGATGCATAAGAAAAATATACACGTACGTATAATATTTATGTATTTGATATGCTAATATAAAAGACTATATGACATTTAGAAAAAAAAGGAGAAGAAGAGAGAAAAAAAAAAAAACTAACGTAATACGCTTCCGGAATTGATGAATAGTAAATATTGAAATCGATTATCCTTGGGTCGTTTCTAAGTTTTACCTTCGTCTTTTTTTAACCCTCACGTTTTGCCGACAACGATTAAAGAAAACCATCTAACGAAAAATACACTCACAAACCTTGATACAATAAACAAATTGTTAACTACATTCAAACAACAGTTATATATATATATACATATGTATGTATGTAATAACGTGAACCAAGTTAGTTGCAAGAGTTTTTAACGTAAAAACGACGAGGAAAAGTGAAGTGAACGACCGAAAAAAAAAAAAAAAAAAAAAGGAAAACAGAAAATAAGATATAAAAATCAAACGACAACAGCGAGAAAACCAAAATATACACATCGTAAAATACGTGTCGAAAGAACCTTAAGGATGAACAAATAATTTTAAAAAAAATAAACGATAAAACACCACATCAATACGGCGCAAACACTATAATATATTTAATTAAAAATGTTATTACTACGCTGGGGCCAATTTTTCTTTTAATTTTATCTTTCTTTCTTCATCTTTCGTTACTAACTAATCTATGTTATATTACCGACGTTGTTACAGTAATATTTATTGTTTTTTTTTTAGAGAGATACCGTTTGTCCATCCATACTCTACACATGTATAAAATTTCGCGAGTAAGCCTCCCTGCACGTTTATAAAAATCAACCTAGCAGAGTTGTGTTAAATTTTTGCAATCGCAAGAATATTTCGATAGTACGATGATTTTTGTTAATACGCAGATATAGTTAATTATGCCTTCAATTCTCGTTATTGCAGGCATAATCGTTTTTTTTTTTTTTTTTTTTTTCATTTTGTCCTGAAAACGAACGGGGCTAGAAAATACATTGTTATTACGGTTTATTTTTCGTTGGTATACAATACCGATATACCTACGACTGTATCGTATGATAAAATATACAACGAAAATGAAGATGAGCGTGATTGTGAGATCCTTGATGAAAACAACAACAGATACGTTAAACAAACCACAAAATAAACAATACGAAGTATGGACGTAACGCGAACTGCGATCGGGATGTTAGAACTACTTAGGAAGTAATTTAAGAACTTAAGTTGGGCACAATTTTTTTTAACAATCGACAAACGATTTACGAAGAATAATTCATAATCAACGAATGAAACGAACTATTGCTAATCACAATCTCAACAACCGGTGTAAGTGTTCACCGTTTAAACTAATTAAACGATGTTGTTTATCTGAATTTGTTAACACTTAATGCAAAGTCTTCGCGTTTGATAATACAGGCCTTTTGAATCGTTTTCCCGTGCAGTCAAGGTAACTTTTTCATTCGTCGTACATGTCGAGTGAGACGTTCCAAGCCTTTGTTTATTTTTTTGATTCTGCTACGAAGAAGCGAATTTCGAAACCTTTCCGTTAATTTGTTTGTTCAATACGGGGAAAAAAAAAAAAAAAAAAAATTTTGACTTTGCTGGGTCGGTAAATGTAGGAATACTCAATGACAGAAATTACAGTCTCTAATCGATACAAACAAATCGTAAGAAATCTATTAAATAAACAAAAAATTTCACGATATAATCAAGTTTCCGGTATTATAAACAGAGCATATTATAAGTAGGGCCCGGATAAGTATGCATTAAAAATTACAAAACATCTTCATACAATACAGACTTGCATTTTCTGTCTACGAAAATCAAACCTCATACAAAGAATACCAAATAACCAATGAAAATAATATAAACATAAAATATTTATAATTACATATTAATCCGGTGTCCTAATTAAAACCATACACTAATGTAAAATCGGCGTTTCAATCGTACGTATAAAAACTGTTAAAAACATCTCGACTCTCCGAAGAACAAACGATCTCCGATCTAATCAAGCCGCGAATAAGTACGTACGATAAAATTTCTCAAACGGATCGTTTTAAATCATCCGATGTGCATCGATTCTTCCCGACAACGAAGGGATCTACGTAACGGATCTTAACGAGTAGTGACAACGACGACAATGACGATAACAGTAATGACAGGAATGACAGTAATAATGATTGTAACAATAACAATAATAACAATGATAATAATAATGATAATAATAATAATACACCGGGAACACACGAGACACAATTCTACTCTCAGTGATACGTACTTGCTCGTCCGACCATCTGAACAGCCCTCACGCCCTTCCGGAATGTGGCCACTGCCCGAATGGAGAAGAGAACCAGAGCTGTTAGTCTTCACATCAACAAATTAATTTCAGCGTAGATTCGGGGGCGTGGTTGGGTTTTTGTTTTTTTATTTTTTATTTTTTTTATTTCATTTTTTTTTCTCTCTCTCTCTCTCTCTCTCGCTCTCCCTCAAACGACGTCATTTTCATTTTTTTCATTTTCCGTTTCCGTTCTCCCATTTCAATCACATTTCGATCGTTACTAATTTTGTCGGTCGATTGTTTTTTTTTTTTTTTTTGTCATCCCCGCTTGGTCTCTTTTTTTTTCTCTCTCTCCACTTCGTTTCTCACATACGCATCATCGTGCCTCTTCCAAATAACGCCGTATATGTTTGCATACGTATATATTATAGAACATATTATGGGTATATAGGCAGGGGTCTTTGGTCTTTGCTCTTATGCTCTTTGCTTTTTTTTTTTTAATTTCTCCAGCATCTTTTCGACAGTTTTAAACGTACGCGCATGTATCATATACATATATACATACCGTGATCTGTTTTTAACAACGCGATTCGACCAATCAATCAATCAATCAATCAATCCAATCAATCCAATCAATCACTCCTCTTTTCTCTTTTTCCACTTTGCTCCTCGCTCTCCTCTATCATTTATTATTATCACACATCCGCAACCTATAACCGCCCTCCATCAAAACCTCTCGACTACATTTACAAATCCGTATACAGCTTGCCATCGCCCTGATGTGCCAAACGAAACGTAATCTAAACTTTTTGCAAACTGTTTTTCACCCTAATCGCTTAATTACTTGGCGAATTTCTTACATCCTAATTAAACGTTTCACATCTGCGCTCGGTAACAATTAGTGGAAAATATGTGATTCTGTTTCTGTTTTTGCGGGTGTAGTAGTAGTAGTAACAATAATAATAATAATAATAATAATAATGATAATTATAATAATAATAATAACGATAGCAATAATAATAACGATAATAACGATAATTACAATAACAATAACAGTAGCAACAATAATTATTATTATTATTATGAGAGATGCAGTGTGATGGGTGACGTTGTAAATTTTAAACCCTGGGCATCGAACGAATCATCGTTGTATATTCATTCTTGCACCATTGCGGACGTATTCGTAACAATTTATTTTAACGATAAAATTCGTCAAACTGATCATAAATTCGTGTGCGAAATTGTGTGAGGCGTTGAATTGTTGACATTCCTGTCGGATTGTGTGAAAGAATGTTTGAGAGAGGAAAGAAGAAGAAGAAAAAAAAAAAAAAAAAAACATTGTATAACGAAAGCTTTTCACTGCATATCACATACACAGATAAAAAATACACGGCCCTTTCCACGACATTAACAGCTGTGATGCATTTTATATAACATATGTGTGTGTGTGTGTGTGCCACGCGCCAGTTCTTTAACAATAAACAATAGCAGCTTGACGTATGAGAAACAAAAACAAAATAACAACATTTGTTTTTTTTCTGTAATATGCATGGCAATAATTGACGCGAGTTATTGTATTATTATACGTATACAGGTTGAATAACGAAGCGCACACTTAATGCAACAGTCAAGTAATTACACAAGCTCCATTTATACACAGTGTTTAGTTAAGCTCGTAGTGTAAAAAGTATTTTAACGTATATAGTAAGCCGGGCGATAGTCCTACGGTTTGTCGAAAAGCCGAATTATCCAAGTAAATGGTTTATAATTATACGTACGAATAGAGGGATGAAAAATTGGGTGAATTTTCGCAATTTACACCTCGGAAAAGCAATTGTTCCGTATTGATTTTCGTTCTAAATTTTGTCGAAAAAAGGCACGTGTATCAAGCTTCTTTTGCATATTATTCTTATTATTATTTTATTTTTTTCTTAATATATGTTATATATATAATACATGATATTGAATAAAAATAAAGCCGAGATCGAACTTGACAATATAAATTCCGAAAATTCATCCACTTCTTTAAATACACCGTTAATAATTAACAAGCCTGCACGCGAATTGTAGTGTTATAAATAAGGGTACGGTATTGGCGAACGAATAATGCGCTGGGAGATAGTTGGAGTGACAGCGACGTAATATTACGTCGATGTTATGTAATCGCAGAAATGGGATGGGTGTGAAAAAAAAAATTTTGTCCAATTGTCAACAGAGTTTACGCGGAACGATGAAAACACCAGACAGCTTTCGACGGTAATCGAGTAAAACGTTTTGACAATGGGACGAGCGGGAATCGGGTGATTACGGGGTGTATTTGGATAAGGGGTGTTGAAAAGAAGCGTACCGTCAAGGTAACTGCGGTAGGCAGAGCCCCCCTTCACCATGCCAGTCTGCATCATCATCATCCCCACATCTGGAAAAAGCCGGTTTGTTCAGTCTCAACCTGACGTAGGGTGGGTGATATAAAAAGTCTGATATGCGATATTGTTACACAGGTCACGATCAACGTTCGGACGTTATGTCGGATAACTATTTTACAAAAAGTAGGTACTTTGTCCCAATTACTTTCGGACAGGTGAGGGATGAATATAATTCACGGAAGTCTTGGGTGAGACGGAACGATAAATGTTGTATTAATTACACTTGAAATTCATGTATGTATTATCAACTGTCTGAAGTAGGGTTGTTCCAGTTTTTTAACTTTTCTTTTTTCTCAACGTACCGATCGAAAAATTTGAGACAAGTACTGTAGAAAAAAAAAAGTCCGTGAGGTGTGGACATGAAAATAAATGAAAAATTATTATTATTATATATATTTTCCCGTCTCCTCCGGGTTTTACGACTTTTTTTTTGTTTTTTTTTTTTTATCCGAGTATTGGTAACAAATTTCTCTAGTGGCAGGTTAAAATAAAAAGTTGAAAAACTAACCACCCTTGTACAAAGAGGTATGGTTTCAACGCGTGAACACGGAATGTGTGAGTCGACGGAAACACAAGCGCAGAGACACAACCTGAGATCATAGATACGTGGCGTAATGTTTAATCAATCTATTAATCTATGAACCAGGTATATTATATACTGTAACTGTATGTATCGTATATTCATAGTATATACGTGTACGGTGAAGTAGGTATGTACAATTAATCGCAACACGTACAAGTTGCGTACGTACGTGTATTATTAGGTACAACATCAGCTGGGAAAACGTTCCAATGATACTCTACGCGTCTATATACACATATATATATAATATTTTATAGCAGCTCTAACGTTTGTCAATTAGTATTATTAGTTGCCGTTAAGATTACTAACGCTATTAGCCTTGCAAGTGGTGAAAGGAACTCGATGTGAAGTTTGCCGCGTTCAAACGTTTCCTTCGTTTGCCCAGGGTTTAGGTTGAAATTAGTGTGCGATTAAAATTGGGACGTTAATGTTATACCCAAAATCGTAGACGGCGAAAGTTGGTCAATTATAATTTACCGCGATAACAAAAATCAGGGATATAATCTCTGTGGATAATGAATTACGGTTCGAACCGGGCTTTGGAACCCGCGAATGAGAAATAATAAAAAAAAATGAAAAAAATGAAAGAATGAAAACAAATACATTGTATAAATATATGTATATGTGTAGGTATATGGTTCGTGTATATTCCGAGTTTTTCGGATGGGTGATTTTTTTTTCTCCATTTCCTTGTTTCCTCACCTCAGCTGCAATGCTTAATGAATTATCCGCGGAATTATCATTTACACGCGCCGAAATCCGCAACGCCGTGTAACCGTGTTTAAATAAACAGGTTACATGGAGCATTTTAGGTACGCGCAACGATTCGGGATAGATCCTCTTCGTACTCCTCTGTCCGCACGTGTAATACACCGATGAACAAGGTATAAAACTTTACATCGAAAGGATAAAGAGATGACGATGAAAGTAGAAAAAAAAGAAAAAAAAACCATAAGATATGAAGAAAAAAAAAAATGTTTAAAAAAAAAAAAAACTATCACGAACCTAACGCTGAAACATTATTGTTACAACGAGTAATGTGGAAAAGGGATTGTTTTGTTTTAGTTTTTGTCTTTGTTTGTTTTTTTTTTTTCTTTTTTGTCTTTTTTTTTGCATTTTTCATCAATGACAGCTGTCACGCTATAGGTATAAATGGCAGGCAATAAAAATATATGGATTTCAGGTTACAGGTGTACAGCCGTTAATAACTGCAGCTTCGAACTGCTTTTCTCCTTTTATAAAACAAATTTTAAATATAATAATCATTTCCATTTTTAACTATAATTATGTATGTTAACCCGAGAGAGCTATTGTCATGCAGGCAAGGCGGACGGAGGGCACATAACAAAGTGCAAGCTAGTATCTTATTGTTAATAATATATGTATACATATATATACATACATACATACAAGTATATACATATCGTACGGCAGTCGGGCGGAAATTGACCGTTGCTGACCGAACGACAGTATTTTGCCATTTCGATATTCCGCTTTATTGTTATCGAGCGAATTTTTAATTATTTGAAAAATTTGTAATGTAATATAATATAATCAATAATGTAATGACGATTGAATGGAATATCGCGCAACCAGCGTTGCAATATACATATTCATGTATATTAGGGTGAGCCAAAGGAACTAACCTATCGAATCTAGGGTCTTAAAGGGACCTATTTAGTGAGAAAAAAATTCTCCCGATTGGAAATAATTTTTGGCTCAATTTTATATATATGTACAGAAGGTATTGTTTTTTAAAATTAATAAAAAAAAATAATCCGAAATCATATATGTATGTAATATCAGGGTATTAAAATGCAATAATAATTAATGAATTACCGATCGATTGCGATTAACGCTTACACTTTTCATCTCAGTCATGTTTCAATATTGTGTATCTAATTGTCGTATCAGCGATATATTAATTCGCGTATAATAATACGTGAACGTAATGGAACGAAAAGAATGAACTAGAATTTGGTTTTTTTTTTTTTTTTTTCTTCCACTACCTCTCCGTAGATTGACTGATCGTGAGAGGAGAGACCGCGGTGTGAAAAAAAAGTGTTCAAAGAGAAACGATTACAAAAAAAAAAAAAAAAAAAAAAGAATTACGCACGATTGCATATATATATGACGGATGAAAAATAGATTCGCGGTATCGATACACATATACGATGTATGCATGTATATGTGTATAGAGGGAGGGGGGGGGGGGGGGGGGGGGAAGGAAGGAATGGATAACAATAGAAGATTAAATGTATTATATAAGCAAGTGGAGTGGAAAAGTATAGAAAGAGATAGAAGAGAATAGAGATAGAGAGACAGACAGAGAGAAGATATAGATGTTTGTTATATTATTATTATTATATATATATATATGTATACTTATCGTTGTTATATATTTATAGAATGTGGATAATTAGAAGAAGTAAGTAATGAAGAGAAAGAGTAAGGATAAAAAAAAAAAAAAAAGAAATTTATATTATATATACAGTATATATACGTGTATATATATATATATATTAAGCGAGCGAGTAGAGACCAAGAGACGTTACCTAGGTCACGGCCCCAGGAGCGCTGCTGTTGCCCCACTAGATAATAATATATCACAAAGAGCATTGTATCAAACGTGTCGTGTGTGATTTTTTTTTTTTTTTTTTTTTTTTTTTTCATGTCACCATTTCGTCATGTTTTTCATCTTGTTTTTTTCTCTTAATCTTTTTTTTTTTCGTCAAAATCGTCAAAAACAAGTCTATTGCACCTTTTTACAGTTTTCGAATCGTTGAAAAAAAAATCTCTTTCGCATCGAGTGCGTGTCGTTATTATATTTATTTGTTTTGTTGTTATTTTTTTCTTTTTTTTTATTCTGTTTTCATTCGTTTGTTTTTTCTTTCAAACACGTTACAGTTACTCATACCGTACGATTTTTTGACGTCGACTCTGAAGGCTGTCGTTTTTATTTGACAGATTACTCACACCTACACGTACATGTATACATAGGTATTATACATATATTCAGGTATGCATCCCGTGTACCTGTATATACGTATGTCGTGTAGATACCTATGTACGTATGGGTATAGCCAGGCCGACCAAGTAAACGGTTTTGGCCGTGACATATTTTCATTTTCCCAATGATTTTTCACGTTACTACGACCGTCGAAAACCTTCCGCGTGACAAATGTCAAATTCTTTCTTTTTTTTTTTTTTGTTTTTTCTATACCTCGTCTTTGCCCTGCGAATTTTTAAACCGATATTGACAACACCCGAATTGATTTGTGTGAACCGTGTCAAAAAAAAAAAAAATTAAATATAAACAAGAAACAGGTCGTTGTCGAAATTGTTTCTGTCTGTTTTTCTATTTTCCTTACCTGTTTATACTCTGGTGATAAAATTTTAGAAAACAAATGCAAGGTACAGTACGTGTTGTAGTAAGAATGTAAAAAAAAAAAAAAACTGAAAGCAACGTTTTACAAAACGTACAAGAAAAAAAAAACATCCCTCCTTTCTGAATCTTGCGTGAAAATGTTTAATTTCAAAAAATGAAACATTTCTTTCCTTGATTTGCAAAAATCAATTTTGGTGGTTTTGTAACAGGTTTAATAATTCACGTGGTAAAGACGAATGATTGGAAAAAAAAAAAAAAAAAAAAAAAATTTCAAATTTTCAAAGCACCGTATAAAAAAGTTAATAAACAAATGGGGATCAAATTATCTCAGCTGTGTTAAGTCGACGCGTTTGAGTGATGATTTTATTTATTTATTTTTTTTTTGTCTCCCCTTTAGCTTAGTTTACTTTTCAGGCACCGTTAAATTTTATGAAACCAATTATTACAATCAAATCTATCAAATTTATACGCAAACGAGTTTACGCAACGTTATTTGCCATGAGTTCGTTCCTTTTTCATTTGCTGTTTTACTTTTTTTTTCTTTTTTATTAGTCTGATTCTTAACTGCTTCTCTTGTTCTTTCGCCATAAGATTGAAAAAATTTCTCTACCCAATCAAAAGATCATCATCTCACCGGAGATTTTCGCTACATGTGTAGCAAACAATGCGGCAAAGTTTCACAACGCGGTTTTACGTGTATTTTATAACACATCGTCACGGAGAAACGAATATATTATAGGCGTTCTAGACATTTATACGTATACGTAGGATAATGTTATATTTTTCACGATGTTAACGTTAATTGTGAATAGAATAAACTTACAGTTTTTGCATTTGCATTTCTTGATCAAAGTCTCATCTTTGATGTCGTCGTGGCAAGCCTTGCAGTAAAACCACGCTCTGAAAATAAAATCCAATTGTATATATTGTTGATTAAATATCATCATTGTTGATTAAATATCATTCCCGCTACCCGTTTCACTATCCATGTAACAACAAAAACAACAATAATGTCAATAATACCGCAACGTCGAAACTCACCGCTTCACCTCGTCGGCTGATTGAGCAATAAAAAATCCCTGAGTGTTCGCCGCGATCTTTGCCCCACGCGGATTGATCGAAATCTTGCTATCGTTCCCGGCGTCCCCCTTTATCTCGATTGCCAGCAGCAATAGCTTCAATTTCGTGAAGCACAACCTGGGAGAAATATCGTTGAATAACGTACGATACTTGCCTGTGCAACATCCCGTTGGGTCAATATTCAGGAGTGAATTTGTTTTTTTTTTTCTTGCCCTTTCCTTCTCCTTCCTTTTGCTTTTTTCCCCACACGATAGTTTGGAAATATTTTCCCCTGCGCCAAACGCTTGCATCCTTCCGAACCGAGACTATTGTCTCTCCTTTCCGTACACGGTTCAGCCTTTATGATTTTTCTTTGATTTATTTTATTATGTTAATAATAATAACAATAATAATAATAACAGTATTGGTAAACAAATGTAGAAGAAAAGGAATATTTATCCTGAATATTGAACACCAAAGGTGTTGGAATTTATTACTACATGTATGTGTGAATGGATCGATGTATTAAGGGATTGTTGTATTGTTGAAAAAAATTTTTTTTTTTTAAAAATGGATATATATTACACGAATAAGGGATGGAGGGATTTATCCTGATGAAAAAATAGATGGTCCGGACGATATTTTTACGAAAGATTTTTCCGTAATGGGGAAATGACGGAGTAAATAAAATTAGGCAACATTATTATGTTCATACGATTTCTGGAATAAAGACGAAACCGTGGTTTAAAAATAGTTTTTCATCAGGATACGGCAAAAGTTTAGCCAAGCTCGGATTGCGGAATCGAAATAAGTTGGGAAAAGAAAATATAACTTCCGTATACAAAAATCAGATTAATGCATATAACTTGGATTAAGTAAAAGGCTTACAGGATTTTGGATTTTTTAAAAATCACTATAAACCGCGTTAAACTTTTCGCCAGTTCCTTGTCATGCAAATGTACGTATGGAGCATTCCACGTAAAATTAACACCCTCTTCAATTTTGATCATTTTTTATTATGATCGTCTTACCAATACGAAAAGGTATCGGGAATTTTTTCAGGTTTTCTTTAGCGACTGGTGAAATTTATACTGGTGGAACTGTTTTTTTTTCTCTCTCTCTCTCTCTCTTCTTATCCCTTGATCTAAACGGATTGCAGATTCACAATATTTTGATGATTCCGTGATCCATTTACATTGAGAGGTATGAAAGAAAAAAAGGTACAAGGAAAAAAAAAAACCTCCGATTCATACGGTAATTTGACGTGGAATGCCTCGTATAAAATAATGCAGGATGTCCCATAATTCGTGGATATATACCATATGTATATGTATCGGTAAGCTAGTTTTTTTTCAACGAACGTGTAATTAATAATTCCGTAATCAGCGTTTTCAAAAACCCTCGGATACCAAGCATCGTTCAAATCAATTATCATTTTGAATTACCGAATTCCGACTTCGGATTCGTAATCAGAAATCTAGAAGCTGGCTTTTTTTTTGATTGAATAAAAAATTAAAAAATTTAAATCCTAGTCAATCGGATGTAACGTGAAATTTACAATTACGCAACAAACTTTGTTGCATCATTACATATCTTAGTGAATTTAATAACGCTTGGCGGAGAAATTTTACTAGCACTTGACTATCCTTATTTTCTAATATCCAAACCCCGGTCCGAGTTTACTCTATTATTATAAATATATCCACGATTCATTGTCCATATTATATTACATACAAAAAGCGTGCTCGTAAACAATAAGTCACGATTTGCAAATGCGGGAGGTGGGGGGGGGATATCGGAGAAACGGTCATGCGCAGCAAAATGCCGAAGTCACGAAAAGCGTGAAAATGCAAAAACAGTTGGATGGTACGGGTAAAACGCATATTGACCTCGTGGGCAACTACAGCATGAGCATAACAATATAATGTATGTAAAAAGGTGAGACGAAAGGTTAAAGAAAGAAGGCCAAAAATAAATAAAAGTAAGAAAAAAAAAAAAAACGATCTATCGTCCATTAATCATAAAAAAAAAAGAACGAAAATGCGAACGTCTATTGCGCAGTGTGAATTTCCAACGACGGAACTCTCCGTCGTTTGCCATAATTTAACGCGCATGCGCGAAAGATCCGACAGCGGTTTGTTTGCCAGGGTTACCAACCGGCGTGAGAGTAACCCGAAAAAATGTTCACAATTGTCCCTGACAGTTGTCCTCGACACCGACAGCTGGTCAAGAATTTTCGGTTTCAAATACATCGCTGCGAACCGTCTCGTCTAAATTTCCGACGGTTGGTCCCCCTGACAAAACAACTGCCTCTCGGATTGTTGCGCATGCGCGTTACATTCTGTCGTTAGCAATTCCCACTGCACGTATTATCATATGTATATTTGGGTATAACAAACGTGTTTCAAGCCAACGCCTATACTATTTATATATTCTAACGGTACCTCATTCTCATCTACCAAAATTCTAACGATGTAATATATTAACAATAGTGATAACAATAGTGATGATAATAATAATAATAGTTGTAGTAATAATAATAATAATAATGATAGCATTCAGCGCACACGGGTCGCGTAAAGGTTGCAGTTTCGTCATTCTTTTTTCGTTTTTTTTTTTTTTTTTTTCAAATATTATCTTTTAATTTCCATTGCGTGCTGTGTTTCCTTTGTCTTTTTTTTTTTTTTTATCTTGCATTTTTCTCGTCAGTTTTAACTAACCCCAAAGGGTTACAATTCTATCTAGACATTATACAGCGGGGTTCACTGGTCTATGATCGTGAAAGGCACTCCCACACACGCAAACTGTTGTGTCGCATACGGTGATGCAAGTTTCAATTATAAAAGTGCGATTTTTGATTGAAGTAGGAAGGAAAAAAAAAAATATTCAATAATTAAATAAACAAATATAAATAATCGATGAGCGAAGTAAAATTTTACAAGTCTGTAGCGTGTTCGGCGAAACAAAACAAAAAAAAAAAAAACTGTGCTGCATGTATTCGCCAACTTGTTATCAGGTAGGTATTTCTGTAAATGTACCGATGATCGTTTGATATAAATCGTATTTTATTCATACTTATGGGTATATTTTATGATAAAAATTTCATTTGACCGCTTTTATTTTTCAATTATTATTTTTGTATATATACATATATTATCTTATCTTATTCGAAACTTGGTTAGTTTATATTTTCCGCTCGCAATAATTATTATTATTCGTCGCAACAGAGCGGCCGGGAGTTATATTTTATATACTTATTTATTAGAAACGCGAACGCGTGTGCAAAAAACTTATTAATCAGCTCATTTCATTTCAACTTTGTTGAATTGTTTTATTGCGTTTTTTTTTTTTTTTTTTTTTACGACACTTTTATTTCCACCGTCGTCGCGGAGTTTTTCAGCTCTGATCATCATCGTTGGTCTGCCGCTGGTTATGATAATATCGCCGTTTACTTTTCCTTTACTTTTCCTTTTTTCCTCTTTTAATTCGTAAAAATGTCTATATACGCGGTGTGGTATTTGTAAAAAAAATAAATAAAAATTATCAATCTACGCACAGTATATGTATATAGACGACAACGTATTATGTATGTACATACACCTAAGAGCAGCGGGCATGCGAGTAAAAACTTTCAACGGATTGGGTGTATTCTTTTTTTCTTTCATAAGGTCTATAACAGTTTATAATAATTATTGTCATATGGGTATGATCAATTATATAGGATATTTCTACACGAGCACACACAGAGCCGTTATATGCAAGTATTTGTGTAGAGAAAAATGGGCATAAAAATGTGTAGCACACGATATTTGTGATGTGTGGTCAAAAATATCGGGAGCGAAAATTGAAGAAAATCCAAATTACTGACAAGTAACAAATAATACTTTAATTTGGTTGCAAAATTCAAATTTGAATAATTATGTAGTCACACGTATATACATGTATCGTATCGTATATCAAACAGGTTTTAAGGTCGATGCAAAACGATTGGTAACAAAAAAAAAGATCAACTAAAACAGCGAAGCGACTCTTTTAGTTTTAAGAAAGTATAACCTAATAAAAGAAAAAAAAAAATGCAAGGATCTAACAATCTAAATATACGTGATACGAAAATAAAAACGTACGTTTTGAGGATCGAGAAAAAGGATGCGTAAAAATTTTTAAAATCCATCGTCTACTGATACGGGTAACAATCGATGCCCGAAACTTCTGTACAAGAAAAAAAGCAAGATAGTGAAAAGGGAAGAAAAAAACGATCAAAATTTGAATTCAAAATGTGAAAACGAAAAAAAGTAAAACGAGAGAGAGAGAAAGAGAGAGAGAGAGACAGAGAAAGTAAAAAAAAGTGTACCTCGTACGATTTTCATCATTTATATATATGTATATATATACGTAACGTATATATGCGTACGTGTGTAAACGCATATAACAATACGTATGGTAAGAAAATAAAAAATTAGGATAGTTTGCATGTGTGGCAGCCGTGGTGTCAGCGAGTCAACTTACTCGCTGGCTTGGGGAAAAGTCATCCCGGTAAAGGACGGGGAGAGGGTTTCCGTGTACATCTCGCAGCCCGTGCCTTGCAGGTAATCGTTCTGCCACGCTTGAGTATCCGGCGACTGAAACACCAACCAACCAGCTCGACGTCAACACCTCCATTTTCAAAAATCCCGCCACGAGAGGCTTGTCATTTCTTTTTTTTTTTTTTTTTTTTTTTTTTTCACCGTCACACATTTTCCTCACCTCTACTTATCCATTCAAAAATTATCCAGCCACACACCAAGAGAAGAATAAAAACAAAAAAATATATCAAAATCGAGAGAAAAAAAAAAAAAAAAATCCTCCATCGTATTGTATTATTATTATTATTATCTCGTACGTATATAAATATACACACCTATCGTGAAATTTTATACGTACAATTAATAATGGTTTCGACTCGTTGTTCGTTTTTTTCTTTCGCTTTCTTTCTTTTTTACCCTCTATTCTTTTTACCCGCCGTCGATTAAATATCCAGCACGAATTGTCTGCATCGAAAGGTAATTATTAATACAATTGTACATTACTATATGGTTAAGGTAATCCTGTATTCATTTATACATCGCCTGCATAGTATCGCTGTATATACCCTGTGGTTGTAAATTTATGTAAATATATACATGTGGTTTTCACCTAACGAACGGTTCGCAATTTTTGTTGAAGAAAGAAAAACAAAAAAAAGAGAGAGAGAAATGAAGATAAAAAAAAATAAATAAATAAAAAAAAAACCGACAACTGCGTAAATGATAACTATATTAAAGATGGTACTGATGCGCTGATTTGAATTTTGTGATCTCTCATATAATACCATATATATATGTGTGTGTGTATGTGTGTGTATAAATACACTGTAAAATAAAAGAGCGAAGGTGGTGGTGGTGAGAGAAAAGAACATTTTTTTATTTTTAAATCAACGTAAAGTTAACAAATAAATCACGGTTTTGATGAAACAACACCGCAACTCGAATTCGAGGATTTTACACGACAATCAAAATTTTTAACGCTCAATATTACACTTTCAACGGGAACAAAAGGGAGTAACATGATCGTTAGTCGACTTTTCTTTCGACTATAGAATTAACTGGCGAAATTAACGAGCAAGGAATGTCAATTCGTTACCGTGATTTATTTGTTAGCTTGTTTTTTTTTTTTCATCTTTTTTTTTCTCGCTCTGACAACGATCGATTTGTACTGATTAAAGCAAATAACAGGTGATTTTCACATCGATTACGGTGTAGCACATATACACAGTACATATTGTTTCCATTTTTTTTTTTTTTTTCCTGTCATTCCTGGCCGTTTTTTTGTTTTCAAAAACACGTCTAGAAACATTCATAAACACGTATGTATATACATATATATATATATATATATATATGTATATAGAACTTAGTACGAATATACATCGTATACATACATATATATATATATATATGTATATATAAGCATACGTGCATATGTATATATATATATACACAGCAGAGTGGAGGCGTAGTGAGAGACATAGGCGAGGCGAAGCTTCATCCCTTTGTTACACGTGTTATCATCAATAGTCGTTTTATTTCGTTTTTTTTTTTTTTTTTTCATTCCTGATACGAGAGACCGGTCACGTGAAATCCGCTAACGTATCTGTTTTTGTTTTTTTTTTTTTCATTTTTTTACTTTTATTTTACCAACCACAAAGTCAAGAGAATGGGGAAAAAAAAACATCACGGCCTTTGTTCGTTTATTGAAAAATTGATCGGATATTTGGTAGCACAAAGTGACAAAAATTTCATTTTTCACAGTTACCCGAAAGTTCTGGTAAATTCGATATCGTTGTAATATAACGGTTTGATTATTGTCGGAATTGAAGAAGAAAAAATTTGTACACAATTAGTGGTTACGATTTATCGAAAAATCATATGTACGTATAATTGTCGATAATACATTTTTTGGCTATCGCAAATATTGATGTACATATTTTTTTTTTCAGTTAAATTGAACCTCATTGTTTTGCACCGCGTATAAAATTGTCGGAATAGTTACAAAAAGATGCGGTGAGAGTGATTTTAATAAAAAAAATAAAGAAGAAAAAACGTCAAGACGTAAAACAAATTTTCCGGTTACGCGGCAACAGAATTAATTTTAATGTAAAACAATATATGAATAAATAAAATAAAAACCGTTATATAGGACTATTTCGTAGGTATGAGTAACCACTGAAAATAGAAATTTCTGTCGGTATATTTACACAGTTATAGTACAGATTCGAAAAAATTCGGTCGTTAGAAAGGAAGCAAGCAAGCAATTCTCTCTTGCATCAGAGTTTAAGCCGTTAGGGGGGGGGGATTCAAGTTCCGAATTTGAAAAGTTCTGAATTATTTTCTGGCGAAACTTGAAGTGAAGAAACAACAAGGTTTCGAATGTTCGGAAAGCCGATCGCTCAAAGTTCCGAAATGCAAGATTCCGAAAATTCAATTTCCGAAAAATAAATTTTCGACGAAGTAAAATTTGGAAAATTGAAATATACTCGCGCGGCGTAGTAAAGAATCAGAAGGATCAGGATTTCGAAGGCACAAATATCGAAAATCCTAAGCAGAGAAAGATCAAAGTGATGAAATCTCACCAAGCCAGTAATTCATAGAACTGAATATCTTGGATCATTCGGAATTTCGATGTTTCAGATTTTCAAATTTTCTCATTTTCGCACTTTTGAAACTTTGAGCGTCGATTTTTGGACCACCGGAAACTTTGACGCAGGTATGGTAAAAGTTTGTTTTCTTCACTTCAAGTTTCGATAGCAAAAAATTCGAAATTCGGAGCTCTCGGAGCTTTTCAAATTCGGAATTTCATTCCCGGCCCAGCCGTTAGTTTCGTTCCGTCTTTATTCACACGTTTTTTTCCCCCTCCTGATTTTTCGTCAGTGATCGTTAGTTCGGCTCGTTTGACGTGTTTCGTGGTCGTTGAGACTGACTCTGACTTACTCAGTGGCCTTGGCAAATGGCATTCCAATGAAGGTTGGGCTCAGTGTCTCGGTGTACATCTCCATTCCCGTTCCACGAAGGTAGTCATTCTGCCATGCCTGCATATCAGGCGACTGGTTCCAATCAACCAACCATTTCTAAATTACATGTGTACATTTTCATGTACATAATAAACAGGTTTACAGTGATGTATACCGGTTCTAACATTTTTCAACAGTTGAAAACAAATTTCAATGATTTTAATTTTACGAAGAAAAGTAAATATTTATAACAACCAAACCACTGTGAAATTCTTGTCAAGTTTTACTTTTTTTTTTCTTCTATTTGTGTACGATGAATATGCATGTGATTGTACGATGATCCGTGACTACGACGATGTGACGATATGATATTTTCATCGTGTTCCGTCATTCTGTGTCCTTTTTTTTTTTTTACGTCACGTATATGACACGATCAATTGGAATGATTGATGAGAAATGCGTGAGAGGAAATGATTGGTTCGAGAAACATTGATTAAAGGAACGCGTTTCTTCTTTTTCGCGAAGGCATATCCATACATACATATATATATATGTATATATATATATACGAAGGTGATCCATATTTAAGGTGTTGACAAATATCTCTTTCGAACCGCTCGACAAATCGACTTCGGATAATTCAAAAACAATATCCTAATTTTTTCAGATTTTTATCTCAGCTCTAACCCCTTACCGTAAGAGGGCGGATCTCGTTTTCAATATATATTTTATTGCAAGGGTGACAATTTTTTTTCACATTCTGTAACTGCAAGATTTTAGCGGGGATTAGTGCTACTATGTGGGAAAAAATTTGCATCGTACCATGTAGCCGGGACGAATTGCAGACCCTAAATAAAGAAAAAGTCAGATTTAGAGGATGTGCAATTCGTCTAGATTGCCTGGTACGATGATCTGAATTTTTTCACAAATAGTATAACTAATGCCCGATAAAATGTTGCAGTTACAGATTTTTTTTTTGAAAATCATTACTCTTGCAATAAAATATATATACTGAGAATATGGCCGAGGTACAGGTGTTTTTTTTTTTTTTTTTTTTTTTTAAAGAGGGGAAAAAACCATCTCACATGAAAGGGTTAGAGTTGATATGAGAATTTGCAAAAAAACAGGGAATTGTTTTTGAATTATTTGGAGTCGATTCGAGAAGCGGACCGGAAAAAATTCGTCGTCACCCTAAATAAGGATCACCCTAATATAACATATACCATATATGACTTGTTCCATCACTGTAAACAGTTTGCGATCATCTCACATCGAGAGAAAAAACAAAAGAAAAAAAACAATCATTTCATGAAGAACATATAAAAACAAATATGAACTAAGAAAACACAGTCTTAATATAATAATGATTAAAACACCGCGAGTTGTGGAGTAAGAAACAAAAATTCGATAAACGCCGGAAATATGAAACAAGAAAATTGGTACGGGGAAAAAAAAAGAAGCGAATGAAAAATGAATTTTTAAAACCCCGAAAAATCTAATTGTTATACAACGTTATGCATAATGTATACAACCGTATTATAATGATGTATAATATGAACAACGATCAGTCGCGCTGTTTGCGAGATAGAAAAAAGAGAAGGAACAGGAATACTGACCGTCTTAAAGGAGCGCATGGCGAAGAGGTTGGCCATCATAGTGCTGAAACCTGGTGCTAGGCAGGATTGAGCAATGAAACCCAACTTCAGTTCGGCCAGGCAGATAACGTCGTCACCCTGCTTCCAATCCCATGATGGAATGTTGAGTAAATAGGCCTACAACAATTTCCACCATAGCATTCATTTCAGAGATGAGCAACAGGCACGTGACGAGAAAGAGAGAGAGAGAGAGGGGGGAGAGAGAGAGAGAGAGAAGAGAGAGAGAGAGAGAGAGAGAGAGAGAGAGAGAGAGAGAGAGAGAGAGAGAGAGAGAGAGAGAGAGAGAGAGAGAGAGAGAGAGAGAGAGAGAGACAGAGACAGAGAGACAGAGAGTGAGAGAGAGAGAGAGAGAGAAGGGGGACGTTACCAAAAATTAGGTTTTTTTTTTTTTTTTAAACCAATCAATAACGAAGAGAATGGGAAAAATTTAGGCGGTCGAATCCCTTGTTCTTTTTTTTTTCTTTCGAAGGAAATAAGAAAATGAAAAGATGAAAGAAAAAAATCGTCAAAATTGATCGATTATATGCGGCAAAGAATATCCTGCAGATCGATGAATTTCGACGTCCAGTTTTATGTATGGAGTATAATAGGATGGTCCTTATTTGGGGATTGAAAAAATTTTCATCGGGATGCCACCCAGATATATTCGAAATTATTAAAAAAAAAATTTTTGTTAAGTTTTCATCCTTTAAGCTCGAAAATTTTTTTTATCTAAAATAATGTTATACGTCGTTTTTATAACAAGTTGTTTCGTTTTCTATGATTTTGGCATAAGTCAAGGGACTGATTTAAAACTTGGCAGCATTGTTGCTTATAATGATAGGAAGAAACCCTGAAAATTTCAAAATTTGATGTCAATTTTATAATATATTCCTTTTTTTTTGTATAAGCTTAATAGCATCACTCTTATTAGGCTTATATTTAAGGGAACAATGATTATAAAATTTTTACATTTTCAGGGTTTTTTACTATCATTATAAGCAAAAACTCCGCCAAGTTTAAAATCGGTACCTTGATTTATACCAAAGTCATATAAAACGAAATAACTGGTTATAAAAACGTCACGTATTTTATATTTCAAATATTTGGTGCTCAAAGACTTCAACCTTTACACAGATTTTTTCTTAATGACTACGAACAGATCCGGAGGGCGTCCCAATGAAAATTTTTCCGACCCCCCAATTAAGGACCAACCTGATATGGACATCGATACAGACCATAAGCCTCATTGCAACGCGGTATAAAAAGCGTTCCTAATTCGTTCACTTTTATCCGGTTCGATAAACAATATACATACGCGTACACATATACATGTGACAAACGTATCATGTGTATGTGTATGCACAGGTATATGTATATTATGTTAAAAATAATCATGGATTGGTCGATGTATGAACTATGAGGTGTGGATTTCCAACCGAGGTGAGGTCAGGGTGTAATGGATATGAATGAAGTGGAGTTCCTCTCACCTTGTTGTGGTATTGCATTAGCTGAATAATGACGCGTATGTCGTCGGAATAATTCTTGATAGAGATGACGCGCATTATGTTTGCCGCGTCTTCGGCGTCCGGATCCTGGCAGTACTTGTTAGCAAGTACCAGACAAGCGTCCGCCTCGTGAACCTAAAAAACGTCCACCCATCGCTCGGTTACATTTCAATCCACTCAAGTTTTCAACATTCTATTCGAATCAACGATTTATATCTATATCGTATCGAAGATTGATCCTACGATATATTAGACGTTCCCGCCTCGTCGGTGATATTAAATATATCTCAAACTCTGCCGATAACTTATCGACATTAGCGGAGGTTAGGATTAATAAGGATTTGTGCTCTGCGATACATCGAATAATCGAGTTTTTCGATGAATTGATCAATCAAACTCACCCTCATCATAATTCTGCAGGTCATACGGTACATGAATCCAAATCTTCGATTAACCGATTCGTCGAAAAAATTATTAATCGCACAGTAGTAGTAAGAATAGAGTACGAAAGGCGGCTTTTAAAATGTCCGACCTTTCCCTCTCTACTGGCGCATGCGCGGTCGAAGAGCTAACCTATAAACCGTCGAGTCTCGTCCAATCATCTGCGCTGGTTGCGAGGATTGTAGCACTGCGCATGCGTCATTAGAGAGAGAAGGGTGGTGGTCTTGCGCTGAATTTTTTTTCCAACCTCTATCGGTACAACGAGTAATATGTGCAATGAAAAATTTGCTAGCAATAAGCTTCGATGAACATTGATCCTTGAAATTAGCAAGAATATTTTAATATCACCGGAAGACGTACGATACGTAACATAACTGTATCGATTTTGCATCTAAAGTACAAAATACGTAATATAAATTTTATTATTTCACCATTTGTATGCATAGTCTCTTCTTTTAATCATAAATAACTCTCGCGGTACGTGCAAAGAATTTTTCATTCGTTATAGAATATTCCTACGTAATCTGTTTAAAACGAAAAACAACGAATAATTATTGCTGTGTATATTTAAGTGTACGATACGCATATAATAAGACTGTCAATGGATTTGGATTGTACTTTACACGCAAATCTTGTAAAGTTTTCTTGTTAAATTCGGTTGGAATAACAAATTCATCACCTGCACAGCGTTATTTATAATTAAGAGAAAAACGAATAGTTTAGATTGTAGGGTTAATTATTTGGCGGGGAGGGATGGGGGGGGGGGGGGGGGGTTAAGGGGGTTTAGGGTGGTGGAGAATAGAAGAGCACGAAGACAGATATAGCAGATAGAAGATTATTCAAGCGTATTTAAATATACGTCGTATTCCACATTATTATACGTAACGAATACACGTACGGCATACGGTACATAAACGGAATTTGTTCGATCTATTTATTTATTTATTTATTTATTTATTTATTTATTTATTTTTCTATATAATTAATAATAAAAATACCGCGATGGCTAATCTTCACGCAATTCTACGTCCAATAGGAAGTTCTTTTTATCTGGGTACTGTCCAACAAATATAGGTATAACATATTTATATATAATATCAGCTCATGCTCCAGGCAGCATATGCAAAAGTATACCTAAACTGCAAGATTATTACACGTATATGTATATAAATAACATATTATACGTATAATAATGCGACTCGAACATCTGTAGGTTATGCTTGAAAGGTGCAGGGCATCTGGGTTCGAAGATATATGTATAATATGTATATTGTGCGCTTTGATTTATTACATTTATCAAGTCGCGAAAAAATATTTTGGAATAACAAACGGTACTTTGTTGTGTATCGGTTGCAGAATAAAAAAAAAGAAAACAAAACAAATTTTTTTAAAAATTCTTCTTCCTGTTCTTTTTTTATTTTTTGTTTTTTTTTTTTTCATTTATTTTTTCTCCTTCGTACTTCTAGTTTTTATATTCAAGATACACGCCTCTCCGATACCCAGATCAGAATTATAATTTTCGAACAAAGTTAACATTTCAAGCTGTATATCGCGTTACATATCAAATTTTGATACGAGAACGAGAAAACATTCATTGGTGAACGTATATAATGTGTATGGCTTGTGTAAAATGTATACATTGTATGCATATACTATACACGGTGTATAAATAAGACTCATATGACGAAAGACGTGAAATACATGAGGAAATTATTTTAACAGGTGAGTATATAATGTAATATCATGTATTGTAATGCGAATGTTTCCTAGCGCTATAAACTGTGACAAGAAGAAGAAGAAAAAGAAGAAAAAGAAGAAGAAGAAGAAGAAGAAGAAAAAGAGGAAGAATGGAAACGAAAATGCAACGAAATAATGAAAATAGTAATTTGTTTTATCTATATACGTAGCAATGATATGTAATAACATGATATTTAGTAAGTGCATATATATATATATATATATATATACATACATGTGCGTTCGTGTGTATATATATATGTATATATATATATATATACGTATACTACGTTGCATGCTGTTAATTATACTTATTACACCTACAACTACAAACTGTTATGCATTGGAAAATTTATATGTATATAGAAACAGAATAATAACAATAAAAATGAAAACAGTAATCGTAATAATCGAGGTTGAGAAGTATGATATCATCCTATATATATATATATATAATTTTTTTTTTTTTTTTTTCACATGCAGGGGAATCCTCTATAGTAGACTGTTATGAAATACTCTACTTTTGCTAGATGTTTATATAACAGTAATAATCGATTGAAAAGAAAGAAGATAAAAGAAGAAGTATAAATAAAATGGAATTATATTGAAAATAATTTCGAAAGAAGAGAATAATAATAATAATAAGAAGAAGAAGAAGAAGAAGAAGAAGAAGAATAAAAGAGAAACGGTCGTTTCTTCAACAGCAGTACATGACTAGCTTCGAAAAACATGGGCACTTACCCACCTGGGTCATCAGCAGGCATGGGTCTATCCACAGGTAACCTAGCTTTTTCACAAGGTATCACATATCGTGTGATGTGTGTACGGGTGGGTACATAGTTTTATATATATATACATATCATAGGTGGGGACGTGGGGGATTCCGATCGTGTAATGTTGGGTATGCATGCGTGCTCGCGTCTTTATAATCGATGGAAAATTGTAAATTCTTCTTTGAAAAGAAATTCTTTGAGGGGTTGTGTTATATAGTCAAGATTTATCGTGAGTCGATTTTCGTTTTTTTTTTTTTTTTTTTTTTTTTTTTTTTTATGTAATTTTCGTAACGTACGTACATTCGAGTATACGCACAGAGAATTTCACGTCGATCCGACGAATATTCTCGAAGTTACGCGGACATTTCCATGAAACGCACGCCCCGGAGCGTTTGAAAGTACTTTTGAAACTTTGAACGCGTTTTTCTCAAAACTGTGTTTTCAAAGTCGGTGAGCAAGATTTCTCGGAAACTGTTCAACCGATCGGTATCAAAATTTTCACACGAGCTTTACGAATACATTTTTCAGTCCTTGATCGAAAGTTTTTTCTCGCCGGTAAGTATTTTCCATTTTGTAAACAAGTTGAGGCAAAAATTTTTATGGAGAATCGAATTATTTTTTTTTTTCTTCTTTGCGGAGCCACCGTCTTGTTAAAAATTAATATCCTGCTTATTACTTCGATTGAAGACCAGATAATACCTCTTGATTGACTAAATCCTTTTTGTTTTTTTCATTTCGGATGATCCAGACCAGAGAGATCTTGCATTTTTTTTTAGAGGTGCTCCCGGAGATCGGTTATACCAGCTTTAGAAATTATTATTTTTACAAGTAAAAAGTATCAGTGCTAAGTTCAATGTATGTAAATTTTCATATTAATAAATTGAAATGTCTCTTCGTAAAAAATCCTTGACAAATCGCTTTTTTTCGACCTCCTGACTAGGTATAACCCCTTAACTCGATAAATAGATTTGTAAGATCTAAAACTCTGATCCGTAACAGACTCGACAGTTTTGTTCGTTCTCCAATTTGCTTTATTATTTCAAATCCTACTTTACGCCTGGATAAAATATTTATCAGTATACACGTTTGTAAACCGTTGAGATATTTATGTTTATCGTATAACGAAACAATTGTTATATTGAAAAATCGACGTATCGTGTAGGTGTGAAAAATATATGCATAACAACGTGTATTATGGGATTTGGAAGGAGATAATATAATCGTAATGCCGTCATTTTGAGAAATATTGAACAGACGAGACAACAAACTGTCTGCAATAAACGAAAATAAAAAACAGAGGGGAAAAAAGCTGCTGAAGTAATGGTCGTCTGAAATCTTGTTTTCTCAAAAATCTTCACACATTTCCTTGCAATGAAATATCTTCAAAACTAATCCCGGTATTTCACCGATTCATTCGATATTCGTAATAGTCCCCAGAAATTTTCAAAAGCTTTATTTAAAATTTGTTTACCAAACATCTCTATGCGATCTCCGAATGTATTGCAAAATGCATTAAATGCTTGTCGTACGTCGAATCTCCCTTTATGCGATTAACCCCTCGGAAAAAAAGAAGATGAAGAAGAAAAAGAAGAAGAAGAAGAAAAGAAAGGGAAAAAAAAAGTATCGCAAAAGAAAAGCTGAAGACAGAGAACGAAAGGTAGTAAAAGAAGGAAAAAAAAAAACACAAGTGCTAAAAGTAGCGGGGAAATTTTAGAAGGGAACACACAGGCAACAACCATTTCCTGGCACATCAGCATCATTATTGCTGCGGTATCGTTTCTGGATTTTATATGGGGGTGTATATATATATATATATATATGTAATATATATATATACATATATATTATAAGGTATAATATAATATAAGTATATGTACATTTACAATCACGACCAGTAGTAATCATGACAGTGCGTAGCAAATCGCTCTTTGTATAATCATACACAATTATCGTATAAAATAATCGCACGCCGACATTTAAATACGCGGCGAGGTGAGCGATGATTTGAAGTAATAATAAAAAAAAATAAAAAAAAAAAAAAAGGCAAAAGAAGGAAAAACGTATCAACGGCACGAGATGACGACAAAAAAAAAAAAAAAAATATAAAAAATTTCTTCTCCCGATTCTGAAACGGACGTTTACTACTGACAACTTTTGATGATACGAATTGTGGGATCCCAGTGACAGATTGAGATGAAAGAGAAAAAAAAAAAAAAAAACAAAAATACAACCGACAAGAACGGAAAGAAGGGGGAAGAGAAAAATCTGGCAAAAGCACGTCGTGAGAACTACTGCGAAGCGATTTTTTTTTTTTTTTGTTTTTTTTTTCGTTCTCGTTTGCCATTTCACTTTTGCGAGGGTGTGAGGCAGGGTGGCCGGGGCGGGGGTGAGGGTGAGGGGGGGGGGGGGGGGGGGGCGTGAAAAGTCAGAGGCTGTAAAAAACATTATTGACCGCAGTCGTTGATATATCATATTCATATGTATAATATAATGTATAGGTATAGGTATAGGTATAGGTATATATATATATATCGAAAATGTTAGTGTGGGTTTGTTTCTTTCGTTATTTCCGTTTTTTTTTTTTTTTTTTCTCGCTTTTTTACAGTGTGAACTGGGTGTTGGCTCACCTTGACCCGTTGAAGGTCAATGGGGTTCATGATGGTCCCCTGAAAGAACTCGACGGTGGTGAAGTGTCGTTTGAACAGTCCCTCCAGCTCTAGGTCCGGCGGTTTCCTGCTCGGCCAAGCCCGACAAACCATACGTTTTATATGATAACATTCACCTCTAATAATTCGCACGCCTTTACAAAATATGTATATATAAAATGTGTATATATATATAATGTATTATATGCATGTATATTGTATATATGTACCTATAATGCAGTATTATTATATGTATGCGTGATGATCGTATAATAATAATAATAATAATAATAATAATAATAATAATAATAATAATAATCATAATAATAATAATCACGACGGTGATGACATAGATATATGTATACATATATATATATTTTTGTCTGAATTTATATTATACGTCTGTAAAAGCATATATAATAATCTGTACGTAGAATTGAAATTTAACGATGATTAGGAGTAATTTTGTATGTATAATAATAATCGTAATAAAAATTTGATAATACGAATGTGTATATATATATATATATATATATATACATGTATATACGCAATATATGTATATGAGTAATTCTCTCTAATTGTATGTCTCAGCTACTGCACGCTTATCCTGCCCCATAGCTCAATACAGCATGCCATGCAGATATTTGCAGGCGGTTGTTTATCTACGTCGCGCGGCCGCCTCTTGAAACAATCAATGCGATTCGTCTTTCACTTCGATGACGCGTATTATTTTATTTGTCAGAAATGAGAATTTTTTGTATCTACAATCGTAGGTCCTTGGGAAAATTATCAACAGTTATCAGCAGGCCGACCAACCTTTTGCTAATGAGTAATACCTGTAATCGAACTGCATTGGTTGGCCAGATTATATCGTCTGTGAGCCAGGTGAGCCAACTTACTCGGAAAATAAGAGAAACTCGATGCTTTAGTGTATGAACCTTATTCGAGACAATCTGTTTCAAAATATCACCACCCGAACCGAGCTACCGGTGACAAAGTAACCAAAGGTTAGTAAAACTTTTGTCTTTTCCCCGACGTGTGTTGGTAGCGCAATTTTTTCTCAGCGCACTCTCGGGATGGTAAAGAGTAGACAAATTTTCCATGGTTTGTTATTGTCGTTACGATCAATGCTGTCACTCTTACCGGTAAATTTCCTTTTCCACATTTCTTTTTTTTTTTTTTTGTTGTGGTAACGAAACGTCACGAGTTCTCGATAAGAATGTGAAAGGGGGAAACTTGTGTCAGTCAGCAGTGTAAAACTGTCGCCGCGCCTCGATTAGCGATTTGAAATAACGGTCGTTACCTCGTTACCGATTACCGGTAAAACAGTCAGCGTTCAGTCAATGCCGAAAAATTTCTGTAATCTTTCCCGAATCACCAAAAAACAAAAAAAAAAAAAAAACTATTCGAGACTTGCTCGATCCGTACATAAAGAAATTCGCATCCCTTATCACTCAGCGTAACCTCTGTAAAAGCAGCGTTCGAAATTGGAAGCTTGTGCAGTTGGCCAGCCTGCATTGAAAGACAAGAATGCTCGCGCATGCGCGACAGGAAAATCACTATCAATCTGTTAACGATGAATTTCCACCCTTTCCACTCGGTAAGTGATCACAAGACGTATCACAGTCGTGTGCCAAGAGACGATTCCGCGGATCATTTCAATCAACTCTAAAATATTGAGCATATATAATAGTAGTAACAACAATAATAATAATAATAATAATAATTATTGTATAACAATTTCTAAAATAATAATAACTATAGTAACTGTATGTGAAAATTTATGAAAATGATAATAATAATAATAATAACGTTAACGATAAAATCAACGATAGTAATGATAATACAGGTTAATAACGAGTAACGGTAACGATGAACACAATAATATATAAGGTGTATTAAATGAGTATAACGAAACGAGAAGAGCGTATATTATGTATAATATCAACAGTCGTCGGACCCAGATGAATACTGTGAGAAGTGTTCCTAAAAAAGGAAGTGGACGACATGGGGGTTGGTCGTGGGAATGGGGTTTTTTTTGAGGGTGGGGGGTGGGGGAAGGAGGTTAGGCAAGGTTATGGGGGGTACCTTGACGCGTTCCAGGTCCACCGCGTTCATCATGGTTCCCTGAAAAAACTCCACGGTCGTGTAATGCCTCTTGAGGAGACCCTCGAGTTCCAAATCCGGTTCTTTCCTGCAAGCACATATCGCCACTCCTTACATCTCGGGCAACCCCCTATACCATACCCGCGTTAACCCCTTTGCGATACCTCAACTTTTTCACACGCACACACACACACACACACACACACACCTGTACATCTTCCTTACTTTCGTCGTTACACCGTCAACCTTATTTTCATTATTTATTTTCATCTCTTTCTCTCTACTCGTTTATACGTGTTTAAATTTTTATCGGACTGCACGCCTCGCATACTTACCAATTTACACGTACATATATCCCCCCCCTCTTCCCCTCTATTCTGTTTCCCACCCGTTACGAACCCCGAGAGACTTTGAATCGATCACTCGATAACGGATGTAATCTGCCATTTTATCCTTTTTTTTTTTTTTTCTTTTTTTTTTCTCTCATTGAAATCTTGCGTTACTCTTCGAATGACGACGATAACAATAATCGTAACAATAATAGAATAACAATGATAACGATAACAATAACAACAACAACAACAACAACAACAATAATATTAATAATTCACTGTTATCAGGTATATATAATATAGTATAATATTATACGTACGAGGTACCTAATTACATAATAAACTGTATTACAACAGTATATTAGTAATGAATCACTGCATTTATATATATATTATATATGTATATATGTGTGTGTGTATGTAATGTACAAGGATAAGAATTCTCTTGGGCAGGTAAAAGCGTCAATTAATTCTACGACGATGTGCGATAATGGTGTAAAAATGGGATTGTTCAAGGGTGAAAAAAAAAAAAAAAAAAAAAAAATCGAAGTAAATTTCTTCGTCCTCGACAGACCGATTAGAATAATAATATTGTACACCGTATCATCGTCATAATCAACCATACGTTTGTAACTCTGGTATGAATATATGCGATACGTACCTGTGTGGGTTTAATATTGTTCATACGCAGTCACCTGAATGTAAGAGACGTTTATTGCGCGTGAAATTCCAATGATAAATGAATAATGGAGAGAAAACGACGAACAAAAATGGAAATAAAAAATACAAAAAAAATAACGAGAGGGTGGGGGGGGGGGGGGGGGGAATAATATCTATGATGTTCAACACGTGGACATATTTTTCGTGCGCAGAATTTTGATCGAACTTTCAATTAAAACTGTACGTGATGTGATTCTGTCGAGAGATCGACGAGCGATATTATTATACTCGTTTACGTGAAACAAGTGTTACTATATTGTACCTGTAGGTATGTCCAATTATCGACAACAGCAAGAATGTGTAAATAATGATAAATAACAGTATCGATGAGTAATGATAAACTTATATCAATGACGATGATAATGATAACGACGATGAAAATGAAGATGAAAGGAGACTCCCTAAATACTGTCATACCTGTGCAAAAAGACAACCTCAACGTCGACGTCCTCGCGATCCTCGTGAAGAAAGTCCTTGAGGAAGTGGGACACTGACTCGTACGTGATGTGACCGCAAACAACAATGTGTCTGCCAACACAGACACACACAAATGTTAGATCGACCGTAATACCAATTCTTTACACATTATTTAAATTTAATAATCCAGTCGTTTCCATCTAATGACTTATCGTTAATTATCAATACAGAAACAACTGGCCGCAGGTGCTAATTCACCTTAAATATCATACAAATATAAATATAAATATAAATATAATATTATCGTGTAATTTATAAATACGTTATATTTAATCGCAAGGCTCTGTTATTGCACAGTGTTATTTTATACATCGACTCCTAGCTATCGAGCCGTAATAATATATTGTGTGTGTGTATATATATATATATATATGTATAATTAATTGTTCTCGTTTTTACACGTTATACACATCGATACTTATAGTATCACATCAAACGCCGTTTCTGCGTTTAAACAAACGGTAATTTGAATGGATTGAAAATGGAAACGTGAAAATTTAAAGTAGAAAAAGAAAAATTAATTATTAACAAACGTTATACGATAAACGGTATTTTCACTTCAAACTAAATATATATATATATATATATATATATATATATACATATGTGTGTGTGTAAGTAACATACTTATTTTACCATTACGTGTTTTTTAACCATTTTAGTCTGCTGCCACAATAAATTTGTTGTATTACATATACATTCGTTATAGGTTTTATACAGTTCGCACAACTGAAAGAATCGTTTCTTTTCTTCGTTTTTTTTTTTTTTTTTTTTATCTTCATCGTTTTCATACACGTTCAATATATGATATCGAATACCTACTCTGAACATTTTTTTTTTTTTTTTTTTTCCAACAATTCATTTTTGCCAATTTCAATTGTTCACAAGTTAGGCAACAACGATCACGTATTTGTACAATTCTCACCGCGGTGGCGAATGAATTGAGAAATTCTTTGCATGTATTCGTATTTAAATAAATACATAAATAAACAATTATATTACAATTACCATACTTTCACGAGTGCGGACTTATATTGCATTCATAAAATTTAACGATTTATAATATCTGTATAACATTAGCAGCAACAACGAGAACAACAAGTCAAATAATAACGATGATCGTAAATAACAACTACAACAATAATAATAATGATAATGATAATGACAATAATAATATTAACAACAATCATACGTGTGAATATATTTGCAATTAAACGAGCAGCAATCAAAGTCTATCTAAATATACGTTTGCGATGGTATGTATACGTACACATATATACACATGCAATACATATATATACATATACATGTACATACCTGTATTACAGAATGCTAAACGAATATTATATTTTTCAACTACCAGCAATGTCGCACATGATGTATATTGTTTATCATACTCTATAGTAATGTTGACTGGTTTGTAAAATAAACGAACAAAAACAACGAACAACGGTTAAACAAAAAAAAAAAAAACACACACGCACACGCGCACACGCGTATGTTCGGCACGTATTATACACACCGAGAAAAAGTTTTTCAAACCTTGAGATTCGGGTGAAAAATCCAGCAGACGTAACGAGAAATCGAGCAAAAAAATTTCACGAATTATATATTCCTTTCTACAAACAAAGGCTTAATTGCTACAACGATTTGAAAGATTCTGTCGCGACTCGGAAATCATATTTACACAATTGTGAAATTATTTTGACGATTCGTCAATTATTGTAACTAGTAAAATTTATCGTTTCAATGTAATCAATTTATGCTACGTAATATTTATCAAATGGGTATCAAAATGGGTCTGCAAATTACATTTTTCAGTTGAAAGAACAAAAAAAAAAAAAAACAATCTTTTCTCCGAATATGTATACGCACGTCAAACATACATGAACATAAAATTAACGATAAAATTGAACGAAAAACAAAGAGAAACGATGATAATTCAGTTGCGTGAAAGAAACAAGGTAAAGACGAAAGAAAAACAGGGGAAAGAAAAAAAAGGTGTAAAAATAATGATAACGATATCTGAGTGTTATACGTAACAAGGATGTAAAATTTGCCATGTACAAGTAATTCCATGCGAAAATTAAACTATACACATAACGAAATTATATTATGTTAGGCATCCGTTGTAATAATACGAATTGCAAAGTCATTTCGGCGTTAATTGTAGAATCTCCCGGCGGCTATGACAGATAATTGTTGTCATATTATTAAATTGCAAACGATGTATATACAACACCTGTTATCACTGTAACATAATATAAAGTAAATATATTGCGAACAGCATTAATACGCGCCAAAATTCGTATATATATCTTCTATATTTTCTGCAATTGAACGCCTAATGATTATACATATAATTTTTTCCAAAAACTGGGCAGGTATTTTCGAATCCGTCCTGACCTTCCAAATTCGTATATTGAGTTCGTAATCCGTCGATACGGTGTGCAAATAGTAATAAATAATAAATAATAACAATGATAACGATAACTTGATTTAATAATAAATTCAAGTTATAACGCATCGATTGGATAATCGTGAATAAGTTATTTTCGCGTTTGTTTGTGCGCACGTGTGTGTGTGTGTGCGTGTGGATGTGTGTGTATAAATTCGTTAAAATATGTGGCAGTTTGAAAATGATCGTTATTGAGAATTACATATTATTATTATAAACTAGTTTATTATTTCAGTCTCGTGTAAGTATACGTCAATGCGGAAGGAATTATGCGATGGATTGATTACTGCGGGAATTTACTTTGACTCGATCTATATTATAAACTTTGTCATTAACGTCAGCCGACGCTACGGTGTACCTGGTACGTATAAAATGTTGGTATAACCAAAGAAAAGTTCGCAAATTGACAATTACAAAGGACATTGTAGATGAATAATATGTCAAATTGTATGTATATTTTAATATTATCACGGTACAGCTGACGAGTGCGGTATTATTTTGTTGTAGGTCATAGAAAAAAAAAAAAAATAAATTCACTATTTTACAATGTAAACAAATCTGCAAGCCCTCGATCTGAGAGAAAAGAAAATCATATAATCGATTCAACAAAATACATTTAGGGAGAATCATGACACTACTTTTAAATTACGTGTATTAGAAACTCGTGCAACGGATTATGAGTGAAGGTTTTCGGTCGTATTGCACCCAATTGATAATACATATACATACACTGTACAAATATATAGGTGCTATATATTTATAGACGATTCCCACGTCAATGAATCGATAACCCGTTACAATAAACCTAATGATGATAGATGAAAAAAGAAAAGATATTTATGTCTTAAATGATCAATGAGCGAACAACGAAGAAACGCCAATCATAATTTATACTGCGTATATTAAAATGGGACAGAATTACTATTATTGTAATAATAAATATGTCCTTGAAAATTTCAATCAATATTATTATGGTTAAAGAAAAAAACGATTTCCGTTATCCTTCAATCTCGATTGGCGAATTTCTATAAACCGAATTAATCGTGATCGCGAGTTTAACCGGACTTTGATGATTGTGTGGCGATAGTATTGTCGAGAAAAATAAAAAGAAATTGAACCCGTGGATACCAAACGTATTCCTGGAGTGTGTCTTAGGGGTGCAGATCAGGGATGTTTCAACAACGAGAACAACATATCGTATCATGCTGGTAACGTATTATAATATTGTTTAGGATAATAATTTTTTCTCGTTCTTTGCACCTTGTATAATACATGGCGTTACGGTGACATAAAGTAAATTAAACCGAACATGATTGATTCGAAACAACACTGTATACATTGTACGCATTGTGTCTCAATGTGTGTGAATTTGTATAACATATATTATTTACGCATAAGCGGTGTGCCTGTGTAAAAAAATAAAATAAAATAAAAAACAAAAAATAAAACTGGGGTTTATAATAATACGAATGCTTGGCAGCAACGTTTCATTGAGTGAGATCGACATTTGAGTATAACGTGTATATATATATTTGTATGTATATATATATATGTATATTAATCGTGTGCACAGGGTATATAAATATTATATACGTATAAATATTGTAGGTATAATAAAAATATAAGTACTGTGTACACATGTCGACACTAATTCAGAGAAGGCTGGTTCTTCGACGGAGTCGGTAACGTCGGTAACGCAGATTCAGCGCACAGCAGCTGACCGACAGTGGTACTGTAGGCCGAATCTGCGTTACCGACGTTACCGACTCCGTCGAAGAACCAGCCTTCTCTGAATTAGTGTCGACATGTGTACATGAGGAGTTAATACATCGACATACATTATACACGTATGCGTAGCGTATTAATTAATTAGTGGTCCTTATCTGCCGGAAGTTTTATTATAAATATAGTGGGTGGATTTTTCGTAAGCCAGACGCGGTGGACGAGGGGCGAATTTTTTTTTTACGGAAATCAAAACAAGCAATACGGTGATATGTAGCCAATGGTCAAGGTGAATTTCAGAGAGCTTTTTGTATTTGATGATTTTTTTTTATTTGTTTTCTTTTTACTATTTTGGGACTGCACCCTCGCCCGGTCGGACTCGAATATCAAGGTGGACAGATGGACGGACGGACAGAAATAGACACAAGCTATTTGGTAGTAAACTATATATATATATATATATGTGTGTATATGTATATGTATATATATATATATATATATTTTACAACATTGTACTTGTACAATACACACATAATATGTTATACACACACATGAAGGACGAAGAGGGGCTGGAGTTTTCAAATTGGGGTAGAATTGAAGATTGCAGGCCGGGACGGTTTACATAACATACGCATAACATGTTATCGAATAAAGTTTATAGGTGTGTATAATTCTGCAAGGTGCCACTTTAGCTAAATTATCCAGGATAACGTGTTATATACATATATATATATATAGGTGGATGATGACAGTAATGGGATGGTGCAGCGGGGGCCGTATCTTTCTTTCTTTCTTATTTTTTCCCCCTTTCTTTTATGGGCGCAACGTAACGCCGGAGAGTAAAGTAGAAAAGTAAAAGAATGCGAGAAAGAAAGGTGAAGAAAAAAGAGAAAAAAAAAAAAAACACCAAGCGTAGAATCGTCGTGTATGTACAATTTATTGTTAACTCCGAAGAAATTCGCGAGGATTTTGTCTTTCTTTTCTTTTTTTTTTCATTTTTTTCTTTTTTTTTTTCTTTTCTAATCGTTTCGTCTCTTTCATCAAGACTTGCGTTACAGGAAAGGAGCTAAAGGGGTGCTTTTTCTTATCCAAGACTCGATTTTTGCGATCCAGAGCGCCACGAGATATATAATACATAGTACGACGTGTGTTAAATAATTTCTATTCAAAGCTGGAACGTAAGAGGAATTATTATATTATTAGAAGTGCTAAGGATGGAAGATTGGGTCAAGGTATTCCTTTACACCTTCCTTTTTGTCTGTTTTCATTGCAGTTACAGCTTTTTCTATACCAAATTTTTTTCATAAGCGATGGTGTTTTTTTTTCCTTTTTTTTTTCTTCCAATTCTTTATCGTTTCTTTCGTTTTGTCTCGTATTTAACCGTGATATATGTATACGTATATATGGGAACTTCCACGTCATCTCGACCATTGATTTTCCCTCACGATTTCTGTTTCGCTTCAATATTCTTTCACACAATTCTCCGATCTCAAAAAAGCACCCTAATGTTTTTTTTACATTTTTTCCTCCAACCGTTATTTCATTTGATTTAATTTATTTATTTGTTTTTTTTCATATGATCATAAAAGTTACGGGACGGATGTCAAAATGATCTGAATGAAAAATATTAGTTCTAAGAGGTTTTTCTGAGATTGTTAAAAAGAGGTTCGATTTTTACGATGGTTCTGAATAGTCATAAAAAATTAGCGTTTGGAGGCAAAAGTCCGATAAAAATTCAAGAGCGCTTTTTCGAGATCGGAGAATCGTATGGATAAAAATCGTGAAGCGAATCATAAATAGCGAGGGATAGCCATTGGTCGAGTTGACATGGAAACCTTATATATATATACATACAACATTTATTATATGTATTTATACATTGCATATATGTTTGATTAATTGATTTTCGTTGATTGTTAATTTATTATTAATTTTTTTTTTTTTACTTCGGCTGTTTTTTTTTTTTTTTTTTTTTTTTACTTTTGTTTTGTATATAATGGCGTATCTCACCTGCGACCTCGCTCGTTCTTCAATGTGCCGCCGTACTTGTTTCGCGTCCCGATCAGGTCAATTATCTCGGGAATACAACTGGCGAATATGGCCTATATACACCACGTATGGATAGAACAGAACACAACACTCGCGTCAGTACAAGCTTGAAAGTTTTTGCCTAGTGTATCTTTATATACTTTTTTTGTCACTGTGTTAGATTTTCTTTTGTTGTATTATTTTTTTTTTTTTTTCGATTTCTTGTTTTCTTTTCTTTCTTCACTCTATCTGTTCGGTTTTTTTTTCCCCCAATATTTTGCTCCCTTCTGTATTTTTTCATCTCTCTTGCGATTGTTTTGCTACTATTCACCGGGGGCGGGAAAAGTGGACGGGAAATGTCTCGGAGTATGATTGAAACGGAGCGGGGGAAGTGAGACAGACAGACAGAGTGACGAGAGGGGGGGGGGGGGGGGGTGAGAAAAAGAAAAATGGACGGAGGGGGAGAGAGTGAAAGAGAGATAGAGAGAAAGACGAACGGGGGTTTAGTTGGTTCTTTTTTTTTTTTTTTTTCTTCTTCTTTTTCCTCTTCTTGGGTATACATGTGGGAGTTTTGCTCGACACACACATGTACACAATATGAAGAAGTATTTTTTTTTTTTTGTTGCTCCTTTGTACTATTCCTTTTTTTTTTTGTACACAACGGGCATCGCGGCATCGCACAGCGGATTTTCACGCTTTGGACAATTCGACAATCGATATTGTACGTAATACGTGGTGTATAAGGTGAGTCTCCCAATTATTGACATTCTTTGATTGCATCTGTTTGATACTTAGTTCTAAAATAACGAAAAGCAATAAATTTCTAATCTCCAACAGCCTAACGATTGGTTATAGTCGTCGATAAATTAACAATTTGTGCCGTAAATTTGTAATCTTTGAAAAAAATAAAATTATCTATAATTGACTACTAAAAGTGTCAATAACTGGTACACTTACCTTAAATACAATACAAACCTCTGTGCGAGCAACGGCCCAAATACATTATTATACATATTCTATAATATGTATATAACGTACCAGTTACATGTCGAAGGTAACGTGAAATTTCCTACTTTTTTTTTTTTTTTTATTTTTCGTTTTCGTTTCCCTCTTCACTTTTTAGAATTTCACGGAATTTATTGTGCTATGGTATAATATATCAATGTATATGTAATAATGATTTATGTATATTTATACGCTACATGAGGTTGACACAAAGTGAAGAAGAAAAAAAAAAAAAAAACAAAGACAGGGTGGGTTTATAGGCTACCTACCTACGCCTATTCCTACACACCTACACCTATGCAGTTGACCTAGGCCCAGGTTCACATAATATATGTATGGTAGACCTGGGCCGTTCTACGCGTGCCTATATTCTGTGTTTTTCATTTTTATTTTTGAATATATAAATATATAAATAATATCTTTTTTTTCGTCTGTTTTGGTTGTTGTTTTTGTTTGTTTGTTTTCTTTCTCGTTGTACGCGCGCGCGCGCGTGTGCGTGTGTGTGTGTGTGTGTTCGTCGAACGTTTGACGCGCGACAATGATTTTCGATAATAATTGTATTATTGTTATAAAAATTACATACCCTTCATATATACCGCGTGTGTAAAGAATTACGATTTTTTTTTTTTTTTTTTTGTTTTTGTTATCGACCTTTCACGTACAATATACGCGTACGTCTGTGTATGTATGGCGTGCACAATGTAAACGGCATGTATGAAAACGTGCGTAACGATAAAAGATGAGGAAAAAAAAAAAAAAAAAATTGTAAAATTGTATGTGAAATCGAATTGTTGCAGATCAATATTTCGATCCCCGTTTTCATCGTTCAATGTTACATGTATATTCGTACACTGTCCCTTTCGGATTTCGATTTATACGTATCCCCGGTTTGAGTTGAAACAATACAATATTACAGGCGTATAATACCTGCATTATATCGATATAATTGAACGATTCGTTATTAATTTAAAGAAATTGATATCACTACAATATCACATGGTGGAGCTGTGTCAGTGTCTCTGGATAAACTCTTATAAATTTATAATACACATTATAGGTATATAGTAACAGGATGTGTATATATGCATATACACAAATAACAGGCATATGTATCACGTATAACGTCACTCGTTCTTTATAATATCAGCCCTTGACACACCCAAACTGTACGATACCTACTCCTGTATACACAATAATTACAGTGATACGTATAACGTAGAAAAGTAGCAGAGACGGAAAAAATATTTACGTAAACGATCGCCCCCCCCCCCCCCCCCCCCCTTACCCACCTCCCGAAAAATGAAAGGAAAGAATTTTCGTTGCTTATGAGAACATGTTAATTTCCGCAAGGACGACGCAAAAACAAGTATCTGATTGAAAAATAGTGAGCGATAAGAAAAGCAAAAAAAATATAAAAAATTCGTCAAACGAATAAGAAATGTTGAGAATAATTATTTTATATTATTATATTTTACGAACGTTGACGCTATATTTAATAATAACAATAATAATATCAACAAGCATCCTAGATAACATGCGGTGAAGTTACGCAATCGTTACAACAACTAACGAATTATAATTTTCGAATCGTCATTCGTGTATGCGTGTATGCGTGTGCGGTTGTAATATCGTAATGAAAATTCGCGTGTTGAAGGTATTTTGACAACTTACACATGTGCCGAATGAATGATAATTCCGTGATCGTTATGTAATAAACATACCGCAACCTATCGTGTGTGAAAATATATTCGCGTTGTGAAATCATTGACAATCAGCGGCGTGAAATTAATATTAATTTGTGGCAGTCCGTCTGCGGCAACGGGATATTTTAACGTGAGCGTTTAAGGGTGCATGGGGGGGGGGGGGGGGGGGAAGAAAATAAGAATTTAAAAAGAATTTATTCGCGACGAGTCGAACGTCGACGCGCGTCAAAAAGCGCCTGATGCGATACTTTTGTTTTATCTGTATACGTACCTATTTCGAATTTTTATCTACCACCGCTCTCTTTTTTGTAAAATAAAATTCGTGTGCGTAATTTTGCAGGGACTCTCGTGCATCGACTCGCTGCGACGGAGATTTCGACGGAATCGCGAACCGAAATTTGCGATAATTCAAAATCATGCGAAAGGAATAAGAAAATGTTGAACAAGTAACGGAATGAAAAAAAAAAATAATAAATAAATAAAATAAAACGACTGCAATTATCATTATACATTTTACATACATCGGCCGACAATTATTTACCGAACATTTTCAATCGTATTCGAATACTTCCGTCGCAGCGTGTAGGTGGTAGGTATATTTCCTTATACGGTCTATAATGTAACATCGTCAGGGTAATTATTAAGGTACTGCGGGTGATGCACGGTGTTCCACAACCGGATCGACGTACCGTCTATTATACATATATGTACACAATAGTCATCTAGATATATATATATATATATATACATATGCCTAAGTATACATACGTACGTAGGTATGTATAAAAAAATGCATAAAAAAAAAAAAAAAAAAAAAAAACACAGCAGAAGAGAATGATAATATTTTACAAATTACCGAACCTGCAGCTGTACTTTCACCATTAAGTTGGTATGATTAGTAATGGAGCAGTTGTATGTTGAAAAAGTGAAACGTACGTGTAGGTACTGCTGTGTGTCAGATACTGTGTATAACGATATTATTATACGTTGACTCGAAAGAAGAAAAAAAAAAAAAAATTATGCAATCATAAATTTTCAATGAATCGTTACAAAGTTACGTATAATAATTAGAAATTACGAGGTGCCCCGGTAGTTGGAGGAAAATAAAATTCACGATTCATATGTATATGGTATACATTATAATTATAATTATTATTATTATTATTATTATTAATATTATTTATCATCGTTAAACATGGTCGTTCAATCGAGCAGAAGAGCGTTTCACGTACTATTTGTAATGCGGTCGGAAAATATCATGTTTTTATAAACTAAATCACTATACATATACTAGATATGTATATAATGCACCTGCAGAGAAACGAAGTGATTACGAGATGAAGGTAACACAGAAGAAGCGAGTAGATTTTGTTATAATATATTAATTAAGAAACAATAAGAACCCAGAAAATTGATATCCGTAAATGTTACAGTACGTAAATGTTTAATTGAATGAATAATGTTTCAACTTTCTTCTTACTCTTGTGAATTTGTTTTTCGTTGACCATAGTGGGTATATTGTGTATCCAGGTGGGGAAAAGCGAACGATTTACTATGAGGCTATTTTTTTCAACATCTGTGAAGGAAAGTTTGATTTGAGCAGCAAACGAATAAAATGTTATGTAATAATTCAAACGAAGTAGATCGAGGCCAGTCAAGGTTCACAATCACAGACCCGGCTTCGTGAAACCTAACCTAAAGGCGCAAACGTCAGGTTCTACTCTTTCAACCCGATGACGTCACAGGCGGCGCGTGAGATCCGCGCGTAAAATGAGGTTATCGAGGAGTGCGCATGCGCCAACGTCGTCGCGTTACCGCACTCTTCGTGTATAGGGCACCACAGTCTACAAAAATTTATCTTTCCAAGCACGCGTTGAAGGTACAAAATTTACAATTGATTGCTTTGTATGAAAGAGTAAAAAGTTACGTCAAATTCAAATTAAAATCTGCATGCTGTAAGGAAATTTAGAGGCAGTCTAAGCCACGCGGCTAAGGAAATAAGGCAGATAAACCTTCCGTAGGCTACTGCTACTAATAATTGTCAGTGTTAAATTAATTCGGCCCGCCAACATTCCCTTTCCCGATTCTTGACACCTACATTACCATGCGAGGAAGATACCTCGTAATACCTATCAATGGCAATCATTTAGCACAATTTCCTTGACTCCAGCTATCTATTGTTTCAGGTTTGCATTCTCCCTTCGTTATCTATTTATTTATTTATTTTTTGTTAGGAATTTTTTTTTCGATTTCAAACGAACCGTACGTACAACCAATTGTAAACTTATGACAGTTGGTCCCCCTGACAAAACAACTGCCACACGGATTGTAGCGCATGCGCGTTACATTCTGTCGTTAGAAATTCACCCTGTACACATAAAATTAATGCGCGGTGTAAACGACTGTTCAACTATACGCCTGCAACCGGTTTAAACAATTTTTCGACTTTTTTATAATAATCATACCGGCATACTAATCTTCATTAACTCAGCTGGAAATCATGCGGCAAGTATTTTTAGATAAATATTGTTATTCATTTTTACCGGTTTGCTCTTCTACTGGATTTCTTTTGCGTTTATTCATTATCTGATCCGAAATTGAAAGGACATGAGAGAAAATAATAGTATCCTGAAAAAGAACGCGAACCGACCGCATTCGCTATTCTGGTTTTCCGATTGATTGGGGAGAATTTTTTAGGCTATACACCTACGATGATAATACATAATAGAAAATCAATCTGTCGTTATTATACCATCGAGCACGCAAAACATAAGCTGCATTCTCATTCCTGAATGGCCTGTATAAAATACCAATAACAATAATAATAACAGACTTTTATACAATAACAATAATGATAATAATAATAAACATCGTGCCGCAAGCAGTAATCGATTATTTCAAAAACATCCACATTTACTCTCTCATTTCTGCACGAACGTTCTCTACTATATACATACACTTGCACATAATACAATATATGATAAGGATCAAATGCTTCTTCATTTTTAATTTTTCTTCGATCTTTTCCGTACGTTGTTACATTCGGGATACGCTGAAATGTGATTCGTACATTGAAAGCATCGGTGAATAACGAAAACAGGTACAAGAAATCAGAAAAAAACAATACAAGAATAAATTTTACGAACGATAAACATTTTTTTTATCAAACTGGAAATTTCCTTTCGCACGGTAATCGCGTTTATACGTTCACGTACGATCATTCGTTCAACTAAATTTGAACGAACAAATAGAATGAAATATTACCCGATGATAAGTTTAATAATAATAATACTAATATTAATAATAATAATAAAAAGAACAATAATACCCTAGGGCGAAAGCTGCACAAGAGCTTTTCGTCCGCTTATCGACAAACTCGAGTTAGATTGTGCATTTTTTCATTTATTTATTTCTTTTTTTTTGTCATCTTTTCAGTTTTCCCCTAAGAAGATTCTTGATTTCCACAAATCAACCGATGAAGCAACAACTGTATACATATATTTTTGGCAAAAACAGAAAATAGAAATTACCCAGCGGACGGGATTTGAAATACCAAATTAAAAACTAAGCAAAAATAGTTATAATTATAAATAAAATTAAGCAAATCGCCTCACAGCTTTTTATTCAACAACCATGGCCACGTTCAAACTGAGATTGAAATTTTATGCGAGTGTCTAACATATCGTGTAATTTTCTGTGAAACTCGGGGCTAAACGCCTGCGGATATGCAACCACAAACGTAAACACATTTACGAATATATACGTATGAAAATAGAAGTTGTGCAGCTCGCGTTGCCTACGTGCCGGCGTTTGGCGGTAAGTGTCACAAAAAACAACACGATGTATAACCTCAAACCTGCGGTTCTGGACCTGAACTATAGTTTCTTCGTTCATACCTTACATCGCATGTACAAGCGCAGGCAAAATATTATAAACATCGGATCGATGTTTGACTAGGCTAAAGTGTGTTTCTGCAGGCGTGCTACAAAATCCAAATTGTACAATAATTCTCTCGGAGAGGCCAAAGGGCTGATTTCTTGGGCATCCCTTAGGCTCTGTACGCATATAAATATACATTGTATATATATTAGAGTGGTCCTTGAAAAAGTCATTTTTGAATTCCGACCAGCATCAGATAGTTGAAAAGCAACTCCCTAATTTTTTCAGATTTTTATCTCAACTCTAGATGAAATTTGATATAGATGGGCTTCTTCGGTCGCTGATTACGAATCTCAACTCAAAATTTCAACATTCAAAATGGCCAATCCAATATGGTGGAGTGAAATCCAAAAAGTCATTTGATTCCAACAAAACTCGGTACTCGGGGGTTTTCAAGGTCGCTGATTACGAATCTGAACTCGAAATTACAAAATTCGAAACGGTGGATCCGATGTGGCAATGTCAAGTGACTTTTGGGGTTTTGGTTCACCATGTTGGATCCACCGCCTTGAATTTTCAAATTTTGAGTTCAGATTCGTAATCATCGACTCAAAAATCCACCCTCTACCAAATTTCATTTAAATCCGTTGGGTAGATTTGATGTGTCCCTAAAAGTGTTAGATGAGGAAATCCACCCTATTTGAGGCAAGGATTAAAGTTGAAATAAAATTCTGAAAAACTTGAGGAATCATTTTTGAATAACGTGGAGGCGATTTGAGGGGCGAGCCGGTCGAAATTAAAAAAATGACCTTTCTAAGGACCACCCTAAATTGTATACATATATACACATACATATACAGGCGAGAAAATATAGGCTGCTTCGCAATTGGAAAACCAACCCTTCGGATGATCTACCTCAGCATGCGAAATATCACACACATATCTCAATATAACAAATGATATAATAATGCAGGCAGCTCTAATATTTATATCGACCTAACCAAACCTATAGTACAATAACCAAAAAATTTCCCCCTTCCGATCATCACGTTTCCCAAATATTATATACATTCAATTTTCGTAATCAAACTTTTCACTCTTCATTTATTTATTTCCTTTCCTTGTTAACCCTAATTTTTACGCAGTTTTCATGAGTTATATTTATACGTTATTATTATTGTTATCATTATAATTTCACGCGGTACGCAAATTAATATGGAATAAATTCCTGCCAATTATAATCATGTATGTGTATTTGTATGTATAATGCATATATACGTGATCACTAATAAACCGTCTGTTTCTTTATCCTTTCCGTTTACTTGATTATTTTTTTATCGTGCCAACTTCCAATATACATTTTTTCCGATAGAAATATATTGAAAAACTTCAAGCTGTAGTGTCGCGTGTGCCTGTATGTGTACCTGTATTTGAAGGTACGGGAAATACTTAAGGGGTGCGGAGTGAGGGGGGGGGGGGGGGGGGCGGTATCTGTATGTGCGTGTAAATTAGGGATTTGTCGACTGAGAGAGAAAAAAGGGATTGAAAAATTGATGAACAAAAAAAAAACAAAACGACTAATGATAAGTACAACATGACGAAAACGATTTTCGTATCAAAAAAAGTATTTTCAAAAAGAAGAATAATGCAATTAAGGAAAAAATAAAAATCGACGATAATACTGTATAAATCATTACGTAAAAACTATATATACACACATATATATATATATGTATGTATATATATATATGTATATGCATATATCATATACGTAGGTATATTATAGATAGTATAAAAAGCGGCAATGAATCACAGGCACAAGTCTCAGCGTTAGTTGTATTATTAATAAAAAAAAAATTATGTAACTATAAAAGTATTGTATTATACAGAGGTGTTTGTAACTTTGTACAATTGTGTCGAGTTAACGTGAGAAGAAAAAAAAAAGTATGTTATCATTTACACGAATGTTTAAAAAAAAAAAAAAAATTTATTCTGGGATGCGTGTTATTATAATACCTATACGATATTAAAGTGTGTATATTGTACGTTCAAATATATATATATATATACAGTATGATCTATATTGATGTATAATAATAATAATAATAATAATAATAATAATAATAATAATATGGATTTACGGTGTTAACGGGGATTATTAAATAAATGCAAAAAAAAGTTAGGGGATTGGTCGGTTTTTATTTACTTCCTTTATTTATTTGTTTATTTATTTATTTCTTTCAAATTTCTCATCCTTCGCCGTATACCGAGGTGGATTAAAAAAAAAAAAAACTGCGAGCCGGCAACCCGCAGCGCCATTTTACCATCACGGAGTGTAAAATTTCCCAAAAAAATCATACAACTGCTTTTCCTCAAATTTATCATTCCCACCATCCATCGTCCCTTCGCGACGTAAAAATTATCACTCTTGTCTCAAAAATTGTATCGAAATTGTTCGTCGAACAACAGTTGTGCAATAAAAGCGTTCAATTCATTTGCCTATTTATTTATTTCCTTCTTTATTTACTTATTTCACCCGATACCGTTTCTCTCTTTTACTTTTATGTAAAAAAAAACGCCCCGCGGGTAGCAGACTCGAGATTTGTAGACCACCCGAAACGACATACTCCAACTTGTCATTATTTATATAACTTTTTCAATCGTTTTCTTTACTTTCAAATCGTGTATGTAATGTTATATTGTACATATACATATATATGTTATGTATATATATATATATGTGTGTAATGCATTCGACTACGAGGGAGGGTTAAAAATTAGGGCTAGGTGTCCACGTATATTTAATGGTACGCCCACCTTCGTCCTCGCTCGCGTTTGTACTGCCCACCGTACTTGCACCGGTTCGCGGCGAGCTCGGTGATCTCTGGGATCCAGCTGGCAAACACCGCCTACACACCCACAATCATCCGTTGCCGTCAGAACAGTACCAATTTTTTCTTTTCTTTCTTTCTTTCATTATTTGCCATTATTTTTATTTATTTATTTTTTTTTCATCATCTAACTTTACGTATAATATGAGGTGTACATATATATATATATATATATAGTATAGATCTATGTCCTATCCAACTCGACGAGATTTAACTTATACGCAATAATCAATGCACTGATCTGAAACGTGTCGTTACACTTGCATTACAACAACAACAACAACAACAACAACCACAACGATAACAACAGTAATAATAGTAATAATAATAATAATAATAATAATAGTAATATCAATAAATTCTGTTCAAAGGAAAATTACATTTGAGGCAAGAAAAAAAAAACCCTCAAATTAATTCATTGATATTGATGTGTTATATTGTGTATATAAGGTATGCATGCAATCTGCGTAATTCGCTCTGTATCATCTCAATTTCATATTCATGTAACTATATATACCTGTGTATATATGTGTATACACAGAGTGGATTCCTAACGACTGCATGGTCCGTCGTACGAGGCAACGTGATGCGCATGCGCCAAGATTCGAGAGATGTTGTTTCCCAGGGATACCAACCGTCGTGAACGTAGCCTCAAAAATTTTCAATTTATGACGATGCATCGCGTTGCAGCAGACGACGGATCGTGCGGTTATTAGGAATTCACTCTGTATACACATATGATATGGATTTTATAAACAAGTGTACGCGTGTAGGATTATTATTTTAATATGCTTGCGCAGCTGACGTGTAGAAAATTGCGACCAATTTTAGAATAAAAAATGTGCGTAAAGACATTTTTTTAAATCTATCGGCACGTAAGGCGATCGTTAATATGTTATTACCGCTGAAGCTGTGTGGGTAGATGGGTGTGTTTTTTGTTTTTGTTTTTGACGCAAATCACCGAACAATTGACTTTTCTTTTTTTTTTTTTTTTCTCTTCTACACGTAATGGAATTTGGGCGGTCATTTTTTTCTCATGGTAACGACTGTAAATATAAAATTGATATACATGCTGACAGTGTTGATGTATAATAAATTAGAGGTATATAATAACTGTGTAAACATGTACAGGTACTTGTCCAGATGTTAATTCAAGATTATAAATATCGAAGAAACGTTTGATCATCATTTGGATCAACGTTATATGAAATTGTAAAATCTCTATTGTTTGAACCGAGATGGTATTCACTTGTTCAAATCGCAAATCACTTTGGAAAGAAGTCGCTTCGCAATTGCTTGAAATCAGTTGAAATCGCACAAAATCATTGTAAATATTGCAATCGCTCCTCGCCCGATATGTGAGTAAGTAAATAATGAGTAAATACCTTCTCGGTTTTAACATCTTATTAGAATGTTTACGCTTCGTTGTCCTTTTTTTTTTTTTTCTCCAGATCGACGTAGAAGAAAAATCATACCCAAATATCAGGGCTTAGTGTTAGTTTTAAGTTTTGAACCTGCATAATTATTTTACTCGAATCCTCAGTATCTTTCGGTTACTTTTACTTCCCTCCCTTCACACGTCACACGTATAGCACAACAACAACGTTTATCCGTCGCAAACTTACGGAGCCAAAAACGTAATTAGAAAAAACAAAAAAAAAAAGAAAATCAAATAAAACAAGACGCGTACAAAAAACAGAGAGAGAAAAAACAGAAAAATTATGTCGAGAGGAAAAAACGAGAATCCGTTCATAAATCAGCATACGTAATATCGTAACGTAAGCACACACATACAACAGTTCAGCTTACACTCACTCCGCCGTTACATCGATCCATGTGTTTTTTGTTTTTCGTTAGCTTTATTTTTGTTATTCTGTAGCGAATTATCTGACGTTTGTTGCGGAAAACGATGAGTAAACAGAAAAAAAAGAACGAACAAACAGTAACACCGAAAAGAATTGCATAATATAGTGAATAATGTATGAGAAAAAAATCAGGGGTAAGAAATGAAATATTTTGTGTGTACAAATTGCGTGCGACGACAAGTATTTATTATACGTATAATAAATATAACTAATGCTGGTGCACTATTGCTGATAAATTTAATGGCTACTGCATGATCTCATATGTATGAGAATGGACTATATTATGTATATAATAATATGAGAAGAATAATCAATCACGTCATTCATTTGAAAAATTAAGATAGTTATTTTTTTTTTTTTTTTTTTAATGACCTGCTCGATATTTACGACTCTTGTCTAGTTGACAAGCGTAGCCAACTTCGTGAATATGTTACTAGCATGATACGCAGAGTAACCGATGCGCAGTGGATCGCAGCGGCGCCGCTCTTAAGATCATGTAGTACTCCTACCATTACCGACCGAGCAAACTCAACCTTTTTCCTCCGATATTGAATAAATAAACGGACGAAAAGGGTTTAAATTTCGATGGTGAAATTGCTCTTTTGTAACGGAATTCCGGAACGTTACTTATATTCTGAAAATCGTAAAAAAAAAAAAATGAGTGGTTTGACACGTTTTATTGTTCCCCCACTTCCCGCACTTCCCGACGATTTTCGGGACATGAGTAACTTTCCTGAATTCCGTTGCAAAAGAACGATGCACCGTCGAAATTTGAACCCTTTCCGTTTGTTTGTTTACTCAATACCGGAAGAAAAAGGGTGAGTTTTTGCTTGGTCGGTAAAGGTAGGAGTAATACACGACCTTAGGAACGGCACTGCCGCGAGCCATTACGCGCTTACTCGGTCGGTAAGGGTCGGTAAGGGGGTACTACATGACCTAGATAAGCGTCAGTTACGGTTGACTGTCACTTGTCAACCGTTCGATTTATGGGAATGTCTTTTTTTCAGCGAAGGTTTGACTTCAGGCTGCGAGCACGGATGTCAACCAATCAGAATTAAGCAATTTGAATCGCGCGCGTCTCGATCAGATCCTTTTATAAAATACTCTCCGTATGCTGGACGTACAAGTGTGTGTTGCATGTATATAATTTTGTGTATCAAGTATACGATACGGATAATAACAATAACAATAACGTGAACTGCAAGTGATAAACGATGGTAGCAGACTAAAGTGGCATGTGCAAATATATGTATACGTATGGTTCAAGAATCTAATTATCGTTATACCTCAAATCGTGGATAAAATGTAATAACTAGCTGCGACCCTTAATCGCAAGTAAAGGGGGAGGAACGGAAATAAAAAAAAAATAAATAAAAAAAAAAAACACCAACGACGCAGAAAAATAAGTAATTAACGACGATGATTATACATATATTTAATAACACGTGCAGCTTCAAACTGCTGCAGTATATTTGCATTGCATATTAACTTTACAGCTGTGTATATTATATAATATATGCGGAAATGTACAATCTATGTAAAATATACTACTCGAGGATGTATCATACCGTATGACCTACAATATTACGTGGATGCGATACCATTGCAAGCGTGCAACTTTAAAGTTTTAAACTAGACTATGTAATACGACTAATGACTATGTATAGGGCGTTCCACGCCAACTCAACCAACGTCGGACCATCAACCATTATTGAGTTTGTTAAAAAAAAAAAAAATTAATAAAAAAAATTGTGGAATTGTTCCAACTCCGAAAGAGTAACCTGAATTTTTCAGATTTCTTTGATTACACCTGGTTTGCTCATGATTTTTGAAATAAACCTGTCTTTGGCGATTATTTAAAGCTGTAAAAAAATTCTGAAAAATGTTTCATCGGATATTAAAATTTTCAAGCCTATACCCGGCGTTTGCTTCGATTTATTTATTTATTTATTTTCTTTTTTTCTCTCTTACTCCGAGCTTTTTAAAGAAAACAAATTGAAAAGAAACTAGAAGCAGCCGTCAGTCTTTGGTGCGGCTTGCTGCTTAGGCATTTCAGTACGTGACCCTGGATATTTTAGAATTTTTTCAGATATTCTAATTTGATGATCAATAAACGAATTATATATATATATATATACAGTAATGTATATGATATGTCAAGAGCTATCTTATAATACATTATATATTATATATATGTATATTAGCTAACAAAATACACATGCAGGTGAAGAACAAAATTGCGTATGCATTTGTGTACCAAAAACAAAAACTCAGTACGTTTAATATACAGTGGTTTTCGACCGTAATAATTATTGTTAATTTTATATCACATAAAGGATGAGGTAAAAAAAAAAAACAAGTAATTTGATCAAAACATCGTCGTATTTCGTTCGCGGTATTCTGCAATAACCGTGATTAGGCTATCGATTATTATTGTCATCGCTATCGCACAACCGTATATTGTTTATCTATCTTTGCTTTTACTCGCGTGAAACTAATCAACGAGAACAAGTAATTAATTATTCACAAATACTAAAACGTACATCACATATCGGGCAATCCGACGTCAATTACGATTCCCGTTTTACTTCGATATACATTCGCATATATGTAACACATACGTCAATAATTGATTCTTTGAATTGTCAAACGCTTTTTTCAAACCAACCGGTCAAATCCTCCGACCGTATTATACGCACAAAATAGATCTTATTCAATCATTCGTCATCAATTCGCGAAACGATTTACATCATACATACGTAATGCGATGCAATGCAGTGTGATGTAACGTAATACATGGTGGACACATTGCAAGGAATTAGTACGTTTATATGCCTATACATGTATATGTATAACGTACGTAATATACATATATAGAGACACACACGTAGAGTGATAGAGAGACAATATAATACACGGGGATAATAAAAGAAAGAAAAGAGTGATGCGTTTATAATACCTCTTTCCATGTTCCCGCTTGTATTCGCCGCTGTACTTGGACCTACTGCCTACGAGCTCTATAATCTCTGGTATGCTACTGGCAAAAATTGCCTGCAAATAGAGAAATTAAACCTGGAAAACACTACGCCAACTATTTTACAAATGCAGAGTATACTATTTCAGGTATAACAATTAATTATATTATACATATACGTATTATTTGTTTCAACATTCTTATTTTTTTTTTTTTTAACTTTCTTTCCTCTCTATCTAGCAAGGTATACAAACGTAGGCTAATCGTAAGCTACGTTACATACATACATACGTGTATTTAATGATAATGGCATGTGCATCTAAATGTACAATAGCATACACGACGTGTGATTAGTAATGCCCTGGTAGTAATACTATTACAGCGGTCTTTAATTTTATGTATGTGTCTCATGTATAATATGTATATGTATAATAATCGTATATATATATATATATATATATATATATATGTGCGTGTGTGTGTATAGCAGTCGCAGTGTATGGAAAAACGAAATCGTGCGGTATGTTATCGGAGATCACGTGTATCTCGAGTAGAGTTGGTCAATATGTTACACAACGTGCCTGAGTTCGAGAATGAAAATTTCAACGATTTGAAAAACGATCGTAATGATACATTATTTATATATATGCAAGAATATGCTTGGGCAAATTTTATAATCCAAACGGTTCGATAGTTACAGCATTTTTAATGAAAACAAACCTTTTTGCGTGTTATTTAAATGGGAAATTTCAAACGGCCAGCGACACCTTTTAAAATTCAGTTAAAAATTTTTCCAAACGGGAGAATTTTTTTCTCAGTAAATTAATTGGTCCTTTCAAGACCGTAGATTCGATAAGTTAGTTTTTTTGGCTCACCCTAATACATATATATATATATATATAGAGAGAGAGAGAGAGAGAGAGTGGGTGGAAAAAAAAATATCAACAAATTTTTAAACGTGAAATAATATTTCTTTGACCTAACGATGAGAATTAGACTATTTATAGGTATATTAAATACTGTACAGGGAATCACGATCACTTGGTGAAAACTACGTATAATATATAATTACTCGTCGGTGCGATTAATTTCTCTCTTTGTTTTTTCGTTCTTGTCTTGTTTCGTTTCGTTTATTTATTTTATTTTTTTTTCTATACACCAGAAATCAAACAATAACAGTGATAAAGATAACTATGATCATTATTGTACGTTATAGCGTGTGTGTTTGTGTGTGTGTGTGTAGAAGTGAAAAAGTCGTACAAGGTGGCGAGAGAAAAAGGGCAGAGTGAGAATTAACACTCGGAAGCATCGGTCGCAAGCAAGAAGATGTGTAATTTATTTTTTTTTTTTGTTCTTAAACTGCTGCGGAAAGCTTCATAGATAGGCGGAAAAAAATAAATAAATAACAACTCTGCCCATGGTACGAAATGTTTTGTTGAAAAAAATTTATATAATTGAAATAATATGCGTTGTAACACGTATAGCGTGTCAGATTGTAAGACGCAACCTGAAACGATGAACGATCAAGTTGCGAAAGTTTAAGCAATAAATTAACATTTCGAGATTCAGCTTTGATTCTCTAAGCGTTGTTTTTTGCATTTTTCAATTTTTTTTTTTTCGGCGGCATGCACGAAGTATTCGAACAATTATCATATCTATAAATCTATGATACAGCAGCATGCACGATTGTTTACATTATATCCGTTGTGAAGATGTTTACGGGGAAGAAATCGATGTTTAAAGATAATTGATAATTTTTATTGTTATACTTATGCCACGTGTGAAATATAATTATTATTGACGTAAATATTCGAGTATAGGTGGTTTCGTATATCCGGCAAACTTTACGCCTGTCGTACGCGATAGTTATAACGTTGGAAAAAATTAAATAAACAAATAACGAAACGACAATTTTTGTTAGGAGTAAGAAAAAAAAATTTTTCATTCACGATCATACAAAGATATTATTGCAGCTGTTTTCCAATTATGGAAAGTTTCGATCTGTAGATGTACGCGTACAGATTATACCCTGATATTATTAAATTCAACATTTTTGCCTCGATACTAACGAGACGTCGCATCGAGTTGATTGGTCGGTCGATTTACATGATTACAGATTATTTTTTATTTATTTATTTATTTTTTTTTTTTTTTTTTGAGATATTCGGGTGACCGAAATTGAAAATAGACAAGTCTCGTCACGAGCTGAGGTAACGAGAAGGAAAAAACTAACCGATTTACAGAACCTCTTCTGAAAATGCATTAATTATTATTCTCCGTAAGTGACAGCTACGAACGCGAATAAATCAAAAACATCCCTTACACTGTTATACGTGAGAAAAAATGATTCGCAGCTTCAAATTCGAAGAAAAGGTAGGAAAACGAGGGTAAAAGTAACAAGCAGATTAAGAAAAAAAAAAAAAAAAGGAAATAAAAGAACAAACATCGTGTCGAAACTACCCGCGTTGTTTAATAAATTTCAAAGTTATCCGGTTGTAAAATGTTTTCCCGAATATTATTTATCAGTAAAAATCTGTTGTTACATAATTTGCGTCGTTGATATTTCCTCCCGACTCATTTCTATTCTGCGTGATAATCGATTGTGGATTTATTTTTTGATTATTATTGTTTTTTGTTTATTTTTATTTATTTATTTTTTTTTTTCCACTGAAATTTCAATTCATTACACCTATCGTTTATCCCGAATCGATTAACGCGTTATGTTAAATACAACCACGTACACACACACACACACACGCACACACTTACACGACACATGCCGTACACGCAACAGAGATACATAAATCGCGTTATGTGTACATATATATATATACATGTATACATATACATATAGTTATAAGTAAGCAGCCTTTACTGGACGCTTACGTGTTGTTCGCGATTCACGGATGAAACTTTGTTTTAAATATTTTCACCTCATACAAGCATACACGTGCATACATACATACATACATATATATTATATATTCGTCGAAGTGGTGAATTCGAGAAAGAAAAAAAAAAAAAAAAATTTGAGGTAAAAAAAAAAGAAGCGATCAAAGTGGAATACGAAAGATATATTTGACTTGACGCGCGATCTGTGATTTAAAATATCGTGTAATCAATCGGTCTGAGATGAACAAAGCGAAAAATAGAGGTAAGAAGGGGGAGGAAATGAAATAGAAAAAATTAGACGAAAGAAGAAAAGTTGGCTTGAAACGGGAAGACGGTTGAGCTATAATTATGCGTAATTCGTAAAATTAAAGTTGGATCGAAGAATCCGGATGACGTAGAACGAAAGATGAAATAACCAAAGTTTTTTTTTTTTTTTTCTTTACTTTCAAATCTGCAGAATATGCACAATATGAAATTAATAATTGAACATAGATATGCAGGTATGGTAATGTTGTAATATAATGTGGTCAGCACATAATATATATATATATATATATATATATATATATATGTATGTATATATGTAAATGTATGTATACATATTAGGACAGCGCTTAATATTGGTGAAAAAAATTTTTTTTTTCTCTCACCCCTTAAATTGACTCGAAATACGAAAAAATGATTTTTAGAAGTGACGTCCGCTGTGAATTTTAATATTAACCCGTGCCCCAAAGGCCTTTTAACCCCCCCCCCCCCCCCCCCCCCATAGGATAAATTATTTAAAACAGACGCTTTTATGACACAGGTTTCAGAATACTTCCAAATTAGCGGTGTGTTTTTTACCTTCTGTTAAATCCATGATTGACGCCGCGTATCTTCCTCTTTACTATTCTCACCTCTAATCATGTGCCTAGGACGCTTTCTGGTTGGTGCAAACACGTCACTCACTATCACTGAATTGGTTATCACTGATTTCATTTAAAACTTTTGTACTTTGCATTTTTGTTGGGTTTTGTTAAATTTTAACAGCTAATCTGCTCTGTAACAGCAATTATGAGAATCGCGACTAACTCTCGTGGCGTACCGATAGAAACTAACATTCAATTACGACCTTTACATTACGATGTTATGTTCACGAGCCTGGCTCGTGATGTTTATGTTTGGACCGACTTTCCGTTCACGAGCCTGGCACGTCACATTCATGTTTGGGTCAAAATCTTCATCGCGAGTCAGACTCGTTAAAGTACGGTAAGGGGTTAAAGAAGTTAAAATCGATTTTTTTTTTTTTAACAATTTGCGTATAAACAATGAAATAACATTGCGTGGCAACTTAAACCAATCTAAAAGTAATTTTACCGCATTCCCCACATTTATCTGAATTTCTTAAGGTGATACGGGCACTGGAGCAATGTAGAGATAAGAAGCTGAATTTTTGACATGTTATTAATCGCTAATAATTACGTATAAAATAATCCTTTTTAATTAGACAAAATGAGAGATTGTTTGATTTGAATTTAAGAAGCGGAAATGAGGAATGTTTCAAGGAAAATTTTTAATGTGAAGAAAGGTGAAACTTGCAGAAAAATGAGGTGTAAATCAATGTAACATCTCCGAACATAATTATTGCCAATCTAGCGTTGTGGTTTTTCGATCCGATTATTTTTCGATTTTCTCGTATCTGTTTCACGTCAAAAAAGTAACGCTGTCGAAACACGGACAACGGCATTGATTTTCGCAGGAAAAACTACGTAAAACTTATTTTTTTTCAAATTTTTTACCTCGACGATCGCTCCTAATCGATTTTAACTGCTTGAAAGGGCCTTTGGGGCACGGGTTAATATTAAAATTAAGCGCGGATTTCACGTTTAACAATTATTTTTTACTATTTCGAGTCAATTCAATGGGTGAGAGTAAAAAATTTTTTTTTACCAATATTAAGGGGCACCCTAACACGTATACGTATTTACTTATAGTATGCGAAAAAAAAACAACATTTTTCAGCCCGATCGATATTATACCTATGTACGTTATAACGTGTGATAGAGACAGACGGACAAGCTGCAGGCAGCAGACAGACAAACGGACAAACATACAGACAAACACAGATTTACAATTGCCACTGACATTTATAACATACGCAGACGTACGTACATATGTATATTATTTTTATGCATATATACGAACGTATGTATGTCATGTATGTATATACGTATATAATGTGAGGCCGACGAAAACGACGACGGCGAAGTCAAAAATCAAGCTCGCACAGACACCAACACGGCCCTTTGAATAGATTATGCCATATATGGGGCATTCCGTGTCAACGCGACCAAAGATTTTCCCTCGCCATTGTTGATTCGCTTCAGGATTATTCACAGGATTCTCCGATCTCAAAAAAGCATTTCTGATTTTTTTCAGACTTTGCTCCTTGACGGGATAATTTTTTTTTTTTTACGGTTATTCAAACCTATCTGAAAATTGGCAAGATTTAAAAGTAACGAAAAATTTTCGAACATCTTATTACTCGTTCCGATCATTCTGACATCGGCCCGTGATGAAATAAATTTTTTTTCCATTTTTCTTAGCACTTTAAATATCTCGAACAAACAAAACTCCATGTTCGTTCAACGTTCCGAAGATTCGCCAAAAATCTCCCGAAAATTTCCGTGTTTAATCGTGGGCCTTATTACGCGAAAACCCACAAAATGATCGTACTGAAAAATAATGTTTTTGACAATTTTTTCAGATTTTAAGAAAAAAAAAAAAAAAAATAGACAATTCTCGGATAAACTTGAATAATCATAGTAGAATTAACGGTCGTAGGGAAAAGTCTGAAAATAATCAGAAGTACTTTTTTTTAATCGTAGAATTGCATGAAAAATCCTGAAGCGAGTCGAAAACGGTAAGGAAAAATCATTGGTCGAATTGACGTGGAATACTCCATATAACGCACACCTCCTTACGCAAGTATATATACATGTAAGAGTATAATATAGATATTCGAGTATCGTAGTAACAGTGGTAGTAATAGTAGTAGCAGCAGTAGTAGTGGTGGTAGTATAGTATTATGTAGTAGTATTAGTAGTTATACAAGTATTAAAGTATGATAATACATGTATACGCGTGATGCATCGCAGTATATAGCACGAGACTATAATATTCGAGATAATTTGACGAGTATATTATGTAACGGAGGTCCGTGTACCATACATTAATAATAAACGGGTATAATTTATACCAATTATACAAGAAATTCCGCGCGTCGATAGAAAAAGGTTCCATTATAATTTTTCAACCCTTATTATTGACGCATATACATTATATATATTTATTATATATGTGTGAGGGTGAGCCAAAAAAAATAACCTATCGAATAAATGGTCTCGAAAGGACCTAATTACTGGGAAAAAAATCCTCCCGTTTGGAAAAATTTTTCGCTCAATTTTAAAAGGTCTCGCTGGCCGTTTGAAATTTCCCATTTAAATAACGGACAAAAAATTTTTTCTTCGTTACTAACGATACAACTTTTGAACCGTTTGAGATGAAAAAATTCTCAAGGCATATTCTTGCAGGGCATTAAATTCTCTAAAAAGGAGACCAAAAATTCGCATACCTGCGGGCCGTGAAAGTCGAAGAAAAGCAGAAATATACAGTTTTAGGGCTCTACGATCGCAAATATTCATACCAAATGAAAAAACTTGACCAAAATGAATCAAGGTGTGCGAAATATGTTGTTTATTAAACTAGATTCGTCAAAGGAGTAGAGTTTTAACTCATTTGCTTATTTTCTATTGCACTTTTAAACGTTAATATTCTTTTCAATCGTTGATAAATCTTTGTTTGTTACAATCATGATATTGCTGGCGATGTAATTGCGCTACTTGCCAAATAAATTGTTTTTCTTCTTCATTTTTCGTTAAAGTTCGATTGTAATTTTGTATCAACGCTGTACTGCATATTTCCGCTTTTCTTCGACTTTTCACGGCCCGTAAGTATACGAATTTGGAGTCTGAAAAATCAACTCCAGGGTTTTTTCTCAGAGAATTTAATGCCCTGCAAGAATATGCTTGGACAAATTTTTTAATTCAAACGGTTCAATAATTACAACATTTTTAATAAAAACAAATTTACTGGCGTGTTATTAAAATGGGAAATTTCAAATAACCAGCGACACCTTTTAAAATTGAACTAAAAATTTTTCCAAACGTTAGAATTTTTTTCTAAGCAAATAGATCCTTTTCAGACCGTAGATTCGTTATGTTGGTTTTTTTGGCTCACCCTAATGTGTATATATATATATATATATATATAAATATATGTATATATAATGTATATTAAAGACATGAATTCAATTGTATTGATTTATGCGTTTGGAAATTCGCATGCTGTTTTGGTATTTTCTGTATCCCACTTTTTGCGTACAAGTTTACGTAGGGCTTATGTGACCTTAAACAACACGCGTAGACGTTGTCGATAACGTGAACCGTTGTGAAAATTATACGGAAAAGGGGGAAGAAAAAGGAAAAAAAAAAAAAAAATTCGCGAGAAAAGAAAAGAAACGAAAAATTACAAAGACATAATTCGAGATAATTATGTGCACAAGGTAAGATGCCACGTAATTTGAATAACCGGCGCGATTGAATTGAATTTTCAACTACGGAGTGTAATATTTTCGTACGAATCAGATGTTGTCGTGCAATTGAGTTTAGGTAAAATGATGTGAGTGAAAAAAAATTCCATAAAAAATTAACAAAAATCTGATTCGCGAGTCGCGCTTCGCGTGTAAAAAATCTATTACATTTACGAAATGTTTGCACGTTACTTACGACGAATGGGGGGGAGGGGGGGGGGGGGGGGGGAGAGTTTTAGCAAGCATACCACTTAGGTATAACGTAACAAAGTGTGCGTGTACGACAAAATACGCGACTTGTCGCATTTAAACGGTCAATTATTTATTTACCCATACTTTGTACTTGCCAATTAATTTCAAAACAAGTCTCAAACCGATCCGAAACGCAATTTACGCGTACATTATGAGTCGGAATAAGATAGTACACGGGCGCATGAATTATATGCACGTAATATAAATACGGATATAGATTTATAGACGGTTATTCGATACGCTTTTTATTAACACTTCGTAACAACACACACTCAGTCATATATATATATACATATATATGTGTGTGTGTGTGTGTGTATGTATTTACGTATATATATATCCGTATACATGTATGTGTCAATATATTCACATTTACGATAGAGTGAGGCGTGTAGGTTTCGAGTAGGCAAGGTAGATACGTCATGTAAATATCCGCAGTTTTTAAACTCATTGTCAGGCGGCGATTATAAGTCGGAGTGGAAAATGGACGGGGGGGGGGGGGGGGGGGGGGGGAGGGCAAAATATGGCGAATGGCGAATGGCGAACGACGAATTACGAATTAAGCGAAAAAGAGCGAGCGGCAGATACGAATATGCATAGAGGTATATTATATTGTAATATAATGTACAGGCATTAAGGCAGAGTCATTTAGCCAGCCGGTCACAATGACGATAATGATGCGTAGAATCGATGTGATATATATATTTTTTTTACTGTTTAGTAAAAGTAAAAAAAAAAAAAATGCCAAGAATCGATTTTTCGATTGATTCTTCTTTCTTTTATTTCTCTTGTACTTTGTTTCGTCACAAATTTCTTTCATTTCATTCGATTCGCAAGTGAATATATTATATGTGTGTGTGTGTGTGTGCGTGTGTGTGTGTATGTATGTATACATATATATATATATATATATATATGCATATATTTTATACGTAAATATTGTGCAATGTGAATGGAAAATATTTCGTATACATCGCGGAGGGCGGATTGAATTTATTACAGATATATCATATTTCCGTATTACTACGAGATATAATATATTTATATACATATGTATATATTGGGATGGTTTTTTTTTTTTTGAACTTTTTTTTTTGATTACGTACCTTTCGAAAATTTATTATAGTTTATAGCCTCAGACAAAGCCTCGTGAAATCGGAACTCGGTAGAAAGATTCTAAAAGCTGACTCATCCGGTTTGAATTTCACAAACACTCCGACCAAAATATCTCGGAAACTATACAAGTTGGGAAAGCTGTTTGTGATTTCATTTTTTAGATAATCAAATTTTCTATAAAACAAAAGGTCCGAGACTACCGTACACCTAAATGTTCATCTTGCGTTCGATACGAACGTTTAAAGTCGAGTGCATTGAATAAATGAATGAAGATGATTATTACATTGTGAATTTTTATCCTCACCCGTGTTCCAAGCTGATACAAATAATGTCACGTACTAGTCAGGACATTTTTTAAAGAACATTCGATTGTCTACAAATTGAAACCAACAAAAGCTTCCCAGCTTGTATAGTTTTCGAGATATTTCGGTTAGAGTGTTTGAAAAATACAAACCGGATGAGGCATCTTTTAGAATTTTACTGCCGAGTTCCGGTTTCACGAGGCTTCGTTTTAGGCGAAAAACTAACTTTTCGAAGGGTGAGTAAGTAAGAAAAAAAATAGTTCAAAGAAAACCGCCCTGACGTATACATGTATGTATAAATAACCGTATGAAATGCAGGTAATTATAATAACAATAATAATTTCAATCGGATATACATATATATGTATATATATCAGAAAAGTAAGCTGTTCCTTAAACTGCAGTTATTTCGTTTTTTCACATTGGCATAGGTTTTTAAATATAAGTATATACTTTGTATGAAATCCAGACGCGTAAATGGGTATAAGGTATATATTAACAGTAATATATGAAATATATAATTATATGGAATAGAAATAACGCGAAGCAAGTCTTTGTAGAAGCAAAGATGTAGGTAGGTAGGTAGGCAAAGGTATGCATGTACAATTATTGTTGTACATAAATAGTTATGTAGTAGCTTTCAAGAAATTCATCATTATTATCTATTGCTTATTATTTTAAATACGTGAATAATCCAAGGTCTGCCAAAAGAATCATCCAGTAAGATTGCCCGTCAAATGAAATACCGGGCGAAGGGAATTAAATGTTTATTACATTTTTTCTTTTTTTTTTTTTTTTTTTTGTACGTCTTTCTTTCTTTCTTTCTTCTGCTTTGCACTCAGTTGAATTGTACCGGGACGGTAAGAAGAATTAGAGATGAATAAAGAAGAAAAAAAAAGGAAAAAAAAAAACGACAACAACAACAAGAAGATCATTTTTCATTTCCTGTTGAATGATTGGATGAAATTACATGAATTAACGACGTCCGTAAAGTTGACCGTCCTGCTTGTTTAAGAAAAAAATTGGAAAAAATTTGAAATAAAAGAACCATTTATTACACACCGCAAACCCGAAAAACAACAATTTTTTATCTAACCTCCGTATCGGGATGATCAAATATGAAAAGTGGAGGACTAGCTTTCGTGATATGAAAATTTAGAGCCAATTAAAAGCTTCCAATACGAGTTGAGATTAATTGCCCAGAAAATACCTCTACGAAAATATTCAACCCTCAAAGAAGCAGAAGTGAAAAAAAAAATTGTCAGAATCCATTGAATGACATTTCTTATTCGCAGCCTTTAGTCCGTGACGAAAATGAACCTGCTTTTAAAATTCTCGACAGCGGATTCGTGATTGCGATGAAACGTTGATCGATTCAAGAATTAACAACACACGATCCACTCTTAAAATTCATCGCAGCGAATTTCTATTTATTTAAAAATGTTCAACGATTTAAGAGCGATTTAACAGAATACGAATCTTATGATTTGTGAGCTAAATGTGTCGTTGGAAAATTAGAGTTTTAATGGTTTTGCGTCTTCGCGTCGAGAAATTGAAGGGTAGTTTTATTATTGTTACAGACAAAGGATGGCTGATTGAAAAATGTCAAATAGGGGATCATAAAGATCTTCGATCGTTTAACACGACAGTCTAAGGTTTCGTATGAAATTAATTTTTTCATATCTGCTTCTTCGAGGGGTGTTTTCTAGGTAATTAATCTCGACGTATATCGGAAGCTCTTAATTAGCTCTAAATTTTTATATAATCACAAGTATTTTCATCAATTTTTTTACTAGTAAATCTCCTCCCCCACTTTTCAAATTCAACCATTCCGATACGGAGGTGAGATCAATTATCAAATTATCGTTTTCGGGTTTGCAGGTCTCATAAATAGATCTTTGATTCCTAAATTATTCAAATTATTTTTCAGCAAGTATAAGGGGAACGTCAATAACCCAACGATATGTATAATGCACGTGTATGGTATAGGTTTACGGATAACTATAATACTACAATAATTAGAAAGGGGAATCAGCTTGAGTTTGAAGGGTGATACACGTGTCCGTCAATTTATCTACTCGACGTATAAAAATGCCGTTTTTTTATTTTTTTTTTTTTTGTCAAAGAGAGATGAATAATAATATTTGCTGCAATAATCCTCATTTTTCAATCTGCTGTATAAAATCGTTTACATTTCATTTTTGGATAACGATTAGCACTATACGTTACAGGTATTATATGTGTATAATAGGGTTAAAAAAAAAAAAAACAATTCACGGTGAAATGGTGAAAAAAAAAAAAATTCCCCAAGTTTTTCCAAATTTTCATTTCATTCCCCTAGTATCCCTATTTCAGCGGTAAGTTTCAAATTATTCGTAAATATTCTCGTTCGCTATATTTCGTACCTCATTTTATTTCAAGTTTATTCGCGGGCAAGAAAATTCACATTCCCGAATATTCAGTGAGATTCATCTTCTCTTCGGTGAAAAAGAAAGAAAAATCATAAACAGGCTATTCCGTGAGAAATGTGTGCTACGTTAAATTAATCCGTGTTTTTTTGTTTTTTCAAAGTGACAAATGATCAGATTAAGTGAAAAAAAAAATCACCTTAACATTTGCATTTCGTCGACTGTGATATTACGTAGTGTTGACGTATGGATTGTTCCATTACAGTGCTGACTAAACGAATGCTAATGTTTCGTTTAAATTTTTTGTTTATGTCTGAATGACGAAACGATTTTTTTTTTTTTTTTATCGCTAAAAAGAAGATAAATCTCCCTGAATATTCGAAAATATGGATTTTTTAGCCTGCGAATAACCTTGAAAGAAAATTGTGTACGAAATATAGCGAGTGAGCATATTTTTGAATAATTTGCATCTTCCCGCTTAAATATGGACACTAGGGGAATGAAATGAATGTGTGAAAAAATTGGGACATTTTTTTTTTTTATCACCATTTGGAACCGACTTCACAGGCTCCGTTGTGAATTTTATTTTTAACCCCATATAAGGACCACCCTGGTACGTAATTGAAAAACCAAGGTAATGTTAAATAACTGTTGTTATTATACAAGTTGTACGGGATACAGTAGATCGTGCATACAGCATGCATCACCATTCAAACTCAATTAATTGAGTATTCATCGTTCAAAAATTAAGCCTTTCAATGTTATTGAAATACAAAACGTGAATGAAGACACGAGGTATCGATAACATCGTTTGAAAATTGAAAAACAAACGGATAATATCGCCGTCTTACGTGACAGTGAAAAATTCGCGATTTATCCTAATCATGGCCGTGTTTATTTTCGTGTTTAAATAGGTATAAAATGGGGGTGGATTAGGCATGGCAGTAATTGGTAAGTCACGGGATAAGAAATACACGCGTGTGCCCAAGATGCGTGAATAAAACGTGATCAGAGTATTAGAATTATATTAACGAGACTTGATTTTTCTTGAAATAATAAAACTTGCAATAATATTGCGCGCACGCGTGTATAATACTGTATATTTTTCATGTCCGTTTTTTCACTTTTTGTCTTTCTTTCTTTCTTTCTTTCTTTCTTTTTTCCCTTTAAGGCACTTGGCTTGAGGAAGAGCGTGAAAACGAATGGAAGAAGAAGAAGAAGAAGAAGAAGAAGATGAAGATGATGATGATGATGATGATGATGATGATGATGATGATGACGATGATGATGATAATAATGACGAGGAGAAGGAAGATACAGAGCAATCGCGGTGACTCGCAAAGTATACAAAGAGCAAGGAAATTCTGAAGAGGTGAGAATAAAACAATTGAGAATTATGTATAAATAGACAATTATCTGCTGCAACGAGTATATATATATTACACATGGATGTATAATAATATATATCATATTCCTTTCAACGATAAAACTTTCACCTTCTCAAATGATTCTCTTTTTTCATTTGTTTTACCCCTAATTTTCGAATCGTTTAAAGCTCTTCTTGCGTTACAAGCGGATCACTGTCTCCTGGCGATGATCGAATCACAAATATGATTTGCAAATTTACTTTTACTCGTTATGCAGAAAAAATGAAAATAATAATAACGATAAAAATTTTTATTCGTTGATATACGGACTCTCCAATTTTGTCCAGAAAACCACAAGAAAATAAAAGAAAAGCTACCTGAGAGTAGACAGTGATCGCTAAATCCCTATCAAGTGTGACTTTATATTATACACTCTATACGACACGGGTAATGGTTAGTCGTATTCGATAAGGGAACATACACATACATGTTATATGTATGTATAATAATAATAATAACAATTTTTAGAATTGAGAGTGGTAAAGAGTAGAAAAAAAAACCAAAAAAAAAATAAAAAATAGTCACGAATATCACGAAGAAAGTACGACACTATGTAGGTATATAATATAAGTATAAAATGTAAAGAATTCGCTTACCAGACCGACGAGTAGAAAAAACACTAGGAATGTACGCCCGAGAACGGTCTGGCAGAATACGTCGCCGTATCCAACCGTCGACATAGTAACGATCAAGAAGTAAACGCAGGTCCAATAAGACAGGTGCTGTGGATTCGTGAACTCGAACGGATCTCCAGAATTTTCAAGCTTCGATAACATACAATAAATACATAATATCAGTATAACATAAAATCAACATTTCATATTACGCGCGCCGCGCGTCACGGGATCACTGGCCAATAAAACATCGACGCGCGGGAAATTTGAATGTAAAAATTTGCCGTAAGGCAGGATGGATATAAAAATTGACTTTAATGACAATTTTTATACACATGTTACGTGGTTCTCCGTTACGTCTGCAATATACTATAGGTACGTATATCATGTTTATAAATACCAGGTGAATGATTCCGGCGGCAGTTAGCCATACGGAGATGAAAATCGACACGAGCTGGGCGAGACGAATGGAGCTCGACGTCTTTAATATGTTTAGGTACTGTAGGATGTCGGGAACGGTCATCAGTCGAAGGGCTCGAAGGAACCTCAGTCCTATCCACGTCCGGTCGAGATAAATCGAGACGAAAGACGGTGGTATCGTAAAGTAGTCGACGAACGAGTACATCTCTAGCATGAACCACAGCTTGTCACTGGCGGCGATAAACTAAAAAATTCAGATCGCTCGTTTAATTCGAAGAAAAGGAAAATGGACAAAAATGAAGAAAACTGGCTCGAAAAAAACAAACGAGCAGAGAACAAAAAATCCACATCGCAGATGTAGCAACTTTGCTTCTAATTAAAACAACATCCCCCCCCCCCCCCGACCTTGTGCAAATTAATTATACAAGCTAACGTTGATTCCTCTCTCTCTCTCTCTCTCTCTCTCTCTCTCTCTCTCTCTCTCTCTCTCTCTCTCTCTCTCTCTCTCTCTCTCTCTCTCTCTCTCTCTCTCTCTCTCTCTCTCTCTCTCTCTCTCTCTCTCTCTCTCTCTCTCTCTCTCTCTCTCTCTCTCTCTCTCTCTCTCTCTCTCTCTCTCTCTCTCTCTCTCTCTCTCTCTCTCTCTCTCTCTCTCTCTCTCTCTCTCTCTCTCTCTCTGTTCGGGGCTGAATGCATTTCGCTAAACATGTTGCGCTGCACGGGCTTGCCTCGAGAGTCTGCACGCTCGTTACCCTCCTCGTTGAGATCCGAAGGCACCTTGCCTCCACCCTCGGAGTTTACTTTAAAGCTCTCAAAGTACCGCGCACAGGTGACTGCGGCAAGTGCTCGACGACTGTAGTTCGTTACTTTACCGATAGGTAATCGGTAAATCATGGCTGCATGCGGTTCTAGCGATTTTCTTATTTCTTTCGCGTATAACGTATACATAGACGTTGGATAGAAGAAATGAAATGTCAAAAAAGTAATGAATGAAAAATGTTATTTACTCATTTTTAGGTAAAATCTACGTAGAATCGCATTGCCTAAGTTGTGGGTAGAATGTATTATTATACGTAAGGTGAAGCTGATGTCGGGTTGTTATACTTACGCGTATAAAAAAGTAGACCATAAAAAATATATTGAAAGCTAAGTCTATCTGCTGAGTAATGTTGTTACTCCACTTCTGGCACCGTTCCACCTTCTCGCTGCAACAGTTCGAATCAAACTTTACGTTAATTCAAACAGTCTTAGGTTTAGTCACCCCGCTGTCGATCGGCGTGAGTTGAGGAAATCAACAATCAACATACGCGTATGTAGACCTTTGATTAGAAAGTTTTTGGACGAGCGGTGAGAAGAGGATGACAGGAAGGAAAAAACGATTGAATACAAAATTTTCTTTTCAAATATACAAGTCGAGTGGGAAATACAAAAACTGAAAGGAATCGGGTTGAACAATCTCGGATTTGATACTTACTTGGAAGCGTCGATGAAGTATATTATGAGCGATGCTATACTAAGTATGAAGACAAGGACCACCTGAAAGCAGAGAGTAAAAAGTTCACGTTAATTAAAACTGATAACTAGTATATTAGAAAACGATGATTCTACGTTTATTGCTTCGACGCGATAAAGAAAAGTGAGTATACTGTAGATCGGGGTAGTTAATTTTTTAACGTATATTTTTTTTAAGGTGCCCCTCGAAAAATTTGTGACAAATACTGCAAAAAAAAAAAAAAATTGAAAATATTTAGAGGTCCCTACCAATTGTTGTAATATTTTTTATTTATCCTTATGCGCGCGCTTTGCGGACTTACGTATATATTAGTTCATTTTTGTTTTGTATCCCGGACCAATTAATCGTTACCCAATCAACAGCAAATTATACCTAACAATTCCGCAGTTGGCTGTTATCGTCTTTTATATATATAATAATAATATATATATTTATATTTACAAGTCCGTCATTTTTCATTTTCTCAGTATTTGTCAAAAATTTATTTACTGTCACCTTGAAGATATCTTATCGACATCAGGTTCGCGTGAAATGTATATATAATGTGTGTAATACGTATAACGATTATATTATTACGTCAGCTTGGTAACTAAGCGGTTAGTTATAATTGAATAAAACATTAACGGAGATAAGAACTGAGCCCAAACGGTTCGCCAATTAGCACATTTTTAACGCCGGCTTGTTTCCTTCCGTAATTGTGCGTTCGTACTTACAAGCCCGCTCTTTTCACACTTTAATGCAACGAAACACGTGACGCGATATGATACGGTTATAACGCGCAGGATATAAACGTAACAAAATTGTACACGTCATCGTCGCTATATGGCTAGGGTGGCAAGAGTTATGTATATATATATATGTGTGCGAGTGTGTGTGTGTATTTATTTAAAACGCTAACCAGGATATTTGTCGCGTGAAATTCTATCACAACCCCGTGCACGCCCTGCGAGAATATTTAATAACAACTTTCGTAAAACGCTACATTCGTAATTACATACCACGTTGATTGGTCGAAACGTTATCGCCATTTTCTAACAATTAACTAGAAAAATAACGAAGCGATCGAGGGTTGATTTATTTCACGTGGGCGAATTAACGAGGAACTGACTCTACATTTGGAAATCATATTATAACGATTTCGATTTGTTGATATTGATTTTTCAGCGATTTTTATTTCAATATCTTGTACCTTGTGGTGTGAATTTTTTCAATCATTTTCTATCCTACCAACACCCGTTTATCATTTATTTTCATTGCTCTTCGAAAACAAGAAATACGAAAAAATCACTGCAAATCGTCAAGAATGCTTGAGATATCGTTGGAAATCAACAAAAAGACGATACGGCACAGACCTCGATAAAGAAGATCAATGAAGTGAAACGGTAATTTAGCTTTCACCACAATACCGCAAATTTTGCAGGATTACCAACGACTTTTTCATATCGTTCCACAAGTGACTGGCAATAATTTTATTTCGCAGTTGTCCCGATCGATTCACCAGTTAATCCAAAGAATCTTTCGGTCATTTATAAGTCACCCTAACTTACAGTACGATATTCGATTGTTCTAAAAAAAAAAACCATGTACAAATTCCTCTTTTGACCGGGCGAACTGCTAACAACAAGAAGAAGATGAAAGATAAATTAAGAATTATGTCAATCTCCGGGCCAAACAGGGAGGATCGTGGTAGGCCGACGCCATTGACGACGATACGACGATACGACGAGACGTCGACGTCGCGACGCCATGAAAGCCGACGGCGACGAAACTGCGTCGTTCTTTGTACGGCGGATCGACTTGCTGCCGTGCAGGGGTCGAGGTCAGGTCAGGTCACGGATCCAGGGCTTCTTCGTCTTCCTCGTCGCCTGCTTCATATATATATATATACATATATTCTTCATCTTCGTTTCCAGCGGAAATTACCGTCGGCGGAGGATTGAAACCGGATCGCGATCCATTAATCAATCGAGTTAGTTTATTCGCCAGTCTTTGTACAAGGTATACAATACACTTATTATACATAATTCCTCGCCAAATGTTTTTCCCCCAAGTAAAATTTATATCAACCTTTCGTCGATTCGAATCGATTCACCGAAATGGCTGTGCGGGTATAATTTTATCATTCATACGTCCAAAACTTCTAAATATCTTTTTTTTTTTTACTGTCTATAATCCGGGCCATTTCGCGTCCTCTTGAGATTAATAAAAATAGCTAACCTGATCGACATCGAATTCGTTATATGTACGGAAAAGAAACGGCGAAACTCTGCAGATCGAGTGCCCGATTGCGCATGCGCGAGTTTTGTCGTATTTTCACGCAGGCTGACCACCTCAAGGTTCAATTATTAAACGTCGCTTTTACGGAGGTTATGTGATTAATGCGAGTTCCATTGTTCACGGTTAAACAGTTCTCGAACGGTTGCAATTGCCGTGATTGGGAAACTCTCATTGTCGAATAACATTCGGTGACAACACACGAGTATCAATTCGTCGCTCGAGACGCGAATAATTTGACATCTCGTGCTCAGTTTCCGATTGAGTTGGCTCCCCTGTCCAGCAGATCAGATGGAGATATATACTGCCGCTGTAGGAACTCGCCGACCAATAGAGTTCGATTGTTTCGCGCATGCGCGTTCGGTAGGTAAGCCTGTCGATAACCCCGACCGTTTTCTATCGGTAAGACAGAAATCTACAAATACAATAATATATTGTTTGACCCGCGGCGGATCGCCCGGTTATTTGCATTGCGGCAGAATTATAATGAAGGTATCCCCGGGTGATATTCTATAATTCGCGGATCGTTTTGGCAATCCGGACGCAGCGTTTCGCAATTACAAAGCCTTTATAACAGCTACACGTATTCGTAGGTGTAACGTCGACTCAGGCTTGCCACCTTCTGTAATACCTTGGAAATATCGGTTCACGCAAATAGACTTTTAACCGCAGATTTGTTGTTCGTACATCAGCTCGTGTTCAATACGTGGCAATATACGACAGGCCTTAAAACCGCTTACACTGCGATTTCCCCAAAGTCCCGATGTGATTCCTCCGCGGTTTTCACCTCGGGCATTATTGCAGACGAGTATGTGTACGTCACACGTCTATAGGTGTACAACAAGTCATGCATGTATGTATATTAGCTTGTACATCTGCACTCGGATACGTGACTCGAAGCTAGAAATACCTTCGGGATTTCTGCGGAGCTGCAGCTGCACTTCAATGCATCAAAGTTATACCGCGGACACGCGACCTGCACAACCAATCAAACTGATCCCTCCTTCCTCTACACTGATATCGGTTCTACCTGTTGAAACCTCACGTCGGCTGACTATTCCGACCTCATCGTCACCCTGCCGCAAAGACCGACAAACATTTTGCAACGATGTTCCATGAAACGCATTAAACCAGCTGAAAAATTCAGTTTCAACAGCTTGTAAGAAGTTCTGGTAGAACGAAGGGAATCGTTAAGACAACGGTTTAAACATCACCGTGGGAATTGCATATTCTCGACATTGAAACATCAAATCTGTTTGTTTAGTTGACTGCATTTTTTTGCAATTATAGATCGAAATCGGCCTCAACGTCAATGTGTTGATACTATCGTCGGTAAATTACACCAAAAGTAACTGCAAGGAAACATTTTATCGAACAACCATTATCAAAAACTACAGCGACACGTACCACAAAATCAATTTAATTTTCTTCAAAAAAAATTAGTATACTCAAGGACCGTTCGCAATAACCGCAACACAAAAATTTCTCTCAATTATTTCTAACATCGGTGTTCATTCTTTTGCAAATAATCATAATATTTAACATAAATCCCCCTCCATCTTTATTTCTGCAATCCTTCAGACCGGTCTGTTTTATTCTTCGTAAAGCTTAATCAGATACATATGTACGGTATGTAACCTAAAATTCAATGAATACGTGGCTGTGTAAAAAAAGAGCAAAAAAAAAAAAAAAAAATGAAACAAGAAGAAACAGAAAAAATCAAGTGTCAAGTACACGTGTAATTTTATTTGATTTTTTATGTTTTTCATAATTAACCGGTGTTCGTACCAGTCCCAGGTTTTTTATACGCATCGCGACACGCGCTTCGTTTCCGGCCACACGGTTCGATCGTTAAGTCGATTATGACAGCTATTAATTTTGCGTTTAAACTTCGCTCCCCTTCTCTTCTTTCCGAATTCCTTTCCCCGCGATTTTGTCTCTCGACATCTTCAAACGTATTATTTTATAGGGTGGTTCTCGAAGAGGTTATTTTCGAATTTCCACCGGCTCGCACCACGAATCGACTCAAGATGATTCGAAAATAATTCCCTTATTTTTCCAGATTCTTATCTCAACTCTGACCCGTGCCCCAAAAAGGGTGGATACCATTCAACCCTTTCAGGAGCTCGTCAAATCTACCCAACGGATTTAGATGAAATTTGATATAGATAGGCTTCTTGGGTCACTGATTACGAATCCGAACTCGAGTTTATAGAATTCAAAATGGCGGATCCGATATGGCAGTGTCAAATGACTTTTGGGGTTTTGGTCCACCATATTGGATCCGCAACTTTGAACTTCCAAATTTTGAGTTCACATTTGTCATCGGTTACCCAAAAAACCTCTCTCTACCAAATTTCATTTAAATCCGTTGGGTAGATTTGACGTGCCCCCGAAAGGTTTGAGCGGAGAAATCCACCCTCTTTGGTGCACAGGCTATAGTTAAGATAAAAGTCTGAAAAAATTATGGAATCATTTGTTAATTATGTGGATAGCCGATAGTGAAAATTCAAAAAATGCCTCTTCGAGGACCACCCTGACATATAACCAACCACTCCTCCAGAGTCAATTTTTTCGCAACAAACTCGAATCCGCGGATTCCGAATTATGTACACAGTGTACGTGGGGTACTCGCGGTGTGAACGGAGCTTGATCTTCACCGGCGAGGTGCGTGCGCGCCGTCAGATCAATACGTGTCTCGGTGGCGACCTCACCGTTGTTGCACACATCCGATGTCCCGCGTAGGTATGCGAAATGTGCAAAAAAGTATAACACGAGCATTCGTCCGATTGCAAAGCGCGAAAGATTCACACTTTTTGCGTGTCGAAATCCACGGCGATCAAACGCTCGTTCAAATTTTCAAACTTTCTCATTTCCATTGGCAGGTAAGTTACCTGTAAAATATAAATTCTTCATCGCGTCCCAATTCACGTTGATTAAAAAATCCGATTTCGTTTTCTGCGCGTTGATCAAATCCGGATTTCACTCACGGAAGCTGATCGTTAACTGCGGATATATATATATATATATATATATATATATAATATATAATACATGTAGGTACACGTATACATCTATAGATACACTGTATATAAATTCGGCAGAAGGATACATTATTTCTGGCCAACGCGTTACGGACTCACGAAAAATTATATATACTATAAATACGAAGCGCATGAAAATATAAATAGAATTAAACCTGCAAGATCCCCCCTGCTAAGACTCATTTTCTCGATGCTTGCAGCGCTCTCCGATTAATTCTCTTTCTTTCCCTCCCTCCCTCCCTCCCTCTCTATGTCTAGCTCTCTTGCCGAATTTACAATTTGCCAAAAACTTGTGATTCTATTATTGACTAGATAGAAGTACAAGACACGGAGTGCAGAGATTTGGAAATAAAAGTTGTTCCCAGGATGTGTTTAGAGGTTCACCTGTTGACCGTCAAACTGACGTACGATGACTTGAACAATATTTGATGGTAAATATTGCGAGGGTTGAATTTTGACGTCACGGCCGCGGTAAATTATCGCCAAAGCCGTTTTTAACCCGATCAGTCATGCGATTCAGTTTTTTTCATTTTTTTTTTGTTTTTTTCACTGGCACGGAAGTCCGATTACACGTTTCCTGTGTATCTTTGCGACGCGGAATGGGGATCCGACGTCAAAAATTTTTTAAAACTAAAGACAACCCCTAAAATGGAGTGAAAACGGGGCTGATGAATTATCATTTCAATTCAATGAGATTTATATGAATATTTATTTTGAGAGAGTAAGATTTTAAACTGATAATAGGTGCAACCCCCAATACTATCTATGTGCACCCCAAAGGCGGATAAAAACTACCCCTATGCATTGATTATTTGTAAATCTAATGGCAATTCTGAGATCTCTGTTTGTCAACCAATGAATTCCAAGCGTTTTTAGTACCTGTACGTTTACTATCAAATTTCCCCGCCAACGAATTACATTTACGAAAACACGTTTCCGTTGCATATGATTGCTCATAACGATTATAAACAATTACGAATTCACAAAAAAATCCTAATCATTTCAAAGTTAGAGTACTTTTTTTTTTTTTTTCTTTACCTGAAAATACGAAAAAAGAACTCTGCGTGGAATATAAAAAAAAAATTGACAAAAGAAACACGAAAAATCAAAGCGTGCCATTATATTGACTTCTATGACTGAAAGAATTAACCAAAAAAATGTGCTGGTAAACTGTCTGGATGATTATGATCAAGAGAGGAATACTACACTTGCATCATGCATGTAAGAAATAAACAAGATACGTTAATAATCGTAAGCGTTACGAGTTCGGGCATGTTTGTCGTCCTCGAGAGGATAAGGATAAAAACAAAAAGTAGGATTGCTGTTCGATAGAAGTACCAGAATGTGGAATTTCCATGGACGCGATAATCTTATTCGTAGAATTAAAAAATGTGGCAGGTTCGAGTGCGGAAAATTGGATAGATGGTAAGTCGAAACACATAAAGACAAAGTATAGAAAGGAGAAAAAACATGGAACAAAAAAATCGAGAACCTGCACAAGATCCTATATCATCGAGAGGAATTCCGACGACTCTACATTTTGGCATTCTACGTTCCGACCTTTATAATCTTTCACCTCTCCATTCGACTCCGACTTTCACCATTTTTAAATTCTATACGTCAGGTTTTCGCTTTTTAAAAAATTCGATATCGTTGCCCTTCGATTTCTTCTTCTTCTTTCTACGTGTATTTCCACTCCTTCGCAACCTCGAGATTGATCATTGCTAACGGAGGCGAGAATCGATATCGTTTCGTAGACGCTGCCAGTAGCAGGAAGGCCTTCTCAAAGACTGCAGAGATCGTCGATTCCGCTTCGCCCCAATTCCCTCGTGACGTCGGCTTCGATAAGCCTCCGTCAAAAGCGTTCAGCGCCCCGATTCCCAAATTGCACCGATGATAATGCATGCGGAGGACGACCGAAGACGCTACGACCGGTTGGTTCACCCCTTCGACTCTTGAACCACTACCAATTTATGGTGAAATCGCGATACCTGCATCAATGAAATCCTTGAAATTTTACGCAAATGTAACTATTTAAGCCAAACTATCGTCGTCGATGACACGTTATCCAGTTATTGCAAACATTCGCGTATTATGTTTGTTCGGTTTTCCACATTTACTTATCAGTCGAATGAGGCCTTAACGTCAATTTATTTTTCTGCACCATCATCGAATCATCGCAATAGCTATACAAGAAAATATAGTGAAAACTATCGTGACGAACAATATTAATAACATATACTACATTTTTTCATCACAGCTGCAAAACGTATTTTCATTTTTTACTCGGAACTGTATTAATTTTTATTTATTTATTTATTTTTTCATTATAGTGAAATATGGAAATAGTCATAAACTGTTTTCCTGAAATTTCTTTCATTGTGTAAAATTAGCTGCAATCCTTATACCGAAGCCTAATGAAATCATTTGAATTTACTAAAATCTTTGAAATAGTAAATATAATCAAAAATTTCCTCAAATCCAAAATCCGACGTACCTGGAAACAGAATTTTCTTACTACATTTTTTTTCAATTCCCATTCGCACAATATTTCCTCTTTACTTTTCACTTATTTTAACGAATATGCGGATCAACGAATAAAACTCCCACCGTTTTATTATACGAAGGAACTTTCAATCCTTTCAACCCTTCGCAAAACTATAATAGTTCCAAAACTCCGAAACTCATTTGAAGACAAATCGGTTTTGTTCGTTCGTTCGTTAAAAATTTTTTTTTTCCCCTCTCTTTCTTTCTTCTCTTTTCTTTTCTTCTTCACTTTTGGCCAGATACCAAATTTTGTGTAATAGGTACACGAGAAGTTCGCTTCTGTACCGTTATTATTCATCTCCTATAATCTCAGTTTTTCTAATAATTTCTCTTCGTTTTCTTATTTGTTTTTCCTTTCTTTATAATTCCATTATACCCATAATACATATATATATACATATAAAGACACTTGCGTCGATTATTGTTAATTTCCTCGTATACATTGAACCATTTTATGTAATTGATTATGTAAAATTTGTCATGTTCAATACTATGTTCACATTGTAATCTCATTATTAATTTTCGGTAAGCGTGCAGTATATGAGTGTAATACATAGATGTAATGAGGCATAAAAATATTTTGATTAATCTTCGCATCTCTTCGATGCCGTAGACATATGTATATAATGTAAAACCGTATATAATACGAAATACGTTCTATTTTCGTATTGACATATTTCAACTAGGTGTTTTTACTTCTACAACATGCGATTGGATATAATTCCTTGCGTCATTTTCACACGTCAGGTATATTTCAAGCTCACGGGCAGGATCAGTGAACACCGAAATAAATAATTTTCACGTCATTAATATTATGTACCTATACACGCGTAAGCGAGCACGATCTTTTGAGCGACAACTCTTGAAGTGAGAAAGAATTTAAGAAGAAGAAGAAGAAGAAGAAGAGGAAAAAATAGTACGATGGGGAAAAAATAAAAGAAACAACTAAATAAATAAAAACGACATGTCACAAGCAATGAGAAACGAATAGAAATCTCAGCACTCAGTTTCCTGGATATACGCCAAGTTGAAATCAATCTTTTGCGTTTACGGGAGGGGGCTGAAAAAACCGTGTACATTATATATACGCGTACGCAAAAAGCTGTAGAGTTATCATTAGTACGGGATAAACGACAAAGCCTTTTTATATCAGCTTCGGTAAGTGACGGAAAGACATTTTACATATCGAAGCAAAAGTTTTTCAAACGTAGCTCCGATGTGGGTAAATTTAACTAAATTGAATTGCAAAATTTTATCCATTGCAAATAAATTTTCTTGCTTATAATCCGAGGAGAAATTTTTTTGTCCTTCATTAAACGTAACAAAAATTCATCCGTTAAAGTTGAATTTTAACGTTCTCGTAAAAACTCCAATAACTCCGGGCTTTCAGTTCAGGAAGAAATTTGTATTTAGGTATACAAAGATGTCGTATTAGGGTGGTGAAATTCAAATATACGAAATCCCCGCTTCGTGATCGAAATACTCGTATCTTATGGAAATGAAATTGGGAAAAACTTTGTTCGCTACTTTGAAATTTTTTAAATCATTGACGAGTATACCGAAAATAACGAAGAATACAGTCGTTTAATTCTTAGCTACACTTGACAGAATGATAATTTTATAAATATTAAATTTTGAACGTTACTTAATATACGAACGTTTTCGTTAACGAATTTTATGCATCGGAGCTTTTATGCAGAGCGTTAAATTGTCTAAAAAAAATGTCCATTTTCCAACGGCTCATAAAATTTCGAGGAGTAACAAAAAGTCTCTTCCCCGTGTTACGTTCCGTAAGATATAATAGCTCAGCCGCAAAGCGGACTGTCGTAGACTTGACATAGAAGCCTAAAATTTTCCGAAATTTAAATAAAATTTTCTTAACCAATTGAAATGCTTTTGAGCTCCTGGGATAGTAAAAGTTCAAAAAACAACTCTATTAAAAACCACCGTAACGCATTATAGTATTCTATTTAGCAATAATTCACGATCCGAAAATATTATCGGAAAATCGTCATCGGTGTTGAGAATCTTTTCTTTCGTTACCGCGTCAATTTTCTTCCACCGCAGTTGGATTAAACGTGTATCGCGAAAAAGTTAAGGAGGATCAAGCGATTTTCATCATCGCTCAGCTAACAGTGCAGAGAGTTTCGGTGTATTAAACCTTACCACCAGCCGTGGCAAATCACCTCGAGTCGCGAACTGTAAGCTAAACCGAGTCAAGGCCTTGGCTCCTGACCATTTACCATTCCTACGTATAACCGTGCTGCCCCAAATTTTCCGCTCCTATACCTGCAATCTGTGTCAGCTGTTTCACCTGACCCTGCCTCATTTTTTACTTCGTTATTATGAATGTAATATTGATTATTTTTTTTTTTTTATTTTTTATTTTTTTTTCCTCTTCCTTACCCCTCAAGCTGATTTCTTCGCCGCAAGTATTTGTTTCACGAATTTGGTAACGATGAATTATTTATAAAAAAAAAAAAACACACAAACGCAAATGCATGGAAAATTTCCAAAAATCTGTACTGCTTTATATTTGTTGTTCATTTATTTCGAAAAGTATTTCTTATTTTTTTTTTTTTGCCCCCGTTTTCGGTATTTTTCTCACATAGTTGTAATTTTTGTCATTCCTTTTCATCGGTTTCTACTTGATTTTTCTTAATTTTTGTTTTTCTTGTTTTTCTTTTTTTTTTTGTCTCTTCTTTTCTTTCTCCCTCTTTTCTCACTCCTCTTATTTTCGCGCGGTTTGCGCAAGCACAACAAAATTTAAAAATATACCAAAGTATAAGTTGCGCAACCGTGTAAATATGTGTACAGGGGCGATACCATTTTTATTTTTAATTTTTATTCTTATTTGTTTAAATTAACCATCAGGCGTGCGATATTTTCTGACCACCGAAACCTGTATATAGTAAGATTGATTTTTTCTACAAAATTCAAGGCTTATTCATCGGCGTTAAAAAGAGAAAATTAAAGTTGACAAGTAACAATTGAAAATTTACGTTATTATTCGATGTACGGAACGAAAGTTTATTTATTTAATTACAAGCTCAACAAGAGAAGAAAATATTTCCGTTCAACTGCGATTATTGTTAAATTTTAAATAAAAGCGATCCAAGCGCAAAACTGAAGTTTGTTTAATTATCGTATACAATAAATGTTTCATAAAATGGGTAATTTCTCTTAAAATTCGAAACATCGTTATGATTTCGACAAAAGCAAACTTTGCCCGATAAAATTCTTTTTATTCGTTCCTCTCTTCAAGCTGCGTGGAAGAAATGAAAATTTGACATCGCTGGAAAAACCGAGATCGAAAATTCGCGTAGAACGGTGTAATTGAATCGATGAAGCGGCGAGTATGACAACTGAAATGAAAGAGTCGAAATAATAGAAAAGTGGGGCTAAAAGGAGAAACATAAATAAGAAAAAAAGTGAATCCAAATATAAAAATAAAACCTCGAGTGCCAGAAGCTCGCGTGGCGGATAAGTCGAGCTTAAGTCACAGTCACGTGCTGCTCGTGTTGCCGTTCTCTGTTGTCCAGCATTTCACCCGGCGTAGGTATAAGTAGGTGGTTACACGTATATGTATATATATATAAAATACGTATATTCAAAGAGTGAGCCATCCTTGAAAGATCGTGGGCATGCTAAATGATACGCGCATAAATTTCAACTCACGCCCGGGGTCTACGCCCCCCGTGAACAAAAATATATATCTGATACATTGAATTTTCGACACCGTTATAAGGCACGACCTATAAAGTGAACTAACTAGGCTCTCTTGAAATGAAAAGAAAATTTATATCTCGAGTGGAAAAAGAGAACAAACATTCTGTACAAAGATGAGCATTTTAACAGTTTGAGTTCGTTTGATTTTCAATTATATATATATATATATATATATATATATATATATATGTATGTATGTAAAAATTGGGGTGAGAAAAGAATCCAAAAATTACTACAATCGTTATTATTATTATTATTATTTACCACTGTATTATAATATAATTTCTTTAAACAACGCGCGAGAAGGTGATTTTGTGACGAAAACTTATATTAATATCTGCATCGCACGGTAAGTAAAAACTTATAAAATTACGATCAAGTTACTGCGAAATATCAAATCTATCTCGGAGTAGGTCATTTTTTTTTTTTCCATTCCAACTCAGGTGGTACACACCTCCGTGTATAAATAACGTACGTTACACCGAATAATCGTACCGACAAATCGAACGTAATATTACACCTTGCATTGTGCGTAAAAAAAAAAATAATTATTAATTATTATTGTTGCTGTCGTTGTTATTGTTGTACCGTCATCTTTGCATTATAATGTAGTATAGAAAATTCCACGTGATCCATTGGCAACCGGACCAACTCAGTCGTGTATATATATATATATATATGCATATACGTCCTAGCAATGGGTAAGTTGGGTATGGTATATTGTAAGATAGCGCGATGACGTACTTGTGTGTGTTTTTCTACAATACCGATTTACGCATGCATGCACGCGCAATACCCGCACCACCAGCGTAAAATATGAAACAATATGTAACGTGGAAAATTGGCAAAATACGGCGAGGCGCGCGTGTCAAGTAATACGTCGGGTCGCAATTTGCCATCAGCGGCAACGTGTACGATACATACGTATCATCATTATTGTTATCATTATTGTTACTATTATTATCGTTATTATTATACCCATGCAGAGGCTGTACCTTTATGTACGCGTCTATAAATAAAACATAGTGCTCTCTATTTAGCGTGTGAATATGTATATCAGTCGAGGGGGTCTCTCTCGCTCTCTCTCTCTCTATCTGTCTCTCTCTCTATCTATCTCTTCGCGACAACAGTTAGTAACGACTAACCGCAAAAGCTCTTACCGACTATTTATAATATACGGACACCCTCCCTCCCTCTCTCTCTCTCTCTCTCTTTCTCGCTCGCTCTTTTTCTCTCTGCCAACGTGCGGCAGTTATACAGATCCTAGGCTAAGCCTCCCCGGTACTTTTGGGTCCAGAGTAAAGCCAAAGAACCCTGTTTCGTCGATTTCAATATCAGACGCGTCAAGTCGATATGTTATATTACGTAACGAGGAAAGTATAACCAGGAAAAATTTACCACACCGAATTTCTTGATACCTACAATGAGAGAAATTTTTAGTTCCGGTCACCGCTCGTTCCTTAACTATTTTCATTGTTTTAACACAATCGAAAAATATTGTTCTAGGTACGAAAATGAAAATTAGTTTTCTAGCTGTTAACGAAAAGTCGGGTATCCGTTGCTGTTCTTTCTCATTACGATCGCTGTTGCTATATTTTCTTGCAACTTTTGCAAAAATTTGAAGCTCGTGCAACGATAAATTGACGTTGAAGCCTCGTTGAACTAGAAAAGTAGAGTAAACCTCACAAACCGATTTTGCGTTGCGATAACCAAAAAAGGATCGACGATAGCGAAAAATGGTCAGGCGTAGCTCGTTTTTCGTAATTCCAACAATGGTCAAACAGTTTTCTAACGATACCAGTTTTACTCAATTTTTCTAGATACCGTAACAAATGAAATTCTTCCCAGCGTGACATGGTGGAAGATCGCAAAATACTCGTCGATTTCTTCCCGAAACACCCTAATGTTATTACATACATGTAACAGCGCGGCAGCTTGCGAGTAGATAAAACGCTAGGGAGCCTTCTCATCTCGAGTTGTTTGTTTTCGGTAGTTTTACACACGTATACAGTGGAACTGCTTCGGCACTCTGGCCGCGAACCGTATACACGCGGAGAGTGATCTCTCTCTTTATCCTCTTGATATCCGACAGGTTTATGATCTCCCAGAAGCCCACATACGTCCAACATACACTTATACCATATACACTAAATATTTTATACATATAGTTAAAGCACATCAGTGACGGATGGAAAGAATAGACGGTCGGACACCTGTTTCCTTCTAAACGCGGCGGGTATGTTTGTTATTTCAGTTTGAACTTCATTAGATGTATAAGTAGATTACGTACGTAAGTAGGCGAAACTCGGAAATCTTCTCCAATATTTGTTTTACGCAAAGAAAAAAAAGTGACAAAGTCATTTTGCCGACTACGGTGAATGCGCGACATTTTTCTCATATATGATTACATAGGATTTACAGTATCGAATATAAAAATTTTACTGTATATATATATACGAGTAAGGAAATATATTACGTGAATAAGAAAAGAAAAAGAAAAAATAGAATCATGTGTAATCATCCTTAATCATCAGTGATTTTGTTTTTGTCTTTAACGAACAACGAATAAGACTATCTTACTGGCAAAATTTTCAAATTTCATTTAATTAACGTCAAGGTTTAAAATTGTTTATGATTGCTATAATCGTAACGACTACGACACGACAGCAAATTATTATATTGATTAATAGAAAGGGAAGTTTTCGTGATGACAACGCGATTACAAAATCGCTAAAATAAGGGGTGCACGATTTTTCTTCCAATTGCTTCTCTTCGGCGTGAAAAACCGAAGAAAACGAAGCTACGTAAGAGAATCGACTGAAACGTCAAGCGGCTATATATTTGCGATCAATTAAGGCCGCATGATCGATCGCGAGCTGGTCCAGGATATCGGATACCGTGCGAGGGATCGACGGTCGAAAGTACGAAGACGGATCGAGGATACCGGATACCGGATAGAAACTGCGAAGGATTTCCAGAAAAACGGTCTGCGTTAATAAAGAGCGAGGCGAAGATATAGCGGATAGTGAGAGAAATAGGGAGAGAGAAGGAAAGAGAAGTTGAAAAATAAAATACGCGTGTGCAAATATTGGCGTGAAAACTTTTGCTCGACGATCCGACGATCCGCTTACTTTCATATATTACGTAAGTTATCCCCACCCCCAGTCAAAAGTCAAAACTGCGACAATGAGAAAAATTTCATTTGTTACAGTAATTAAAATAGTCAAGGACCGAGCGTTAACCGGAACTAAGAATTTCTCTCAGTAAAAATTGTCTAAACAGCCCGAGAATTTCTTTAAATTATATCAGAAGCACACTCCATGCCTCTTGCCTTATTTCGTTTATTGTTTGATATCCTCTATTTTCTACTTATGATCCCCATTTTGTATTTTGGCAGAGTAGCACGAGTTTGATAGCGCAAAGTTCACAGATGGTGATCATACATTTTTTATACAAATTTGTTGTACATTTTATTTCAAACGTTTACGTCTGTCGTGTATTTTCTTTTCATATCTCACCGAAGTTGTCCTTAGGAGGCTCTCACAGTTCCAGGACATTCTGTTAAACAAATGCCTCTCTCTCTCTCTCTCTCTCTCTCTCTCACACACACGCATGTCCTCTTTGTAAACGTCCGTTAAGCTTGTCCAATATTGTCATGGATAAGATAAACCATCAAATCCATCTATCTGTCGGTCTCTGAATTTTATACAACTGAATAAACCTCGAATATCTGCATCTCGAAAACTGACAATGAAATCCATTCTATTACAACTAACGACGTCGTCACGTGACACCGTGTAATTACAGTGTGCAGGAAGCGTCGAGCACCGACCCGACAATTATAGGGGATCCTAATTGTCCGTGTTACAATACCCGCGGCGGTTTCCATACAGAGAGAGAGAGAGAGAGAGAGAGAGGAGAGAGAGTGTGAGAGAGGAAGAGAGAGAGAGAGAGAGAGAAACGAATCTTCGCGTTCCTCCGAGCCGTGAATAAGAGGGCAATGCACATATAAGAGTCCAGACTCCTAGACGCCCGGCGAATCGCGTCAGAGATGCGAATTTTCCCTCTTGAACTCTGACTGCCAGAGCTTTTCGCCGACGTACGATTTTGCACGTGTACGAAGGGGGGAATTCCATGCGAACCCGACCGACCTCTGACCCTCACAATTTCTGATCTTGGTCGAAAATCAAACCCGTCTCCAAAAGTGACATTAATTTTATTTACATTCCTTTGACAAAATCTCGTATAATTAGGATTTTTCAAACCAATATGTCCTTGGCGGTTATTTAATAACGTGAAATCTTCACTGATTCAACCTGGCAATTTTGTTCAAATTTGTTATTCAACTGCTCGATTATTTGTAGATATATATAAAGTGATTTTGAACGGGACTTTGTTTTTGAATTCTCAAAACATTCTCAGAGACTGTATTTTCTATTCCAAACATTTCAAAACCGGGTGCGTGATAGGCCAGGTTTTTCATTTTTTCAACACCATTTTTTTTTTTTGTCAAGTTGAACACCGTTCGAACGGTATGAAAATTCCAAAAAAAATTTCTAAACTTCTATTTTTCACTTGTGTTAGAACATATCTAGACCGGTTCCATAAACGTGCGATTTTTGTCCATTTCTTTGGCTCATTCACCTTTTTTTTTTCATCAACTTCACAATGAATATGATCTAAAAATATTCCACGTGAAGAATAATGTTTTAGTTGATGAAAGAAAAGTAAAAGTACTAAAGTAAAAGTAGAAAAATATCAGCCTATCACGGGCCCGGACTTGGAAATGTTTGGAAAGAATGTATAGTTTTTGAGAATTTTGCAAAAGGTTCTTTTCAAAATAACTTTAAATACTTGTAAATAATCGAGGAGTTGAATAAAAAATCAGTAAAAATTTACGGTACTGTTTCAGTGCCTGGGAAAATTGTGGAAGAAATTTTTTTGGTTTAACTCGCATTGAATTCCCCATATATATATATATATATACATAATATGTTTCTTCCATCCCCTCCTTCTTTTTAAGTGTGTAGGTACCTAACTCCTCACGTATTCTTATCCGTATATCCTTCACCCTATCCAGCAGTTTCGCCGATTCCCCTCGGGACGTTGATCCAGCCGATAGACGGGCTACTCCGGACTTGAACGTCGAGAACGGTCGTCAGGAACGCATCGTAAAAAGTCGAGGATTATTTGGAGAAAAATTCGACGGTCCGCGGTTAGAATTTCCGAATGGTAAAAAAACGGTAACGATAAGTCTGACGGTTAAAGTTGAACATTTCGTACTTTGACCCGCGCCCAAGGAGATGACAAGGCAAAAAAGTATCGGTTCCGTATAACCTAGCTGCGGCAAAACTCTTTTAAATCTGCTTCGAATGAGAACCTTTTTTTTAGCGTCGTATTTACACGTAAGTGCAAACCAACTGCGAGACGCGTCTCGCTGGTCAATAAAATGTATCGAAACGACGACCGTTCCCGAGTTCAACAGTCATACGAGTGAGTTTTGTTCGAAAACCGAGGACTGGCCATTAGCCAAATGGGCTAACGACTCCGTCGACCGAGAGAGGGAGAGAGAGAGAGAGAGAGAGAGAGAGAAAGAGAGAGAGAGAGAGAGTCAAAATGTGAGTATAAATTTTAAGTTGTAACGATACTTTCCTAATATCATTCTCGTTGCATAGACACAAGGGTGGTCGTTAATTTCCAACGCATACTTCTCACCCCCCGGTACCGATGGATAATAACGAAAAAACGGTGTGTCATTTATTTTAGATTTTTAGGCTTGATTGGAAAGGGTGCCGGAATCGATTTGAAATTCAATATGAAAAAAAAAAAAAAAAAAAAAAAACCTCATTCTTAGAGTAAAAAAGAAGTGAGCTGTTGTCCGATTCATTGATGTTTGGTCGGAGAAAAGGGGAAAACAAAGAATTTGAAAAAAAAAAAAAAAAAAACGAAACAACTTGGGCAGAAAAATGTATTCCATGGTGTTCTTATCGCGTTACAACGTTAAAGAGACTATGTTTGTTCCTATCTGTGGTATAAAAGTTAAACAGTGTTAAACTGTGCTCCCGGAGATCGGTTATAGCAGCTTTATAAATTATTATTTTTACAAGTAAAAAGTATGAGTGCGAAGTTCAATCTCACCCCAATGTGTGTATAAATTTTCATATTAATAAATTGAAACGTCTATAATCGCATTTCTCTGCCTCCTGACCTTGGTAATTTTTATAAATTGACCGAACCCCGCATCGGCTCCGGATGCTTCCGTACTTTTTCCTCACCCTGTACACGAATCTCCTCACGTAACTCGCATTCAAAGGCAAGTCGTACCGCCTCGATATTTCGAGAGACGAGAGTGGATGGCGGAGTGAATTATTGAATGAAGGTGACGCGAACGGGGGGGAGGAAGAAGAGGTGGATATCTAGGTCGACCGACGGCCGTCGGGTCACCTGGTTGGACGCCTGCTAAAGGTTAAATTCCAATTATAGCGGGCAGCTAAATAGGCGCGATTACGGCTATAAGCGAGCTAATCCGTAGACTGTGCACCACCACCACCAAGGATGCTGCATCGTCCCCCGATCGTTCCGATTATATTTCAACCCTCCCCCGCCCTCCTCGACCCATTGTGCAGCCTCTCGTGTTTCAATGTATAGATATACCGATTTTTTTCACGACGAACCGACGCCGCGTAGCCGAAGAGATTTCACGCTGTGCTAGAAATTTTTATTAAAAATTAACACAATCAGATTCGATTTCTCTCCAATCAACTTCTTCGACGTATGATTTCTCCACGTTCCGACAAATTTTTAAATATTCCTTTTCTTTCTTTATCGCAGACTTGTCAAATATTTCAATGAACAGTTCAGTTGACAATCATTAGCGACGCTTAGTTTTACCTCTATCGGCCGTGGAAATTTATTTTATCTTACAAAGGACGTCGTACGTAAGGACCTGTAACAGTTTGGTCCGTACAAAAAAGAAAGTAAAAAAAAAAACAAGCGCTAAGCTGGTATTTGAATAGATAAATTTTTATTTTTAGCAAAATAACAATTTTACGTAACACGAGTAGAGTGAAATATTTACTGTCGATGATAACGATATTTCGTTTTTTTTTTTTTTTTCTTCTTCATCCAAAACAACAGAATATTGTCAAGATGTGAAAAAGTTAATTTCTCACTGAAAAATAATAATAATAATAATAATAATGATATAATAACTGAAGTCGTTGCAGGTCTGAAATCCGTTTAGCCTTACAACGTAACCGTGCTGCAGGGATTTAATATTACAGACATGTGACAAAATGGTCAAGGATGCCTGAGTATAGAGGGAAAAGCATTCACTGACCTCTGTTACATGATCTTGTAACGGTAATATATTGTCCAATTATAAAAGACGATTTTATGCATATTTCTACTTTGCCCTAGCTCGATCGATTCTTTTTTACAACAATAATCAGCAGCTCAATCGCACGGACGGAATAAAAAATGCAACGTAGATTTTATATCCGTTGCATTGAATATACGTAGCATGTTTGTAACTCTTACTATTAGTTTTGTAACTTTTTTTTATCGAATTTTTAAATACTGCCACAATTGCTGTAGATTTAACCATTTCGGTCACACGGTTTTTCCACTCAATATTTTGGCCTGAATTTTGTTAACCAGGGATTTTTCGGGTCGCTGAACACGAATCTCAAGTCAGAATTTGACAATTCTCTAAATCCAAGATGTCGGATTCAATACAGCGGGTGTAAAATCGAAAACACTATCGAAATTCGATCGTTCGCTATCGAAACTTGTAACCCGAGAGTTTTTTGCCTTGCGCAAAGCTGGGACGCGAAAATTTTCCAAGTAGAACGCCGAACATTCGACTGTGACCGAAAGGGTTGACCCGAAAAAATTTCTGCCCGTGTATTCGGCGCGTGAGATGTAAGATTTACGATATTTGTATTTCCTCTAAATTTTGACCCAGCTTTTCCCCCGAAATCTTAAAATCGCTGGTTCGAGGCTCGGGTAAATCCCGAATAAAATTGAGGAAAACACTACGGATGATTGAATAATACGGTCTTCGTGCAGGGAGCGATAATGCTGAGAAGCCGGAAAGAGCCAAGAGAGTCTCGGCAACGCGTCGCGGCGCCTCTTCTTGCCAACCTACAAGCCGTTCATATATTGATCTGTCTCTTGGCCTCACGTGCGGAAGAAACCAAACAGCATCTTACACGTTCCCCCGAGATATAGAGACACACGTACGGCCGGCTGATACCGAATTCTACGACCTCCGACCTCTTATTTTTATTCGCTACGCGATGGCCACTGAGATAAAAATAATCGTAGCGTCGATTAATCGAGTCGAAGAACAATAACCGCGAGTAAAAATTTCACTCAGCGTGGTAAGTAAGACACCGACGTTGCGTCGTTCGTGGGAGTGAAAAACAAGAACCGATTGTGAAAAATAATCGATTTAATGTAAAGATTTATTTAATATAAGATCGATTATTTCTGGTCGTTCCGAAAATTCGTCACCCCCAAAAGCGTTCAAATCCGCGATCCTGATTAGAAACTATCACCGGAGATGCTAGCTGCTCATTGATGGCTTTTCTAGATCCATAAAACCTCCACAGCTTTGGAATCCAGCTTTCCGGAAAGCACCTAATTGTCTACGGAATTGAAAATTTTATACGAAAACATAAATTTTCAACTCTAAGGAGCATTCCAATTTTTTTCTTTTTCAAACTTTTCCAACCGCCTCGGCGCCCCCAGATCGACTTTCATGACGATATTTTGACAATGATTGCGAGATTTTTTGAAAATTATGAAAACAATTGTAACACAAATTGTGTGGCCAAAACCGAAAATATTCTTACAATTTTTTGTCAACTATTCAAATAATTAACAAATGTTTTTTATTAATGTCGGTTTTTTGTTTTCTTACCAGAGTTTGTTATGTCTTCCCGAATACAACAACGAACTGCGAATTTCAATAAAAGTTCAAAATTGAAAAAAACAAAACAACCAAAAAAAAGTGACGTTCATTTTTTAATTTTCTTTTAATTGTTAATTTGAAATGAAATGTACAGATCGTTGTTGCATTAAGGAAGATACATCGTACCCTGCATCTTCGAAATAAAAAAAAAAAAAAAATGCAGATCGAAATGACTAAACAAAATTTGAAAATTTTCCGACAAATAAATAGAAAATCACCGTTTTGCCTGCCCACTTGAAGTTTCGTTACAATATTTTTGATTCCGTCCGCAGAATTAATGCAATTGTTTTCATAATTTTCAAAAATCTTCAAATCATTGTCAAAATATCGTCAGTTAGGGTAGAAAAGTTGTGAAGAGAAAAAAAAAATAAATAAATTGGAATTTTTCTTAGAGCTGGAACAAATCGCTGGAAAAAATCGCGGACCAAATCTAAGAGATCGTAGTAGAATCGAGGTGGAATGCCCCGTATAAAATAGAAGCCAAGGACCGAGTCTGATTGTGTGATCCCGACAGCGCACCGTTCGAAAAAAGAAATGTGAAAAAGAGGAAAAGAAGACTGAAGGATACCGAATTTTCAAGAACTAATTTTCCTCGGGGCTTATGTAATACATATGATAACACGTACAGCGTAATAGCTTTACACTTCCGCTGTGGGCGTAATACCGAATCCTCCGAGTCGAGTTTTGGTGCTGTAATAAACGCCTATTTACGATTCCCAGCCGCGGTTTGGCCGCAACGAAAAACGCGATAATTTGCGTGTTACTTTTTCTTTCTAATTCTTGTTTTTTTTTTTTTTTTTTTTCTTCTCCTACTTCACGCCGAGACCGCAGCTTAAATTTTGTCTCAGCAAGTTTTTGCGCGGTCTGAGGACAGTTGTTACCATACATGTATACACGGTGAGCCAAAAAAAAAGGGACGGTTTTTTTCAGCGTGAATAAAATGCAAACGTGTCGACCGATTTTCGAAAACTTTATTTGGTTCGAAAGTAGAAGAACGAATCTTTGAAAATCTGAAATATCTTGATTCGTTATTGAGATACACGCTGGTTGAAAAACATGTTTCGAAAAAGTCACTCGGAGATTGAAATAAATTAATGTTACGTAATGTTCGATTCAATTTTCTTCCAAAATTTTGATTCAAAGATTATTTCGAACATTTTAGAAACTCTTCGAGATTTTCTTGTAAATCTAGAGTCGAAACACGCGTTTCAAGGTTAAAATTTTGTTTTCCTGACATTATCGGAAAAGTTTTGTAGATTAGATTAGAACGTTTTAGATTTTTTAGAGAATTTTTCACTGATCCGTGAAGGTTGAAGTCACATGGCCTGTTCTATGTAAAGGAGATTTTCGTCAATCGTATTGAAGTTAGTAACGTTATCGCAACGATTCGTGCCGAGAAGAAATCGTTATTTCGCACTTTTGGAATTGTCTGAAATTCAGTAAACCGTAATAAAACAAAACACACTAATGTTACCGTAAATGGTGAACACGTTGAACCGAGTAAGTGAATTCCATTCCCCCCATTTGCTTTTTTGCGTCGATCATATTAATTGTTAGAAAACTTTAAAGTATTAAAAATCAACGAAATAAATTAAAAGCACGGTGTATGTACAGTTTGTATATATTTTTATTTTTTTTAAATTTTTTTACATGAATTGAACCGAAATAAATAAGTCCTTGAATCGTAATTTAAGCTCGAAATTAAGTTGAACATTCTTTGATATTAATTTCTATCAGTCTCCCAACAATTTTTTCGACAAATCCGATTTTCAAGAGCGTGTATCTCAGCAGCTAATAAGGATTTGTCAAATTTTCAAACGCGACATGAAAGTTTCATTCTTCTAGTTTCAAGCAAAATAAAGTTTTCAAAAATCGGTCGACGCGTTCGGATTTTATTAACGTTTCAAATCGGTCTCATTTTTTTTTTTTTTTTCTTCTTCTTCTTTCTCATTTTGTCCCACCGTATATATAAACAATAATGTATTTACAGACCGCAGCTTGTTAAACGTATTAACAACCGCGAGACGTACAATATAAGCGGTTTACACGGGTATTTACAAACCCATGTGTATATATGTACATAAATACGTATTACATGTAAAATAAATAATTCTTATTTACCGATAATTTCTTCCTTTTCTTTTCCCATCTCTTTTTCTAATCCTAGAACATTCGTTTCGCGGCTATTACGGGGTCGCAGGTGTATTACAATCTGTAAGACTCTAATGTCTAGAGCCTAGGACTCTGGAAAAATATCGCCTATGTGTGCCTGTGCGTGTCTTACTGGTCGATAGGCTAAAGCGATTTTCTGTTGTTTCCATGTCAACGGTAAGTTCCATAATTATAGTATGTCTACCTATACGTATACGTGATAATATATTGAAAGTGAATAAGTGCACGGAATGTGCGTGATCACAAAAACAATTCCGTACCATGTTGTTCAAATGGTTCGTACACAATATATATTGAATTTAGAGATAATACAGAGAATTTAATGCCCTGCAAGAATATGCTTGGAAATTTTTTTTAATTCAAACGGTTCGATAGTTACGGCATTTTTAATGATAACCTTAATATTGGTATGAAATTTTTTTTTCTCTCACCCCTTAAATTGACTTGGAATACTAAGAAATGAATTTTAAAAGTCACATCCGCTCTTAATTTTAATATTAAACCGTACTCCAAAGGCCCTTTAAGGCAGTTAAAATCGATTTTTCTAATCAATTTTTTCATCAATTTGCATATGAACACTGAAATAACATTGTCTGGCAAGTCAAACTAATCTAAAAGTAATTTTACCACACTCCGCACATTTATCTGAATTTGTTAAGGTGATTCGGACATTAGAGCAATGTAGAGATAAAAAGCTGAATTTTTGACATGTTATTAATCGCTAATAAATACGTGTAAAATAATCCTTTTTAATTAGACAAAATGAGAGATTGTTTGATTTGAATTTAAGAAGCGGAAATGAGGAATGTTTTAAGGAAAATTTTTAATGTGAAAAAAGGTGAAACTTGTAGAAAAATGAGGTGGAAATCAATGTAACATCTCCGAACATAATTATTGCCAATCTAGCGTTGTGGTTTTTCGATCCGATTATTTTTCGATTTTCTCGTATCTGTTTCATGTCAAAAAAGTAACGCTGTCGAAACACGGACAACGGCATTGATTTTCGCAGGAAAAACTACGTAAAACTTATTTTTTCAAATTTTTTACCTCGACGATCGCTCCTAATCGATTTTAACTGCTTGAAAGGGCCTTTGGGGCACAGGTTAATATTAAAATTAAGCTCGGATTTCACGTTTAACAATTATTTTTTACTATTTCGAATCAATTTAAGGGGTGAGAGGGATAAATTTCTTATTACCAATAATAAGGGCCACCCTAATATATATATATATATGTGTGTGTGTAAACAATAATGGCGACATTTGTATTGCTAGAATATTTCGAGAAGCTTTCACGGAAAAAGGCCGAGCGGCAGAGGGGGGGGGGGGGGGGGGGGGGATTAAAAACAAAAAAAAAAAAAAATCAGACACGACTTTTCAAAAATGTTTATACATACGTAAATACTAAGAAAATAATAAAGATACTCGTAATTAATAATTAATCGGCTGAGGCGAAGAAAAGTAAAGGATGAAAAAGAAAAAAAAGGTAATAAAAAACGAAAACAGATAAGTCGTGTACCTACAGGAAGTAAAAATTGTCGCTATGTCGCACTATGTAAATAAAGAGGATAGGGGTACATATATGTAGATATATATATATATATACACATATATAGATACATGTATATATGTATCCGTCACTGATGATGCATGGCAGGCGCAGACTTTTAATTAGCTGGTACTTCTTCTTCGCCGGCCCGATGGGTTACCGAGAGCTTTATATCACGTACGACACTAATTATTCTGCATCTAAATTATTTTTGCTGCTTTATTTTTTCCTGCCAATGCGAAAATATCGTCGTGTCTCGTGTATTGAACGCCGTTTCATTCTCAGCGGCTGATTGTCGTTTAGATACGAAGTTGAAGAATGCCTCGCGGTGAAGTTTTCAAGAAACATTACGTACTCGGGGTGGTCCAAATTAACGCGAACAAGGTTTGACCCCGACTCCACCGAACTGGTCGCCGGTTAAGTTCCTACTTTTACTCCGCCAAATATGCATTTTCTAATCATTTCACATTTTTTTCCACAGTTTAGGAGTAGATGTCTTAGATCTCATCTTCGGTAACTCGAAAACTTGGCATTGGGGAAAAAGTTGTGACAGGAGAAAAAAAAAAAAGGAACAAGTTTTTTTCCCTGAATTGTTAGAAAATAACTTGTTCAGAATTTTCTGGAAATCGCGAGTTATCGCTTTCAACGAAATACGCACGGAAATCGAAGTTTCAAAATAACTACGTTCTCCAAGAATTTGAAACTTTCTGTGAATTTTCTTTGACTAAAAAGAAAACTTTTTTACGTTTGACGCAAAATGGGCCCGCCCGTCGTTTTTAATCTATGCTTCTTTCTGTACATCAATGTGAATATTATCGGATGGAAAATGGATTGAAGAAAAGTTACGAGAAAATGTTACAATCCGATTACACGCACGTTGATGTGCAAAAAGAAGCATGGATACCAAACGGCGACCGGGCCCGTTTTGGGTCAGGTGTGAAAAAGTTTTCTTTTTAATCAAAGAATATTCACAGGGAGTTTCAAATTTTTTGAAAACCCGATCGATTTTTTTTTCATTCTTCGCTGAAAACGATGACTTGCTATTTCAGGAAAATTCTGAAAAAATTATTTTCGAACAGCTCAGAGAAAAAGAAACCTAATTTTCTTCTCCCTCTACAAGTTTTGACCCGAATGCACAGTTTTAGAGTTACGAAAGATGAGATCCAACATACCTATTGCTAAGCGGTAGGCGGAAAATATTAGAAAAAATTAGAAAAAAAATTGAAAATGCATATTTGGTGAAGCAGAAGTAGGAAATTAATCGGCGACAAATTCAGTGGAGTCGGAGTCAAACCTTGTTTACGTTCATTTGGGCTGCCCCGTCTGCTTATTGCAACGATTTGTAAATTTTGCCAAAACATCTGTATAATAATTGTCGAAATTTTTTTTCATTTCCTTTTTAAATTCCGTTTTTATTCCCTTCTTTTTTATATATACGGAGGGTAGTGCGAGAAAAATCGTCGCGATAAAGAGAAGTAAGCGGCTCGTAACAGAACTATCAATAGTAGTGGTAGTAGTCTTATTGTTGGTCAATATGCAAATCAACGTTCAACAGATATAACGAATGCATAACGCGTAATAAAGCGTTCCGAGCAATTACCGGCAGCAATCGATGATATCCTCGTTCAAACACCCAATTTCGGTCTGGGGAATGCTTATCGTCAGCTGTGTCTATTAATTGTAGGCAGGTAACCCTTCGCATTTATACACACCGGGTGTGCGCTTAATCGAATCGGTGCGTAACACCGTGTCGAAACTATACTTAACCAGCAGCTAAACCTCCCATCGAGCGCAAATTAATCGCCGATAAACCGTGACCGATGAATACAGCGGATGTGTCGTAAATATAATACATGTTATTACCTAGGCGTATGGATGCAGCAGAGATAGGCGGCAAAAAAAACCACAGACAATTTTGTTGAAGTCAAATTCCCGTACAAGAAGAGGTGTGGTTGAAATGACTAAAAATTTGATCAAACGCAACGCGATCAGAATCGTCTTGTTTTAATGATATGAAATTTTTGTATCGAAGCAAATTGAATTTGTTTTGATTCACGTTTTTTTTTTTTGAGTCAAGATTTCAAACGTTTAAACGGGTAATTTCATTTGTTGTTGAACAAATTTTTTGCTCCGACTAAACTGAAATGGTATTTAGTCGATTCAATTTCGGAAACACATGAAAAGTTTCACTCGATCGCGACAAGAAAGGCTTTTGTTGAATGAAGGAATTCGCGTGACTAAATCATTCTGGCAAACTAACTAAATCGAAATTGCATAATCGAAGCCATCGTATTTGGAACGAATAAGGGATTTTGTTGATTCAAAAATTCCTTTCCCTCCGAGTAAACAATCCTGAGCGGCTTTTATGACAAAAGGCTCCAGAGATTGTGCATCTTCGGTACATAAATTTGGGTTAAAAGACACATAGTATCGTTTTATGTCACACGATTAAATAGAAATTGAACAATACCGTTTCATAAAGTTGGCTTATTTTTAATTGTATTTACGATGGATAGTTCAAGTTTACGAACGATTTATAAAAAAAAGTACATTTTCCCTTACGGTCCGTCATATTTCTTGACGTTTCTCGATAGATAAAATTCTCTCGCTTCATTTTTTTTTTTTTTTTTTTTCCACACAATCGGAAGTACAGGTACACTAGGCTGAAGTTAGTAACATTAACGTATCGGAACGTCACGTGAAAAAATCATTATTGTGCAATATCCGAATGACTTTCACGGAGTTAACTTTTCGAAATATGCATATATTCGTATGTTTCGTTTATCACGGTTTAGTAAATTTCAAATAGTCTTAAGTACGAGCAAAGTAACGCAATTTTTCCGAAACAAGCACAGTTACTCTAACGTTACTAACTTCATTCTCATGAATATACCAATTGTGAGACAGGCGGTGATTGTCGTTTAATTTTGCCAACACCAATTCTCTGCAACGTTAGTGATAATGATTTGTTATTTATAGGGTATATATTAACGTCACGCCTGCGCTGAAGAGTAACCTGTTTGTCTTATAGGTCAAATTCAAGATCGCAGTGCCTAAAAGCTCACTTTTCTCTACCTCCCTGTCTCATTCTCCTATTATTGTAAATTTCTTTGACTTTTGACTATAATTATCAGTGTGTGTATATATATATATATACATGTACAGATTGATAATTTTTTATTAAGTTTATTTCTCTCTCTTTCATATATTTTATAACGCGTATAAATACACACGGATAGCTAGTACATATATATATATATACGATAATGTATCGTATTTATATCCAAACCGCGTGATGTAATATTGAGTCGTCGCGTTGGGTGTATAGGGATGACGTGGTAATGGACGAGGACGGAATTATATCACTGGGCAGTGTAGCGTCGTTTCTCTTTCTAAAAAAGACACAACCACGGTATACGTACGTAATAATATATTACAAGATAAAAAAAATAAAAAAAAAAAAAAAAAAATGAACGAGGAAGAAAACTGTCCGTTATAATATATAATTCATCGCATATGTATAACAATTGAACTGTTGTTATCAAACCTCACCGTTTTATCGAAACGAAAATTCTCTCCTAATATGAACATAACGTTACACGTTACGAATCCGAGTTTTCACTGGGAAGATGAACGTGATGAAAAATTTTAAGACTTGGGTTTATAAAGGTTTTATCATTTATTACCGTAGCAGCAGCAAATTCGAAAATATTATAACCATCCTGAATGATCGACATGGACCAAATTGAATAATTGTAATTCCAACGATACTTACGGTATGACATTGGACCGTTATCGCAAATATATAGCCGGGGTCAAAATCTTGAACGTAAATTCCATACGAAATATATCGAGAATAATCTTATTTGACGCAAGATAAGTAATGAAATATCGTAAAAATCGTTGATTTATTCTCGTTGTTTTTTCCAAGAATTCAATTTCGATCGTTCGAATAAATACCTTTTTTTCATAGCGCAGTATATCCATATGTTATTTCTTAATTATCCGTGTATCGAGATTTGCACAAGTCAATTTTCAGGTCAAAATATTAAAAATTCAGTGCGTTACGATTCCTTGATTTTTTTTTTTTTCTCTTCGAGTATAACGATCCATTTTCTGGTATATCGTTACTTCGCGGATCTTTTCTTTTCTTTCATACACACTAAATTTCATTTTCCTAAGAATAAAAAATTTTCCTCGAAATATCATTGTTAAATAATCATCCCGGAATTTTTTCAAACTATTCGAATAAATATCCCCGTTTATACTCAACGATTTTTAACGCCGGGTTTCCAGCGACCCCGGCGTGACGCGAGTGTTATCATACGCAGCAAGAAGGTGTGCACACCTTCTAAGGATTAACTAGAATTCTTGCTTTTTCCAGAGATACATAAATTAGCCGTAAGACGTAACGTGTTTTTTCCCTCTTCCTCTCTCTCTCTTCTCCTCATGCAACTACGTGTCGTCGCAAAAGCAGCTTTTCTCGGATCGACCTGCGGTGTATAAGCGGGCATCGGGGGGCTCGAGAGGAGTCGACGTCGGCCTTCGCAGCGGCACCCCCGACGTCTCGAACGGGGGGTTAAAAGCTCCTAGTTTCGTAGCGATGCGCGTCGCGTACGCAATGCGTAGAAGAAGATGCCCGCCTGCCTGCCCATCGACAACGTGTCTGCGGACTACGTGGGGTGAAACTGGGTCACCCGCAAGCCCGCGCCGTTTCTCCCCCTCCTCCCTTACCTCCTCCCCCTGCCCGTCCCCCTCCTGCTCCTCCTACTCCTCATCCTCGTCATCGGCGACCTCCCTTCGCGAAATAAGTCCGAACAACTCAAACACAGCCGACGACGACAATGTGGAAGGACAATTTTGTGCCTCGTTGGAAACCCAAGGACGATCCGTTATCGGATAATGTATACCTATGTATATACCTACCGTGCGCACTAACGGAGCTTTCGCAACCGACCGACGACGACGACTTAAAAACGACCGAGAGAATATCCCGAGATATCGTCTCATCTCACGGATGAATATCTTTTGCTTCTAGCGAAATTTAGATACGTCATTTTTACAACGCGAGCCAAACGTGACGTTCACTCTGCTGACCGTGATTGTTTTCAATCGAATCGATTCTAAACGATATCTCATCGAGTAACGAACGGAGTTTTACGATTTAAATGTAAAAATTACTATCGGATTCAAACATTCTCTTCAAGTTATATTTACACATGATTAATAATTATAAGGATGTTCACTGATCGTGAGGTACATGTATTCTGTTTAATCGAAATTCGAGGATTTTCTAACGTTGGTTTTTTTTTTAAGTATCTCTACCGAGCAACGAACAGGTAAGATCGATTATTTGTGTGGAGTTTGCTTGACGATTCTGTAATCGTTACGTTAATCTTTTTCGTTCAATTGTTCAACAGCAACATATTATTTCATCTCAAATCGAACATTGATAGGCGGGATTTCGCTGCACTTGACGGTGTTCCCTCCGCAGTAATCGGACTCGCAATTTGTGATGAGAAAAGTTGGCTTTGTTCGTTTCGATCCGCAATTAAATTGCACTAATCGATAACCATCGGCGTCACGCAGGTCTGTTTACCGATCGCGATGTGACCGATGATCGAGAATGTAACGTATACGAGAGTATATCCAGTACGGTTGATTCCGTTGCGATTACGTACAATGTACGGCATGAAATCGATCGGTCCTCGCGTGTCTGACACATGGGAATGAAAGAAGTGATTATAAAACCACACACACACACACACACGCAGAGATACGCGGGGGTAACAACGATTAAGGCGGAGAAGTTTGACAGTGGAATCGATGGTTGTAGAGAGAGGGTGGGAGGTAGAATCGAAACGCGCACGTGAACGAAGTGAGAAGGTTGACTTGATTCTGTAATCGCAGCTCTTGGTTACCCAAAGAATTGGAGCAATGGTCGTGGGAATGAAGTTGGTAACGTTGACGCGACTGTGGAAAAATCATTACCGCGTATAAATTTGTAACGAGTTTGAAGGAGTTGGCTTGGGAAAATATACGAGTATACTTCGTTTCTCACGGTTTGCGAAATTTCATACGTTCCCGAAAGTTGGGTGGTAACGATTTTTCCCCCAAACATCCCGTCGCGTTTACGGTAACGTTACTCTCCAGCTTCATCTCCTCGCCGACCGTTGTTTTTCTAACATCCAACAGCACCCCCGAATATGCGTTATACTCACGAGAATGCGTCCCGTCGTCGTCTGCCCGGATATCAGTTCGCCGGCCCAGTCCTTCGCCTCGGTCATGAAGGTGCCCTCGAACTCCTTCCCCTGGCGGGCGGCCTTCTGCTCCTTCTGCTTTGGGTCATTTGGAGCGAATTCGGGCTCCTTTCGACAGCAGAGGAAAGCGAAGGCCCGCCAGAGTAAGACGATGAGGAGCCCCGCCAGGAAGGTGAATATGCTTGATAACAGGAAGCACCACCATTTCCGTACCTTGAGGCAGTCGTCTACCGGAGGCGACTCCGTGGTCACGTCGCACGTCATACCGGCAGAACTCTGCCTCCTGGCGACACATTCACCGGCACTGACAAGCCAACGAATTCAGTACGCAGCATTTGATGCGCTTCATTATACTCGTACCGAATTCTCGTTTGCTTCTCTCTTGTGCACGATTGAAATATGCTTCCGGACCGAGAACGGCGCCTGTCTCCACACGCGATTAATCCCGCCTGTAGGGTTGTTATTATTATTTTTTTTTTTTTTATTTTACTTTTTTTTACCTCCCCGTTCCTCCACCTTTCATTAATTTTTATACTTCTTTCTTTCCTTCCCTTCTTAATCTAGGCGAGAAAACACGGTGATCAGAAACCGCTTCCCTTTTCCACCTTTCTTTTATTTCGGCGTAAGTTTACTCTTTCCGTCTTTCTTTCTTTGTTATTGTTGTTGTGTGTTGATTTTTTTTTTTTTTTTTTCTCTTCCCTATCCTAGTCGCCGCTTGTTTTATCCGCACGGTTATCACAACGATCGTCTATATTATCATTCTTCGTCGGCACTAACACACTACGGGGGGAAAGAGGGGGGGAGGGTCACAGAATTCCCGCTAACCTTGCAGCCTTCTTAGCACCGCAACGGCCGCCGACGACCAAATGTCTCACGACCGAAAACCATACCGCTCCGCAGCAATCAATACGCAACAATGGACTGGGACCAATAAGCAGGGAGCTTTTCCTGACGCAAATGCTCTCGCCCCTTACCGCCCCCGCAGTTTTCACGTCGACCGTCGCGGCGCCAGCTCTCGCGGCGTCGTTTCACGTTTCTCGACGTTATACCAAACCGACCTCGGCGCAGGCGTCCGTCACGCGTATGCATGCATATTATACACATGCTTCCCTACCCTGATTTAAGCTGTCGCCGAAGCTTTCGAATCCACCACCACCACCATCACCCCCATTCTCATCCTTTTGTTGCAACATTTCTATTCCGATAGACAAAAAATCAAACTGACAAATAACGGTATCGATTTTTACACTCAGTTTTGCTTCTTCTCATCCATGTTTTCCTCCTACGTTTAAGCACGATCTGCGATGCTTGCAGCCGGTCATTTTACGATTGGACGTAAAAATGTTTCCGATAGTTTCGCCGGGGTAATCGGGACGTGGATGTATAATTGATAAAATTCAAAATCACCGAAGATTTTTCAAGTATGTAACAGCTACGAAGCGAAAATAGAACGTTTTAAATTAATAGCGCGTGCAAATCATGATTTCCCCTAAGAATATAACAAACATATTTACGTAATCAGTCTCGGTGTAAGTCGGCGATACACGAACGTAATGGTCAAATCGCGATCGTCATTCGTTTATCGGTGAAAAAATAACCACTCGCAGACGTACCGCGTGAAAACCAACCACTGAGTGACTTTGAACTGTTTATTTTACAATCGCTTACCAAGGCTAGCCCCACGGATCGACTGTATTGCCAAAGACAACCATAGTGTTAAGAAATTCGCACAAATTCGGGACGGAGTTTGTGACTCGGGCGCATTCGAATTCGAACTCTTCGACGTCCCAGAATTCTGTGAGTACTCTGAAGCTAGCGCTGCAACAGCGACGCTTGCATGAGAAAATTAGAACCGATGTTGCGCCCTCTGACTAAATTTCTCGGGACTGATTATCGATTAAGCATGTCGGTATCGTATCCGGTGACGTCGTATCGTCTATCAGTGATGTTTTCTTCCGCCGATGAATAGAGTAAATACAGATCGGTTACCTACATTCGTTTTCCATTGAACATTAGTTTGAAAAATTTGTTTCGCGTCAGCGGGCGCTACCGAATCAGGAACACGAGTAACGCAATCGTATACACAAAGTTCGCTTAGCTCCGATTTGCACCGTGTTTTGCTACAAGCCGTATTGTTTACAAATGACCACGTTCGAGCAAAAAATTGAAGGGTAGGCACAGCGGTTGATGAAACCACTGTATCGTATATTACTAGTTTACAAACGAATTTGGGACCATTCGATTCGAAGGATGAAGAAAAAAAGAAATCGTTCTAAGAACTGGTTAACCTTTTTTTTTTTTTTTTTTTTCTTTTTTGTTTATTATTATTTTTCGACCATGTTACGAAATGTTTAGTATCACTGCTAATTACTTTTCCCGTTCCACGTTTATAACGCAGTGTTACCAAGAAGTTGGAAACCGGGGTCGGCAGTTCGTCGGATAATAAATCAAAAGTGAAAACCGAAGAAAAGCCAAAGTCAACTGCAACGAAGGCTGATGACTCGATCGATAAATTGGGCAACAAAGGGAACAGCACAGACAATGGAAATTGCTACTGGTACTCTTTATTACTCCTCATCTCCCCGATGCTTTCGCAACTTTTTCTTCCCGCTCTAACTTCCCCTTTAATCGTATGTTCGTCGTAGTGGTAAGGAGCGCAATCTCAACATCGTCGAACTGCTCTGCGCTAGCTGCTCGAGATGGTATCACGAATCCTGCATCGGCTATCAGCTGGGAAAGCTTGTTCCGTTCATGATGAACTACGTCTTCATGTGCAAGAATTGTTCTCCAACAGGGTTGGAAAGTTTCAAAAAGAATCAAGCTCGTAAGCGGCTTTCTTCCAGTTGGCTTAACAGAATTCCATCGGCCAGGCTCGAACAAACGTAAACCAAGCATCGTTTCGCACTGTTTACAGCATTTCCCCAAATGTGCGCCACTGCCATCGCCAATCTCTTGCAAATGAGCATAAAGGACAGAGAGCACAGGGTCGTATTTCACAAGGACAAGGACATCATCCCTTTCATAGAGTGCCACTGGGAAAGCATGACCACGATGCCTCGGAGAGTGACACAGTCCTGGCACGCCACCGTGAGTTCAAGCCGTGATCGGTAAAGTAGCAAACGGAGGCTGCGACCATCCCTGTTGGTGCAAAATGCGGACTGGTTACTTTCAGATTCAGCGAGCTTTGCTGAAGGATGTTGGGAGCCTCTTTACCGTCGACGAAAACAACACCGACGGCCAGATGTTTGGACTACTGGTTCCAGATCTAACGCTAATAAAGCCAAATTACGAAGCAATGATCAAAGGCGGCCACCTCAAAGTGACAGAAATGGGAATACAGCATGTTGGTAAGCGAGTTTCGAGTTACTATGGCGATACAAACGAACGTCTAAGAGGCGCTAAATGACTTTGGCCTTCAGAGATATTTTTGTTTGTACGGACTGCACGCTAGCCACGGCAGCTTGAGTGAATCAACATTCTGCAAATCCAACTGTTGCTATTTATTTTTGTGTCTCCGAGTCACTGGCATGCTTCAAATTTTTAAGATAAAAGGTAACTACTTCAAAAGCTGCATACGAATTATTGACTCTTCCGTGTGCATAGTCTTACCCTTTCTTCCGAGGTAGAAAGTAGGAACATAAAGAGAGAGACGCGAGAAGAATAAATTCTAAAAACTCACACGATGCTATGATTCCATTAATTAGCCGATTGTTAAAACGATAGCTACAGCACATTCGAAAAATTTTCACTCTCTCTACCTGATAGGAATTGAAACAAATACGGATGTCTATTGTATCCGTGGCTGTGTACTTGTGTCTCCTTATCTTATCGCTGAAACAAATATCTCCACATTATCATATCGCGCTTATCTTGATCAATAAAAATGTTAAGGACAGGTGTGTTGGTTTAACCAATTTTCAATTATACTCATGTATTTATGCAGTTTTCATTGAAGTTCGTTTTAGCAAAACGTTCGCAAAACTTGCATAAAATCTCACTAAACTTCTTTGATACGAGTAAAATCTGTTAAATTTCATGAAATCTGAATGAAACCTCATAAAAACTATAAATCAGCAGAGTCTGGTGTTCGCATCGTTTTGAATCGATTATCACCTTGGTAATTATGAGTCACAAATGATCGAAAACATTCCACACACGAGACCCTTATACTGTGTTGTAAAAATTTGATATAAAAATTTGTAACACTATATCGGTGCAGATAATGCAAATATGAAATTGTTCTTAACCGACCATTGGTACCGGTATAATTATTCCTTGAACTATCTACAGTACCATTGAGCGGAGGATTGCGAGGCCGCAATGCGAAACGTAAATTGCCTGGAGAAGGGGCAGGTACTGGGCCAGGAAAAAAGGGGCGGGGATCAGACATGACAACCCCAAAATTACCTGCGCACGGTTACCCCCTTGAACACCCTTTCAACAAAGATGGGTACAGATATATTTTAGCAGAACCAGATCCCCATGCACCATTTAGACAGGTAAATTTGCTCAGTTTCTTTCGCCACCATATGTAACACGCAATGTCAGCAATCATTTCAGTCACTAAGCACCTCTCGCCTCAAACAGGAATTCGACGAAAGCAGCGACTGGGCAGGAAAACCAATTCCTGGGTGGCTATACCGAGCCCTGAGTCCAAGTACTGTTCTGTTTGCACTACACGATAGAGCACCGCAGCTCAGAGTTTCCGAAGATCGTCTTGCCGTGACTGGAGAGAAGGGATATTGCATGGTCCGTGCAACGCATTGTGAGTCGATATGAAAATGTTACAAATTTTAATTGCGTATGGTCACCTTTCACGTTTTTCTTTAATTTCTGGTCGGCGTTGTGGTAATCAGGTGTCAGTAGAGGCACATGGTACTGGGAAGCTACTATCGAAGAAATGCCGGATGGATCTGCAACGAGGATTGGATGGGGACAAGAATATGCTAATCTTCAAGCACCGCTAGGTTATGATAAATTTGGATACTCCTGGAGATCTAGGTACGCTCGAATCGCAAATTTTTGAGGAACTGCTGTTTGAAGTCTGTTTTGGATTTGTGCAGGAAAGGGACGAGATTCCATGAAAGCAGAGGCAAACACTATAGTCCGGCTTATGGCGAAGGTGACACACTAGGATTCCTAATCACTTTACCCGATTCACCACACGTGACGCACATTCCAAACACTTACAAGGACCGGGTAAGAAGACAGTTTCGTATAGATTGTGTTTCACCGTTTAAAAGCGATTCTGCAGTAGGTCAACTTTTTCTTTTTTACCCTGTCAAAGCCTCTGGTTAAATTCAAAAGCCACTTGTACTACGAGGAGAAAGATCAGGTACCCGAAGCTCTGAAGGCCTTGAAATCTTTGCCAGGTAGTAAGATAGTGTTCTACAAAAACGGAGTATCACAGGGCGAAGCTTTCTTCGATATTAACGCCGGAGCCTACTTTCCTACGGTGTCAATATACAAAAGTGCTACCGTGTCCGTTAACTTTGGGCCAAACTTCAAAAACTCACCTACCGACGTGTCGTTTAAAGGGGTAAGCAGCACGGTTCTACATTCACCGTTTTTTGCGAGCTTAACTTACTTTCAATTTCGTCGATTGCAGATGAACGACAAGGCGGAGGAAGCCATCGCCGAACAATCAATGGCAGACATGCTTTACCTCGCCGAAAACGAGGGGAAGTTACGACTGGACACATTCTCAATGTGACATTAATGATACCTTATTATTTTTCCCAATCTCGTTGCGTTACCTTATTCAGCATTGATCGCGTCATGTTAAGACGATAATGCTACCGTTATTACGTTACGGATTGCGTTATGGGAATCCAAATACAACGGAGTATTTGACCAGTTTGATGATTACTATAACAAATGTCGAAAGGACATTATTGACCACCGTTATTCCCCAAGATTTGCGATAATATCGACCATTGAAGAAAGCCATAATCGAAGCTCAGGCGATTGTTTTGAATAAAAAAAATGGCATGCATCTCAACAGTGTTTCGTTACTCTAGTCACCAATTAAATCTCGTTACCTGCAATCCATTTTCCCGAACCCTTGATGCTGAGTTTCTCCCATTTTCAACCCCTTCTTCATTGCGTAGAAGTATTCACCTGCGAAAGCGGAAAATCACCACCAACGATATCAAAATGTTGCGCTTTTGTTTGTTTATTCGAGATCGTTCGTAGCAACAGCGAACGAGCGATCTGATAGGTCGACGCGACAAACAAAAGAACTCGCGACAAATGACGATCGTCGTCTATCAAAGATCGCCCGTTTGTATTACGGAAATGTAAAAAGTAATTTCCAGCTAATCTGGACAGAGATATTGCACCAGTCAACACGAATTTTGAGTCTGTGTTCGAGATGTAAGATTTTGATTTCTTTTACGCAACTAATAATTGAAAAAACAATTTCGTTAGATAAAGTTTGTTTTCGTAAAAACGAGAACGATATTTTCGATTTAAAAAAAAAAATGATCTACTTTGTCAAACATTTATTGTATATAACAATTGAACAAACTTCAGTTTTGCATTTAAATCACTTTTGTTCGAAAATAATAATAATAAACTAAAAATGCAAAAAACTTGATAAACAAAGTTTAAAAATAAATATTTTTCGTACTTCTTTTATTTTCGTATGGACTTTCTCGTATCAAACCCCAAACATAATCTCTCGGCATGCTCTCATTATACCGCCCCTGATAACGTCAATAGCGGTGAAGTCTCATCACATCTTTGTGAAAACGTTTTCCTTTTTTCTTTCTGAATAGGCACTCGTATTAGCTATCAACCAAAAACTTCCAAGAGGTACGCATCAACGTGAAAAAAACAAAAACAAACTTTATAAGTAATAAATATAAAGGTTTTGGTTATTATTGGATGCATAGAATCGAAATTCATTTATCACAATAGAAACTCAGAAAAATTATTCTTTTCTCGTCCAGTGTTATTGGTTCCGTCACCGAAGCTGTTCCGCAGTAAATGGCTGTCCATTCGTTGCCGCGCGACAGCGAAAATCGAGCGTCAAAAATTTCGGCGAAAAAGAAGGTGAGTTATCAATTGAATGAAGAAGAATCCTAGCGTTTAATAATCACTCAATATTTACAAATGAGGTTTACAAACTGCGATTTATTTCCCAAAGCCCCCGCGACAGGCAGGACTTGGCTCGACTAATTTCGAGCTCTCTTGCCATTGTTCCGGAGTCTTCGCCTGCGAAAGAAACAATATTTAGTTTAAATTGTAGCGCGTTCACCTGTTTCCCCCTATTTCCATGCGGTTGCCATGCGAAGACAAAGATTGGTCGAAGCTCGAAACAAGAGAGGCCTCGACAAATGACGATCGTTTATCGAGTCGCGTCACCGCGTTTGTATTTCGGCAGTGTGAAAAATGGATTTAAACGGTTTTAAACGACGAAAAAATCCTCACCACGATGGACAATGCGTGAACGGAAGTCTGAAGTTCGTTCCGAAGCAATTCGTTGACCATTCGGTGCCGCTGCAAAGCGAATTACGTGAAAAATAAACAGTTCGGTACGTCTCGCCGAGTAAACGACGTGAATTTGTCACACGGATAGTTCGTTAGTTCAGCGATGGCA